>NC_080021.1:94693424-94996455 GCF_030020395.1 Manis pentadactyla | reverse complement strand
CTAGTGCCCCAAAGAAGGAGCTCCGTGTCCAGAATGGCATGTTGGCAGTGGGGTTTCCCTCTAGCTTTGAGACCTTCTGAACCCAGCAGAAAAAGAAACCTTGATAAAAATTAGTTTTATTTGGCAGAAACAATGAAAAGAATGTGAACTTAACTTTAAAATACTTTACATCTTATGGATTATATGTTTTTCCAGTGTATTCCTAGGAATAGCTAAGGAAGCTCCTTTTAGATAAGAAGTCAAAAGCACAAAGCAGGCAGGTGACCTTGTAGTATCAAATTCAATGATAAGTTCATCTTCTGACTCCCTAGTATGTGTCCCAATGTGCTACAAGCAAACATCACAAAATGGGTTGCTGACAGTCCAGCCACTGAATTTTTATGCTCAAATTCTGCTCTTGTGTTAGAGTGACAACTGTTAACTCTAAAGTTATAATTTGGTGCTGTAAATGGTGTTAGAATCTGCTATAATTTGGTTTCTGTCAGTGCTGTTGCATTCGTGTTTTACTGCTTCCACTAAAATGCAAGTACTTCAAGGGTGAAACACCTCCATGCTTGAAATAATTATGAAATAATCCAGGCTTAATGAGTGCTTACTATGTGAATGTTACTGAACAGATCGTTTATATGTTACTTACACAATATTAGAATGCAAGGATACTTCTAGAGAGCAGGTTTCTGTCTGTAAATGCATTAGCCTCAGCAGAATGGTATACGCAGCGTCTAAGCCTGGAAGCCACCACACACTGTAGGGTGTAGGGACTAAAATCAACTGGAGAAATTAATCTCTGGTCCCTCATTTTGTAGGCAGAGAAGATGTGACCCATGAGAGGAAGTGATTTTCCCCAGGTTACGCATTTCCTGATTGACCTTTGTATTGGCCTCATCATTCTTACTGAGAATACAAGCCCTGGTCTCAGAACCGTGGTCCCAGGCTCCTGCCTCTGACAGAGAATCAGGGCAATGTTGATTGTCACAAGATAACGGTTGCGTTCCTGGATCTTAAACTTCACGGTGCAGAAATGCCTTTGGGTTCAATTTAGCATTTTAATAAGCTCACATAGAAATCAGATACTATCCAAACAATGGGGGGAAAATCATTTGAAATAGGAACATGAATAGTTTTTGGAGAAAAGAGTAAAGAGTAGATATTACTTCACATAGATTAAGAGAAGGCTTGGAGGTGATTTTAATACACAGCATCAATATAAGAAGGGTAATTGAAAAGAGAGTTCTAGCTAGCAATTTTCCAATCTTCACTTAAAAGAGAAATAGACTTGTTATATAGCAGGAAATTTAGTTTAGTTTTTTTAAAAAAAAGATAAAAAGTGATCATCACATGTAATTGTAGATTAATGATACCAAAAAAAAAAGTGATCATCATCAGGACTCAGCATAGACTTGCTAAGCTTCATGCTAAACTCACCTAATTTCCATTTTTGTAGAGTTACTGATGGGAAATGCTAGACTAGAGAGAGAGCATTTCAATTTCAATAAGATACTTAACAGAAAGTCTCATCACAGTTCTGTTAAATCATGAAAAATAGCTGGCTGATGCCTAGGGAGCAACCTGGGGAAATGATATCTGGGGAGGTAAATTTCAGTACAAGAAAGAATCTCTAATCAATAGAACTATATATAGTTTTAAAAAGGACTGTCCTAGATAAATACACATTTGAGGATTCACAGTATTCTCTAGAAAGAACTTTAATACAATTTGTGATTCAGAGTGCTGAACTGAAGGATTATCCAAAGGGTAAATACATATTTAGAAAGGCCAACATCCTTTGAGTTCTAACATATTACTGTCATTCACTAATGAGTCCTGAAATTACAGTAAAAGAAAATATTATGTTCAACAGAATGGATATTAGGGCTCAGATTATTAAATGCACTAATAGTTCATCCCTAGTATTAGAACTCATAACTTGATACTAAGCCATGGCACTTTAAAAACATCTTTAATTGAAGTACAGCTAATATCCAATGCTATATGAGCTTCAGGTGTACAACATAGTGATTCAACATATATGTTAAGAAATGCTTAGCCCAGTAAGCGTAGTCACCTTCTGTCCCCATACAAAGTTACTGAAGTATTACTGACTATATTCTCTACACTGTACTTTTCATTCCTATGACTAATTTTATAACAAAGTCTGCACCTCTTACTCCCCTTCACCTATTTTGCCCATTCCCCCCACACCATTCTCTCTGGCAACCCCAGTTATCTATACTTACAAGTTTCCTTCTGTTCATTTTGGTTGTTTAGGCTCCACAGATAAGTAAAATCAAATGGTATTTGTTCTTCTCTATCTGACTTATTTCACTTAGCATAATAGCCTCTAGGTTCATCTATATCACAAATGGCAAGATTGCATCATTTTTTATGGCTAAGTGATATTCCATTGTGGGTGTGTATGTGTGTACATATACACATCTTATTTATCTTATTAATGGGCACTTAGGTTGCTTCCATATTTTGACTATTGTAAGTAATGCTGCAGTGAACACGGGTGCATATATCTTTTCAAATTAGTGTTTTTATTTTCTGTGAGTAAATTTGCAGAAGTGACATTACTGGATCATATGGTTGTTGTTTTTTTTTTTCTTTGAAGAACCTCCATACTGTTTTCCATCTTGGCTGCACCAATTTACATTCCTACCGACAGTGCATGAAGGTTTACTTTTCTCTACATCCTCACCGGCACTTGTTATTTCTTATCTTTTTCGTTCTAGTTATTCTGACTGGTTTGAGGTGATACCTCTTTGTGGTTTTGCTTTGCATTTCTCTGAATAGTGATGTTGAGCATCTTTTTCATGTGTCTGTTGGCCATCTGTATGTCTTCTTTAAAAAATGTCTATTCAGCTCTGCCCATATGTGGATAAAATTGTAAAATTTCCAGAATCTCTCACCTGGCTTTGGTACATCTGCATATCAACAGGCGTTCAGAGGGGGAAAGAAGTATGGCTTTAGTGTATTTGCATCTTTCCTCAGGGGTGGAGAGAAGTTCATCTCCACATCAATGGGTAATTACCTGAGCAACTGGAGGGCTTCTCTGTACCTGAAAGGTGAGGGGGAGGGCCAGTTTTGCTGCTGCTGGAGCGGTAGAGAGAAATGGGATGGGCTGAAGTTTTGTAAGCAATAAATGGGTTTAAAATTTTATTTCTCCCTTTGACTGATTTCGGTTTTTAAAAATATTTTGCCCTGGGATTTCCTCTCCCCAGACTAACACCATGTTATAACTGGGTTGTTTGGGGATTTTTTTGGTGTTGAGTTGTATGAGTTCTTCATATATTTTGGGTATTAATCCCCTATCAGATATATCATTTACAAATATCTTCTCCCATTAAAAAGGATGCCTTTTTGTTTTGATGTTTTCCTTCACTATGCAAAATATTTTAAATTTGATATAGTCCCTTGTTCATTTTTGCTTTTGTTTCCCTTGCCTGAGGAAGCAGATACAAAAAATATTGCTAAGGCCAATGTCCAAGAATTTACTGCCTATGTTTTCTTCTAGGCATTTTATATTTCAGGTCTTACATTTAGGTCTTTAATCCATTTTGAGTTTATTTTTGTGTACTATGTAAGCAAGTAGTCCAATTTCGTTCTTTTGTGTATAGATGTCCAGTTTTCCCAACATCACTTATTGAACAGACTATCTTTTCCCTATTGTATAATGTGCCTCCTTTGTCATAGATTAATTAACCACATAAGTGTTGGTTTCTTTCTGAGCTCTATTCTGTTCCATTGATCTGTGTGTCTGTTTTTGTGCCAGTGCTGTACTATTCTGATTACCATAGCTTTGTAGTATAGTTTTAAACTTGGGATTGTGATACCTCCAGATTTGTTCTTCTTTCTCAAGATTGCTTTGGCTGTTCGGGGTCTTAAAAGTTTCCGTATAAATTTTATTTTATTCAAAGATTATTCAAATTCTGTGAAAAATGCTAATGGTATTTTCGTAGAGATTGTATTGAAACTGTAGATTACTTTGGGTAGTATGGATATATTAATAATATTAATTCTTCCAGTCCATGAACATGTTATACCTTTCCATTTATTTGTGTCATCTTTCAATTTCTTTCATCAGTGTCTTACAGTTTTCAGAGTATAGGTCTTTCATCTCCTTGGTTACATTTATTCCTAGATGTTTTATTCTTTTGATACAATTGTAAATGGGATTGTTTTCTTAATTTCTCTTTCTGCTACTTCATTATTAGTATATAGAAATGCAACCAATTTCTGTGTATTGATTTTGTGTCCTACAACTTCACTGAATTCATTTATTCTCATAGTTTTTTGGTGGAGTCTTTAGGGTTTTCTATATTTAGTATCATGTCATCTGCAAATAGTGTTTTACTTCTTCCTTACTAATTTGGATGTCTTTGCTCTATTTTTTTCTTTCTTTCTTATTTTTTTTGTCTGATTGCTATGACTGTGGCAATACTGTGTTGAATAAACATGGCAAGAGTGAACATCCTTGTCTTGTTCCTGATCTTAGAGGAAAAGCCTTCTGCTTTTCATGGTTGATTATGATGTTATCTATAGGTTTGCCATATATCACCTTTATTATGTTAAGGTATGTGCCTTTGAAACCCATTTTGTTGAGAGTTTTCATCATTAATGGATGTTAAATTTTTTCAAATGCTTTTTCTGCCTCTATTGAGATGATCATAGTTTTTGTCCTTCCTTTTGTTAATATATTATGTTGATTGACTTTTGGATATTGAACCATATTTGTATCCCTGAAATAAATTCCATTTTATCACAGAGAATGATCCTTTTAATGTATTGTCAAATCAGTTTGCTTTTTGTCAGGATTTTGCATCTATGTTCATCTGGGATATTAGGCTGTAATTATCTTTTTTTGTAGTGTGTCTGGTTTTGGTATCAGCAGTGCTGGTCTTACAGAGTCACTTCGGAAAAATTCCTTCTTCCTCCATTTTTGGAAGTTTGAGAAGGATAGATATTAACTCTTTAAATGTTTGGTAAAATTCACCTGTGAAGCCATCTAGTCCTTGACTTTTGTTTGTTGGGAATTTTTTGATTACCAATTCAATTTTGTTACCCATATTGATCTGTTCAGATTTTCTATTTCTTCATGATTCTTGAAAGTCTGGAATATTGTATGTTTCCCAGAATTTATACATTTTTTCTAGGTTGTCCAATTTGTTGGTGCATATTTTTTTGTAGTAGTGTTTTATAATGCTTTGTACTTCTATGCTGTCAGTTGTGACTTCCCTTTCATTTTTTATTTTATTTAAATCACTTCCCCTTTTATTCCTAACAAGTATTGCTAAAGGTATATCAATTTTGTTTATCTTTTCAAAGAACCAGCTCTTAGTTTCATTGATCTTTTCTATTTTTTAAAGTCTCTATTGTTTCCCCTCTAATCTTTATTATATCCTTCCTTCTACTAACTTTGAGCTTTGTTCTTTTTCTAGTTCCTTTAGGTGTAAGGTTAGATTGTTTTAGATTTTTCTTGCTTCTGGAGGTAAGCCTGTATCACTATAAGCTCCCCTTTTATTTATTTATTTATTTATTTTCTGAGAGGGCATCTCTCATTTTTATTGATCAAATGGTTGTTAACAACAATAAAATTCTGTATAGGGGAGTCAAAGCACAGTCATTAATCAACCCCAAGCCTAATTCTCAACAGTCTCCAATCTTCTGAAGCATAACGAACAAGTTCTTACATGGTGAACAAGTTCTTACATAGTGAATAAGTTCTTACATGGTGAACAGTGCAAGGGCAGTCATCACAGAAACTTTCGGTTTTGATCACACATTATGAACTATAAACAGTCAAGTCAGATATGATTATTCATTTGATTTTATAAGCTCCCCTTTTAGAACTGCTTTGGCTGCATCCCAAATATTTTGACTGTTGTGTTTCCTTTTCATTTATCTTCAGGTTTTTTTTAATTTCCTCTTTGCTTTCTTCATTGACCCATTGGTTGTTTAGCAGGTTACTTTAAATTATTAAAAAATAAATGAAAAGCACTTCCTTTACAGGTTGTCTGGAAATAGTTAAATTAAAAGCTGACAGCCTAGAATCTTAACTGGGAGGTTTGGTGTGACTACTCACTCATCGTGAGAGAACTGCTCTATCAGAACTGTGTCACCTCAGTGACATTGACATGACACCACAGATAAGCAAGGAAACTTTCAACTGTTTTAGTGTTGCCTGGGTTCGCTGAAAGCAGAAGGAACTCATTTTAAAGAGTTTAAAGAGTCATTCCCCAAGTCCTTCAAATATAGTCATGCAAAATGTAGATTTTAAACCCAGAATTTGGTTTAACATTTCCCAGTAGAACAACTTCTAAAGATATTTCTCCTCTCTCTGCTAAGAGGTCATTCCTGTTAGAATGCCTTCCACCTCCATTCATAAACAAGCCTGGCTTCTTTAGCTTACCAAAGGCCCAGCAAGGAAATAACTGGAATTAGTGTAGATGGGTTAGGCAAGACTTACATATCCATTTCCCCAAAGTCCTCGCCCCAGTCATGGCAGCCACAATGGTTGGACATCAGAGCAAAGCATGTGGGTTTTCACCTTACAGAAGCCACTCTTGCTCCACAACATAAGCAGCTTGACAAGATGAAGGGTGTTTCGGCCAGAAATTGAAGGCATATATGGGGAAAGCTGGCAGAAGCCAGGGTCCCATGTCACTGCTTGAGGAGGTGATATGCACATTTTTCCTGGAGAGGGATGGTGTAAGGCAAATTCCACCTCCTCCCTCTCTTCCTTCCTATTTGCTTGAAGGCAGGTGTTCGGTTTCTATCACTTGTGTTTTATTCCCATTCCACCCCCAAGAAGGAAGCACTGAACTGAGGCCCCAGAGGAGTAAGGGTGGGGAGGGGTGGCACTATGGAAGAGGAACCAGAAAAAGGCAGTATTGATCCTACCCTCTCTGACCTGAGTTTGCAAAGGTAAGAAGTGTAGCTTTGTTTCTGGGAGCAGCTGGTGTAAATGTGTCTATTGAGAGTCCTAGAGAAATTGTAAATGAATAATACCTTTTCATCATCATCTCTCTTTGTTGTAAAGACCAGCCACAGAGAGCTCGGTGGGAACACAAAGGTTTCTTGATAAAGATACCAACATAACTCACTCAGCAAGACATAATTAAAAATAATTACTTAAAGAACAGAACTTAGCTTTCAGGAGATCAAAGAACTGTGTGCTTTCAGAGCAGACCTTGAGAAAGGAAGAGAACGTTCATAACAGAGAGCCCTCAGCTCAGAGAGCCCTCAGCTCAGAGTCCTCAGCTCAGCATCTGTAGCATCAGAGGTACAGTGCCCACACCACCATGGTTAGCTGTGCAACCTTGGACAAATGCCCTCACCTCTCTGAGCCTATTTCCCTATCTGTAAAATAGGGATTAGAACATCAACTTGGATATGTCACAAGGCAGCAACATTAAAATAGAAGAAATGTGAAAGCGCTTTGAATAAATTGCAGATTTTGTGATTCTCATTTTCATTTATTTCCCTAAGAGGCAAACTGAGGTACAAATTAACAAAATAACTTACTGCTTTCAGTTCTTTTCAGAAGATGAAGAAATGTTAGTGTCAAAAACAAAAACCAGAAAAAGAACCGCCCCTCCCTACAGATGTTCACAAATGTGCACAGGTAAACACTGAGAAGAGTCCTCGATCCCTTCTTTTCTCCACCTGCCAGTACATGCCCTGCACCCCATATGCCTCGGCACCTGCCTCCCTCAGTCCCTAAAACATTCCAG
This sequence comes from Manis pentadactyla, assembly GCF_030020395.1. Lineage (NCBI taxonomy): Eukaryota > Metazoa > Chordata > Mammalia > Pholidota > Manidae > Manis > Manis pentadactyla. Next base: position 94,988,719 of record NC_080021.1, on the reverse strand, counting down.
CAGCAGCAGGACCAGTGCACGCTCCGCTGCCAGCCCCTAGGTTGGGAGATGAGAACTAGGCGCGGGGGTGTTTGTTTTGTTTCAAGGAAGACAGGCTGCGCCCCAGAGTTCAGCCGCTTTCTTCTTGCAGCCAGGAGCGTGACAGAGGTGCTAGGTACACTACGTGTCTGCCTCTGCTTTCTCTCCCCAGTTCCTACCCAGGAAAATGAATTTGAATTTCAAAATTTTAAACCGCAGGAAAATATCTGCAGCCATAATATGGTTGGGTTTGTTTTATGCCATCAGCTGTGGGACGGGAACTGGACATTGAAACCAGATGCCCCATTTGGATACCATTGTCACATCCTCTGGCATCGCTTCCCTGGCATCGCTCTGCACTGCCCTGTCTCCATTCACTCCCCCTCCTGGAGCCTCCCTAGCTGTCCATCTCATTTCCCACCTCACCTCTGCTCTCAGTGCTTGGCTTTACCTGCAGGGCTTGTCTCCTCCACTTCCCCTGCCGCCCAGCCCCGACCCTGGCCTGCCCTCTCACTGCCTGTGGCATTGGGAGCCCCTCAAGTGTCCTGGAGCTGGAGGAGGACTTGATCTGCTACTCAGCAGGAAGGAAGAGGAATCTCTGATTTGACCACCACAACTCCCCTAGGCCATGTTCTAAAATCCCAAATGGAAGGTTGGGAGGCATTTCCTAGTAAATTTGTTGTAAACCCATCAAAAGTGGGTAGTCCCATTTAGTACTTCAAAAAAACATGCTTCTGTGGATTCAGCATCATGGGTAAGATTTCTGTGAAGAAAAATACAGTCCCTGATCTGAACAAACCACTTATTAATGAAGTTGTGGATCGCTGGTGTTACCTAAATTAGGAATCTCCAGTTACAGAGATTGAAGGATCCTTGAAATCAAGAACTCAGATGTGTAAGCCCTGCCCCACAACACTTTCCCCGTAACAAATGCCCAACAGATTGGCATTAAGTGGAAGAGTGACTTGTTGAATTACCAAATGTTGTCAGAGCAGGGAATCCAAATGCGTGCCAGGTGACCCCCAGGGCCCAGGCGCACGAGGCCTCACAGTGGAAAGGGAGATTTGGGATTAGTGGACTGAGGCCCCATCGCCTACACATTATGTAGGCTTGAAGTAAGTCTTAACTTCTGCAGACATCTGCTTCACCCTTGCCTCTACAGGGAGCCAGCCATCCTGTTTCACAGAATTTTTAGGAGGGGAAAATGAATCAACATATGAAAATCAGCATTTCCCTTTTGTTATTTAGATTAATTTGTAATAATCAGTTGTCAACTCCTCAAAAATAACCATTTAAAATCACCTAAAATCCAGTCCACCTGAAGATGGCATTTTGGTCTAAACGTTTTCCCAGTATGATTTATGTAAGTACATAACTTTTATGAATGTAAATATAGGCACATAAGTTTATGTCCTGTGTACACTATGGTTAGTACATCTCTTTTAACTTAATGATACCCTGAAAATATCTTTATTTTAGTGAATAACAACCTACTGTTTGCAAAATATTCCACTGAAGTCTGCCATTAGGTATTTGAACAGTGTCTTACTTCTGGACATTTGAAGCTGTTTTCCATTTTATTAAGCAATGCCACAATGGGGATTCTTGTATGTGTGTCCTTCCATATTCTTGCTTATTATTTTGGAATCATTTAATATATATTTCCTCCCATATAGATCCCTTATCCCAACCATTTTAGCCAGATCTATTTCATAATTCATATTTTACAAGGGTAATAAAGTTATACACATATTCTGTATTACAAAATATTCCCAATAAACTGTGTTGGGAGGTGGGGAGAGTAACAGCTATGTTCTGTAGAGTAAATAGAACATGAATAACCCACATCAGATTTTGCTACAAAATCTGTTTGTACAATAGAATAATTTTTTTCTATTTTCAGAGCTTTTTGGACTTTGGAATTAGAGAAAAGGGAATGGAACTGGCTAATTTATGTTTCTTTTATTTCTAGTAAAATTGAGCTTTTTTCATGTTTTATTGGCCTTTTATATTTCTTTTTTAAAATGCCTGCTCTTGGCCTCTGCCTATTTTTTTATTAGGCAAATAATACTTAGTTACCCGGTTTGTCCTTTTCATTGATGTTTAAGAGCTTTTCACAAAATACTTTCAAATATTTTCCCACATATTTTACAGTTAGGTTTCCAAGTTTGTCATTTATCTTACACTTTGTTAGTGTTTTAACACATGCAAGTTTTTAGGCAAAATGGTATAGAAATCTGCTTCTTTATGGAGCCTCTCAGTGGTATCATGTAAACAAAAGGATATATATAATCATTCACCTATATACATCTAGGACTTTTAGTGGTTTAGAGGTTTTATTTCGACATCATCATCAGGCTCTCTGAATTTTATTTTGATAGTAGCTTGAATGTAGTTTTTAATTAAGTGGACACTGTACCATTTATTAAGTGGTCCTTCAGCTCTGCTGCTGCCAGCACCACACTATTTCATTATTCCAGCTTTGTTTTAATATCCGTCAGGGCCAGGAGTGAGGGAAGGAAGAGTAGGTGGAGCGCAGGCAGTGTTTAAGGCAGTGCAGTCATTCTGTGTGATACAATAGTGGTGGATCCATGACGTCACACATTGTCCAAACCCACAGAATGTACAACACCAAGAGTGACCCTAATGTCAACTGTGGGCTTTGGGAGAAGATGATGTGTCAGTGAAGGTTCATGGATTGTAACAAATGTCCCTCTCTTGTTGGAGATACTGATGATGGGGGGAGTCTGCAGGGAGGGGGCAGGGAGCATGTGGGAAGTCTCTGTACCATCTGCTGAAATTTGCTGTGAATGTAAAACTGCTCTAAAAAATGAAGTATATTAAGAAAATGAAAACTAGACATTGCTCCTGAAATCATCGAGCTTACATTTAAGCAAGAAATATGAAAAGATAAATAGAAAATTAGAATGGATTGCAATTTAGAAAGTATTGTGATACATATAGGTACCATAGAACAACACTTCTCAAACTCGGTAATGAAGGCGCAATTTAAAAAAGGAAAGTAAAAACAATTTCCAATGTCTTTTAGGACTAGCAACCTCTTTGTTATCATCTTTGAAAAGCTATTTGTGAACTGTCAAGTACTGTCTGCATATTAGCTGCTATTTGCCACTAATCTGTAATGGTATTCCTTGTTAAAATGAAGATACTTACTCACTCCACCCACCTTCTGCTATAGAGAACAAAGAAATTGCAGTTATAAATGCTGTGGTGTCCTCTGAAGAGACTGTTGTTTTATGAGAAAAGGTTGAAATACATTTCAGACAATGGCTGTGATCAAAAAATAAGATTCTTAGCAGCTCAACAAGGGATATGTCCCCTAACCAGTATACTTCTTTTTCTTTTCACCATTTTTCCTTCAAAGAAGCAGTTTTTAATGTCTTCGCACTTTATTTGTGTACAGTGAATACAGAAAAGCTCCCCTGAGAATGGGAATCGTTGGCAGTTAGCTGGGTGTGCTCACTAACTCAATGCCTGGCTACCTCAGCTGAAACTGCTGCTTTGGGCAAAAATCAGAATGAGTGCATGTCCCTGGCATTCAGTCTGAACACACCAAGGAGCTGGCATCTGGTGGTTTCAACAGCGTAAGCAGTCCTAATGTTCTGTGCAGGAGCAAACCCCATCATTTGTTCCAGTCACAGCCCGCGCTGAGCAGTATCTAGCACTAGCACAGTCGAATAGAGGTGCCAAGGAAACATGAGTGAGTAAAGATCCAGGAGACCTGGGCCCTGGTGACGCTTCCTCCACCGTTACATAGGTCACGTTGGTAACTTGCCTGAAATTCTGAGACTCAGCTTCCTCACCTATTCTATGAGAGGACAAACCACATAATGACAAAGAGCCCTTTCAGCTTACAAACAGAAAAGATAACTGAGAAGTGAACAGATCAACTGATTCATTCACCGATTTATTCATTCTTAATTGATTTATCCATGTGTTTGCCCAAAAGGCACTTATTGTGAGCATATTATATGTCCATTATTGCACTGCTTGTGGCCCCCAAATGAGAAGGCATATAGCCCATTCCCATCGCTGTATCCCCTTCTCATGGGGCTAGAATTCGCTCAGTGTGGGAGGAACACATAAGGAAAATTCTCTTAGTATACCCATTTAACATATTCATCTAGAATGAGGTTTAGACCTCAGCACTACTGACATACTAGTTATGGGGGGCTGTCCTGTACATTGTATCTCTGGTCCAGCCTGCTGGATGCCAGTCACCCCCTTTGCCCCAATTTGTGACAACCAAAAATATCTTCACACTCTGCTAACTGTCCCCTGGAGGCAGGATTCCCCTGATGGACACTGTACCATTTATTAAGTGGTCCTTCAGCTCTGCTGCTGCCAGCACCACACTATTTCATTATTCCAGCTTTGTTTTAATATCCGTCGGGGCCAGGAGTGAGGGAAGGAAGAGTAGGTGGAGCACAGGCAGTGTTTAAGGCAGTGCAATCATTCTGTATATGATACAATAGTGGTGGATCCATGACGTCACACATTTGTCCAAACACACAGAACAGAACGTACAACACCAACAGTGGTTTAGAGCCACCCAAGTGCCAGGCACTGTGCTAGACACAGAGCAAAGGAAGATGAAAAAGACTCAGTCTGGCCTTACAGGCTTACTCTGGGGGGTACTTCTGGAACTTGAGTGTGTGGGGAGTCAATGAGGGCTGGGAATCTCAGATTGCTGAGCCGGCCCCAGGGTCGCTGATTGGTAGGGCCGGGTGGGGCTGGAGCACCTGCATTTCTAAAAAGATCTCCCTCTGCTGAGGCTAGTGCCCAGGCACCTCCAGGACCACACTGTGAGAGCCATCAAGCTGGGGTCTCCCATCTTGCCAGGTGCAGTTGGGGCCGAGATGACAGCCTCTTCTCACACAGAAATGCTGGTTCTCCCAGAGGACCAGCGTAATGCATGTTTTTTAAAATGAGAAACTAGACCCAAAATGGGCTACTAAGCCCACAATAAATCTAAAATGCAGGAAGAAAAACAGGTAGAGGACATAAGCTAGAATAATGACAAAGAGCAATCATTTTACCAATTAATTTTGACTTCATTCTGAACTAACAGATTAATAGGTTAGTTAATGGGCTAGTGCAGCGACCTAAATAGTACCTAATTTCAGAGTTGCCATGGATTCTAAGCACCAGTTATAATCACGCTTTTACACCCTCATTGTAAGTTGGGGACATCTCTGTGCAGTGGACCTGTGTGTAGGCATCCTCCCTAGGTCGACCCCCCTCTGCCTCTTTCCCTTCCACTGATCCCCACTGCTGGCCACCCATCCCCTCACCTACAGCGCTCTGCAGGTGGCTCAGACCAGTGCTGCCTGTAGTTGCTGGCACATGGAGGACTCCGTATTTGTGACTCCGGACTAGACTGTGACTTCGTCAGTCGACTGAACACTGCTATTTCCACCTGCTATGGTGATACTACCAAATACTGTGTTTTCTTTGAAAAGTGTCACACACCCTCGGGAGGAAGTGGTGTGTGGTGTGCAGCAGCTCTGGGAGGGTGGGGGTGTTTTGCTATTGGTGTGCCCAACAGTGACTGCCCACTTTGCCATGTCTTGTTTTCTCTGTCTCCAACGTGAAGTCCACATTAGCTGCCCAAACCACTTTACTCAGAGGATAAAAGGGCAAGAAAGGGGAGTCCAGGCTCCCAAAACCTCCTTCTCTGATCCCCTCCAGACAGGATGGTCTACCCCATTCTGAGGTCTCAACCAACGCCTATTTAGAACAGGGACCATATCACTTTAAAAAAATGTATTGGAGTGTAGTTGACATTATATTAGTATCAGCTGTACCACATAGTGATCTAACATTTATATACATAGGAAATGCTCCCCACAGTGAGTGTAGTAACCACCTGAAACCAGTTATTGTGGTGTTACTGACTATATTTTCATCCCTATGATTCATTTATTCTGTAACTGGAGGTTTATTCCTCTTAATCCCCTTCACCTATTTCACTGACTCTCCCACACCTTCTCCTCTGGCGACTACTAGTTCTATTTATGAGTCTGTTTCTAGGGGGAGAGGAATTGTGGGGAGGAGGTATGTATGTTTTTTTAGATCCCACATATAAGTGAAATATTACAGTATTTGTTTTTCTATGACTTATTTTCAAATACCCTCTACATCCATCCATGTTGTCACAAATGCTGAGGTTTCATTCTTTTTTAGCGAGTAGTATTCTGTTGTGTATATATACCATGTCTTCTGTATCCATTCATCTATTGATAGGCACTCTGGCTGCTTCCATATCTTGGCTATTGTAAATAATGCTGCAGTAAATATAGAGATGCACATATCTTTTTGAATAACTGTTTTCGTTTTCCTTCGGTAAATACCCACAAGTGGAATTACTGGATTGTATGATGCTTCTATTTAAAAATTTTTAAGGAACCTCCATACTATTTTCCACTGGCTTCACCAATTTACATTCTTACCAACAGTGCATGAGGATTCCCTTTTCTCCACTTCCTCACCTATACTTTTATTTCTTGTCTTTTTGACCTTAGCCATTCTTACTGGTGTGAGATGATACCTCATTGTGGTTTTGATTTACATTTCCCTGATGAGTAGTGATGTTGAGAGTCTTCAGTGTATCTGTTGGCCATCTGTATGACTTACTTGGAAAAATGTCTGTTCAGGTCCTCTAACCATTTTTAAATCATTATTTGGAGGGTTTTTTTGTTTTAGTGTTGAGTGGTATGAGTTGTTTATATATTTTGGATATTAACCTCTGATCAGATATGTCACTTGCAAATATATTCTCCCACTTAGTAGGTTACGTTTTTGTTTTGTTGATGGTGTCTTTTGCTGTGCAGAACCTTTCTAGTTTGATGGCATCTCACTTGTTTATTTTTGCCTTTGTTTCTCTCCCATGGGGAGGCCAAGCGAGGAAAATATTGCTAAGGCTGATGTCCAAGAGTTTATTGCCTATGATTTCTCCTATAAATTTTATGGTTTCACGTCTTACATTTAGATCATTAATCCATTTTGGAAAAATCCATTACTTTGTGCAGACAGTGGTCCAATTTCATTCTTTTGCATGTGGCTGCTCCAGTTTTCCCATTTATTGAAGAGACTGTCTTTTCCCCATTGTTGTACTCTTGCCTCCTTTGTCATAGTCTAATTGACCAAGTAACTGTGGGTTTATTTCTGAGCACTCTTTTCTGTTCCTTTGATCTGTGTGTCTTATTTTTGTGCCAGTGCCATACTGTTTTAATTGCTATAGCTTTGTAGTATAGTTTTAAATCTGGGATTTTTGATACCTCCAGCTATGTTCTTTTTCAAGATTGCTTTGGCTATTTGGAGTCTTTTGTGGTTCCATATAAATTCTAGGATTATTTGGTCAAATTCTGTGAAAAATGCCAAAGGTGTTTGGCTAGGGATTGCATTGAATATGTATATTGCTTTGGTTAATATGGACATTTTAACAGACAGTATTCTCTAATCCATGAGCATGGTATATCTTTCCACTTATTTGAGTCATCTTCAGTTTCTTTTCATAAGTGTCTTACAGTTTTCAGAGTATAGGTCTTTCATCTCCTTGTTTAGATTTATTCCTAGGTATTTTGTTACTTTTGATACAATTGTAAATGGGATTGTTTACTTCATTTCTCTTTCTACTACTTCATTATTAGTATAAAGAAATTTAAAATATTTTTGTGTAGTGATTTTGTGTCCTGAAACTTTACTGAATTCATTTACTCTAACAGTTTTTTGGTGGGGTCTTTAGGGTTTTCTAATTTAGTATTATGTCATGCACATATAGTAACAGTTTACCTCTTCCTTATCAACTTGGATGCCTTAATTTATTTTTCTTGTCTGAATGCCATGGCTAGGACTTTTCTTTAAATACTTGGTAGAATTCACCTGTGAAGCTGTCTGGTCCTAGAATTTTCTTTATTACAGGTTTTTTGATTATCAGTTCAATTTTGCTACTAGTTATCAGTGTGTTCAGATTTTCTATTTCTTCCTGATTCAGTCTTGGAAGATTGTATGCTTCTAGGAATTTATCCATTTTTTTCTAGATTGTCCAATTTGCTGGTGTATTATTTTTTATAGTAGTGCACAGATCTCCCAATGCAAGGGACTCAAGTGAGACAACACCAAGACTTAAAATGGCAAAGATCAAGGACAAGGACAGAGTATTAAAAGCAGCCAGAGAGAGAAAAAAGATCACCTACAAAGGAAAGCCCATCAGGCCATCAGCAGACTGTTCAACAGCAACCTTACGGGCCAGAACGGAGTGGCATGACATATTCAATGCAGAAGGGCTTCAAACAAAGAATGTTCTATCTGGAAAGATTATCATTAGGTTGAGGGAATTTACCTCCCACAAACTATCTCAACAGTGTATTTTAAAGGGACTGCTCTAGATGGAAGTACTCCTAAGGCTAAATAGCTGTTACCAGAGAAAGTAAAACCACAGTAAAGGAAGTAGACCAATTAATTACTAACCAAATAGAAAATTAAATCAGCTAATCACAAAGTCACTCAAGGGATATACAAAGAGTAGAGAATATGATACCTAACATATATATAAAGAGTGGAGGAGAAAGAAAAGGGAGAAAAAAAAGAATCTTTAGATCTTGTTTAAAATAGTATAATAAGTGAGTTAAGTTAGACTGTTAGATAGGAAAGAAGCTATTCTTGAACCTTTGGTAACCATAAATCCAAAGCTTGCAATAGCAGTAAGAACATATCTAGCAATAATCACCTTGAAAGTAAATGGACTGAATGCACCAATCAAAAGACACAGAGTTACAGAATGGATAAAAAAGCAAGACCTGTCTATATGCTGCCTACCAGAGACTCACTTCAAAGCCAAAGACATATATAGACTAAAAGTGAAGGGATGGAAAAAGATATTTCATGCAAACAATAACAAGAGAAAAGCAGGTGTTGCCATATTTGTATCAAATATAATAGACTTCAAAACAAAGAAAGTAACAAGAGACAAAGAAGGACATTACATAATGATAAATGGGTCAGTCCAACAAGAGGATATAACCATTATTAGTATCTATGCACCCAAGATAGGAGCACTCAAATATTTCCAACAAATACTAACAGAATTAAAGGGGGAAATAGAATGCAATGCATTCATTTTAGGAGACTTCAACACACCACTCACTCCAAAGAACAGATCAACCACACAGAAAATAAGTAAGGAGACAGAGGCACTGAACAACACATTAGAACAGAGGGACCTAACAGACATCTATAGAATACTTGACCCAAAAGCAACAATATACACATTCTTCTCAAGTGCATATGGAACATTTTCCAGAATAGATCACATACCAGGCCACAAAAAGAGCCTCAGTAAATTTAAAAAGATTGAAATTCTACCAACCAACTTCCCAGATCACCAAGTTATGAAACCAGAAATAAATTGTACAAAGAAAGCAAAAAGACTCACAAACACATGGAAGCTTAACAACATGCTTCTAAATAATCAAGAGATCAATGACCAAATTAAAACAGAGATCAAGCTATATATGGAGACAAATGAAAATAACAGCTCAACACGCCAACTTCCATGGGACGCAGTGAAGGCAGTTCTAAGAGGAAAGTATATAGCAATTAAGCAATTAAGGCCTATTTAAAGAAGGAAGAACAATTCCAAATGAGCAGTCTAAATTCACAATTAATGAAATGAGGCCCAAATTCAGTAGGAGGGACATAATAAAGATCAGAAAAGAAATAAAATTGAGAAGAATAAAACAATAGAAAGAATTAATGAAATCAAAAGCTGGTTCTTTAATAAAATAAACAAAATAAATAAACCCCTAGCAAGACTTATCAAGAAAAAGAGTCTACACACATAAACAGAATCAGAAATGAAAAAGAAAAAGTCACCATGGACACCACAGAAATACAAAGAATTATTAGAGAATACTATGAAAAATGATAAGCTAACAAATTGGACAACCTAGAAAAATTGGACAAAGTTCTGGAAAAATACAACCTTCCAAGACTGACCGAGAAAGAAACAGAAAATCTGAACAGACCAATTACTAGCAATGAAATTGAATCAGTAATAAAAAAATTACCCAAGAACAAAACCCCCAGGACCACTTGCTTCACTGCTAAATTTTATCAGGCATTTGGAGAAGACCTAATATCCATCCTCCTTAAACTTTTTCAAAAAGTAGAAGAGGAGGGAATACTTCCAAACTCATTCTATGAAGACAGCATCACTCGAACACCAAAACCAGACAAAGACCCCACAAAAAAAAAGAAAATTACAGACCAATAACCCTGATGAACATAGATACAAAAATCCTCAACAAAATATTAGCAAACTGAATTCAAAAATACATCAAGAGAATCATACACCATGATCAAGTGGGATTCATATCAGGGATGCAAGGATGATACAACATTCAAAAGTCCATCAACATCATCCACCACATCAACAAAAAGGACAAAAACCACATGAGCATCTCCATAGATGCTGAAAAAGCATTTAAGAAAATTAAGCGCCCTTTCATGTTAAAAGCTCTCAACAAAATGGGTATAGAGGGCAAGTACCTCAACATAATAAAGGCCATATATGACAAACCCACAGCCAACATCATACTTAACAGTGAAAAACTGAAAGCTTTTCCTTTAAGATCTGGAGCAAGACAAGGATGCCCACTCTCCCCACTTTTATTCAACATGGCGGGGTCCTAGCCACAGCAATCAGACAACACAAAGAAATGAAAGGCAACCAGATTAGATTGGTAAGGAAGTAATTAAACTGTCACTGTTTGCAGATGACATGATATTGTACATAAAAGACCCTAAAAAATGCATTCCAAAACTACTAGATCTAATATCTGAATTCCGCAAAGTTGCAGGATTCAAAATCAGTACACAGAAATCTGTTGCATTCCTATATACTAATGATGAAATAGCAGAAAGAGAAATAAGGAAAATAACTCCATTCACATTGCAGCAAAAGAATAAAATACCTATGAAAAAACCTAACCAAGGAAGTGAAAGACCTATACCCTGAAAACTACAAGACACTCTTAAGAGAAATTAAAGAGGACACTAACAAATGGAAATTCATCCCATGCTCTTGGGTAGGAAGAATTAATATTGTCCAAATGGCCATCCAGCCCAAAGCAATCTACAGATTCAATGCAATCCCTATCAAAATACCGACAACATTCTTCAACCAACGGGAACAGATAGTTCTAAAATTCATATGGAACCACAAAAGACCCTGAATAGCCAAAGCAATCCTGAGAAGGAAGAACAAAGCAGGGGGGATCTTGCTTCCCAACTTCAAGCTCTACTACAAAGCCACAGTAATCAAGACAATTTGGTATTGGCACAAGAACAGAACCGTAGACCAGTGGAACAGAATAGAGAGCCCACACATATATGGCCAATTAATATATGATAAAGGAGCCATGGATATACAATGGGGAAATGACAGTCTCTTCAACAACTGGTGTTGGCAAAACTGTACAGCTACATGTAGGAGAATGAAACTGGATTACTCTCTAACTCCATACACAAAAGTAAACTCAAAGTGGATCAAAGACCTGAATGTAAGTCATGAAACCGTAAAACTCTTAGAAGAAAACATTGGCAAAAATCTCTTGAATATAAACATGAGTAACTTTTTCATGAACCTACCTCCCTGGGCAAGGGAAACAAAAGCAAAAATGAACATGTGGGACTACATCAAACTAAAAGCTTCTGTATAGCAAAGGACACCATCAGTAGAACAAAAAGGCATCCTACAATATGGTAGAATATATTCATAAATGACATATCTGATAAGGGGTTAACATCCAAAATATATAAAGAGCTCACATGCTTCCACACCGAAATAGCAAATAACCCTATTAAAAAATGGGCAGAGGATCTGAGCAGACACTTCTTCAAAGAAGAAATTCAGATTGCCAACAGGCACATGAAAAGATGCTCCACATCACTAATCATCAAAGAAATGCAAACTAAAACCACAGTGAGATATCACCTCACACCAGTTAGGATGGCCAACATCCAAAAGACAAACAACAACAAATGCTGGTGAGGATGTGGAGAAAGGGGAACCCTCCTACACTGCTGGTGGGAATGTAAATTAGTTCAACCATTGTGGAAAGCAGTATGGAGGTTCCTAAAAAAACTTAAAATAGAAATACCATTTGACCCAGGAATTCCGCTCCTGGGAATTTACCCTAAGAATGCAGGAGCCCAGTTTCAAAAAGACATATGCACCCCTATGTTTATCACAGCACTATTAACAGTAGCCAAGAAATGGAAGCATTCTAAATGTCCATCAATAGATGAATGGATAAAGATGTGGTACATATACACAATGGAATATTATTCATCCATAAGAACACAACAAATCCTACCATTATGCTCATTGAAATAAACCAGGTGGAGAAAAACAAGTATCAAATGGTTTCACTCATCTGTGGAGTATAACAAAGTGAAAACTGAAGAAACAAAACAGCAGCAGACTCACAGAACCTAAGAATGGACTAACAGTTACCAAAGGGAAAGGGGTTGGGGTGGGTGGGTGGGAAGGGAGCGATAAGTGGTTTAAGGGGTATTATGGGGGGGCATGGGGAAGGCAGTATAGCACAGAAAAGACAAGTAGTGACTCTTACTATGCTGATCTTACTATGCTTTCAAGTAGATCTTACTATGCTGATGAATAGTGACTGTAATGGGTTATGTGGTGGGGACTTGACAATAGGTGTGATTGTATATCAGTGATACCTTAACTTAAAAATCTAGTGCTTAATTTCATTGCTTTTAAATTTTTTGTCTTATTTCATTTATTTCTACTCTAACATTATTATTTACTTCCTTATACTAACTTTGGGCTTTGTTCTTTTTCTAGTTCTTTTAAGTGTAAGGTTAGATTGTATATTTGAGATTTTTCTTGTTTCCTAAGGTAAACCTGTATTGCTATGAATGTCTCTCTTAGAAGTGCTTTTGCTGCATCCCATACATTTTGGAAAGTTGTTTTCATTTTCATTTGTCTCCAGGTATTTTTTCAATTTCCTCTTTGATTTCTTTGTTACTCCATTGGTTGTTTAGTAGCATGTTGATTAGCCTCCACATGTTTTGTTTTTCCCCTTCTTTTCTAATTGATTCTAATTCCATTCTGTTGTGATTGGAAATGATCCTTGATATGATTTCAGTCTTCTTAAATTATTGAGACTTATTTTGTGACCTAACATGTGACCTATCCTGGACAATGTTGCATATGCACTTAATGTGTGTTCTTCAGTTTTTGGATGAAATATTCTGTATGTATCTATTAATCTCACCTGGTTTTATATGTCATAAGCCAGTGTGTTCTTATGGATTTTCCATTGATGTAAATGGGGTGTTGAATTCCCTAGCGTAACAGTAAATCTCTCCCTTTATATCTCTTAACATTTGCTTTATATATTTAGGTGCTCCTATGTTGGGTGCTTATTTATAATTATTACATCCTCTTGATGAACTGATTCCTTTATCATTATATAATAATCCTCTTTGTACATGTTGCAGTCTTTGTTTTGAAGTCTATATTGCCTGAGAGAAGTATTGTCACCCCAGCTTTTTTTTTCCACTTCTCTTTGCATGGAATATCTTTATCCATCCCTTCACTCTCAGTCTGTGTATGTGTTTAGGCCTGAAGTGAATTTCTTGTAAGCCGCATATAAATATGTGTTGTTATGTTGTTGTTTTTGTCCATCCAGTTATCCTATATCTTCTAATTGAATCATTTAGCCATTTACATTTAAAGTAATTATTTATTATTATTATTATTTTTTTTTGAGAGGGCTTCTCTCATATTTATTGATCAAATGGTTGTTAACAACAATAAAATTCTGTATAGGGGACTCAATGCACAGTCATTAATCAACCCCAAGCCTAATTCTCAACAGTCTCCAATCTTCTGAAGCATAACGAACAAGTTCTTACATGGTGAACAAGTTCTTACATAGTGAATAAGTTCTTACATGGTGAACAGTGCAAGGGCAGTCATATCACAGAAACTTTCGGTTTTGATCACGCATCATGAACTATAAACAATCAAGTCAGATATGATTATTCGTTTGATTTTTATACTTGATTTATATGTGAATCCCAGATTTCTCCCTTATTATTATTATTATTACTATTTTTTAATAAAATGCTGAAGTGGTAGGTAGATGCAAGATAAAGGTAGAAAACATAGTTTAGTGCTGTAAGAGGGCAAATGTAGATGATCAGGTCTGTGCCTATAGACTAAGTATTAATCCAAGCTAGACCAGGGCAACAAAACATCCACGGATGCAGAAGATATCTCTCAAAACGGGGGGTGAGGTTGTAAGCCTCACCTCTGTTGATCCCCAGTTTCTCACCTGATGGCCCCCCTGTGACTGTGCCTGTCTTAGGTTGTTCCTCCCTTGAGGAATCTTACCCGTCTCTGGCTAACCAGTCATCTTCCGGGGCCATACAGGGAAATATAAAGTTGATAAGTGAGAGAGAAGCAATATTCTTTGAAAAGGTTAGCTTTTTACTTCTTTGCAGATTTATGCCCTGTGGCTTTATGCCCAGCATTTGTCTTGAGGTATCTTTACCACTTGGAAGAATTATGATACTCGGTAATTTTGTTATGAGGCACGAAATCTACTAAAGGGTTGTAATTAGGAAGGAAGAAGAAAAGCTATAGAAGTAGCAGACAGAAGAAAACATGGGAAGATTGATTATTTCTTTGACGATCTTCTTGTAGAGTAACATAAGCATGTATAGGTTTTAACAAACTACTAATTAAATTGCGTACACACATTAACAGAATAGGAATACAGCTATATAACAAAAGCAGACCTACAATTACCAGCCATATAAAGTGAAACCAAGAAAACCAGTTAGGTACCCTAGGCATTTGTGAAAACTTATCAATGATATGATGGATATTGTCTAACTGAATTTGAATAGTTTGAGAAAAATCAGACAAATTAAAACAACCCATTCCTGGGAACTGTTCACATCCCATATGTTCTTTTAACAGTAGATAGTCTATAGTCGCACGATTTTGGAGTGCTGCAACTTGCACTTCTCCTAATTCTTGGTTGAGTTCTGACAGTATAGATCCAGTCAAATTTGTTGTTTTACTGTATGCACAGGCCAGCTTAGATATCTCCTTCTTCATTCCAGTGGCAAGTCCAGGAACCGGTGGGATGAATGCAGCTACAATTGCAGCAGCGCCAGGATCTTTGTTGAAGTTTTTTGATGATCATCTTCTGGAATGACTCTTCCAGAGAATGTTGATGTTGGAAGTTCTTCTTCATATCGTATCTTAATTCGTTTTCGGGGTAGCCAAATTAGGCTTTGATCCTCTGTATAAACACAAACAACATTTAAAGTAATTATTGATAAGCATGTCTTATTACCATTTTGATAGTTGGTTTCAGGTTATTTTTGTAGTTATTCTGTTTCTTCTTTTGCTCACTACCTTTCTAACTCGATGACTCTCTTTAGTGTTATGCTTTGATTCATTTATCTTTATTTTTTGTGTATCTGTTACAGGTTTTTAGTTTGTGGTTACCATGAGGTTCGTATATTACATTGTATGTATATAGCAGTCCATATTAGGTTGATGGTCATTTATGTTCTAAAACATTCTAAAACCACCACCTTTTTATTATCCCCCCTCCATGTTTTATGTATTTGAAGTCATATTTTACATATTTTTAATTTGTGTATCCCTTGACTAATTTTCTGTTAGAATTGATATTACTAGTTCTGTCTTTTAAACTTCATCCTAGCTTTATAAGTGACTTATCTACTAACTTTACTGTATATTTGCTTTTACCAGTGAATTTTTTCCCTGTCATAATTTTCTTACTTTTTTTTTTTTTAACTGAAAGTTAATTCCCTGTAACATTTATTGTAAGGCCAGTTTAGTGATGATGAATGCCTTCAACCTTTGTTTGTCTGTAAACTCTCTCCATCCCTCAATTCTGAATGATAACCTTGCCAGGTAAAGTGTTCTTAGTTACAGGGGATTTTTTTCCTTTCAGCGTTTTGAATATGTCATGTGCCATTACCTTTTGTTCTGCAAAGTTTCTGATGAAAAATCTGTGGTATCACTTACTGACTTTCCCTTGTACATAACTGTTTTCTTTCCTTGATTGTTTTTAGGAGTCTCTCTTTATCTTTATTTATTTACCATTTTATTTATTAACCTTGGTGTGGACCTCTTTGCATTCATCTTATTTGGGGCTTTCTGGGATTCCTGGATTTGGATATTGGTTTACTGCCCCAGGTTATGGAATTTTCAGCTATTATTTCTTCAAGTAATTTTCTGCCTATTTCTTTCTCTTTACCTTCTGGAATCCCTATAATGTGAATGGTATTGTGCTTGAAGTTGTTGTATATATCCCTTAACCTGTCTTCTTTTCTTTTTATTCTTTTTTCTTTTTGCTGTTCAGCATGGTTGTTTTCCACTACTCTCTCCCAGATCACTGGTCCATTCTGCATCCTGTAATCTGCTGTTGATTCCATGTAGTGTATTTTTCATTTCAGCTGTTGTATTCTTCATCTCTGACAGATTCTTTTTTATATTTTCTGTCTCTTTTTCAAAGTTCTCTGTGAGTTCATCCACTCTTCTCTCCAGTCCAGTGAGTATCTTTATGACCATATTTATTTCCCTGAATCCTCTTGCTGATATACAGTTCTCCAGGTGTGGTTCTCATGCCAGCAGCACATGTTACAGTTTGGTATCCAGCAAAGTGCTTTATCTGTAGGAGGTAGGTTGAGCAATGCTTACTGAGCAATGTCAAAGCATACATGTCTGTGTCACTTCATTTATGTGGCCAGTAGTTTAGATGTATTCTAAGCCATTACAGAAATCCATTGAGCAGCATTGGTAACTAATTTTCATCAGGGGGAATTTCTAAGGATACTTTAGAAAAGTCCTATGTGATAAAAAATAGCTATCTTTCCCACCAAATACTGTTGTAAGCATTTCCTATGAATTCATTCATTTAATCCTCATGTTGCAGATATGGAAATATAGTCACAGAGAGATTAGTTCACTTGCTTAAGACTACACAGTGGGTAAAAGCTGGTTTTTGTACTATGGCAGTCTTGTTTACATCCACATATCCTCTCATTCCTGTGTCTCCATGCCTCTTTATGTGCTGCATGCAAAGACCAGAGGAAAATGGACCATGTGTCCAGGGACTTGCGCTTCACCTTCTCAGTCTGGGGGCCCTTTGACCAAGGTGCTCTGGGCCCTGGGCCCTGGCTCTCACGTGTTGGCACTGCCTTCCCACTGTATCCTCACAAGGGAAAAAGAAAGAAATCGTTGGTGTCCCATCCTCTTATAAGAACATTGTCCTGTTAGATTAGGGCTCCACCCTTGCAACCTCATGTAACCTTAATTGGCTACTTAAAAGTCCCATCTCCAAGTATAGTCACATGGGGGCTTAGGACCTCAAGATATGAATTTGGGGGGGCACACAATTCAGCCCATAACAGGGAGTGGCAATGGCCATTATGTTTGTTAATGTTTCAAGTAGGAGGCCAGTACTAGTTCTGTCAACAAATCCCCTTTCTTACCAGTTCAAACAGCTGGTGGAATGTTAGGCTTGTTTTCTTTTGTCATTGCAACATATATTGTAGGTGTTACTTAAAAATAGTATTTTTAGTACATATTATTTTAATTCACTTTTGAGACCATATTTGTGGGTGATAAGCTAAATGCTTAATCTGACTTTTATTATACCACTTTGCAAAAGTCTTAACAACAGGATAAAATACTTCCTGATGACATGCTCATTCACTAGTTACCATCTCTCCTCACTGCACCCTGTATGGCAACTTATTTTTTTATTATAGGTTATCTTCTACAGTAGTAGGACATTTTATACAGCAGTCATTTTTACCTAAGATACCTTCCTATCTCATAAAGAAATATAAAAGGTATAGGTATAGCTTAATTTATCAAAATTTGCCTGGTGCTTAATTTACCAAGTTTTGGCTGAGATGGTGCACTTGGACACAGCTGAATTCTTTTTTTCTCATTTCCAAGTTTACTATTGATTCATTTGTGTTCTCTCTTCTATATGTCAGAGGTTTGGTTATTTCTATGAAACTCTCCCTCTGGCACTGAGACATCTCCAACTAAATTATCACAATTCAGATGCTGTCCAGATTTCTTAAAGGAAGCAGTATGCTCATTCTTATCTCATTTGCTGCAGAGGAAGAGAAGTCTTGATATTTTTGCTGAGGTGAGTACATGGAATATCTGTTGCTTCCTGTTTCTGTGGAATATTTCCCCATCAGCTTTTATTATTTGGTGGCAATCCTTATCATGAAAGTGTTTGGCAAGTTTGAACTGTGATAGATGAGTCAGTCTAGATAAATAGGGGAGTCAGTACCCAAGGAGTCAAAAGAGACCAGATTCCTCAGTTCAGTACTTAATAGTGATGACCTTAAGCACACTGCTGTGCAATTATACTTGACCTTCTACCTGCATCATAGTTACCTACTAATGACAAATGATATCACATTAAAAGGTGAAGCACTGATGTGTAAAGATAAGGAAAATATTCAACACAGCTGTCAAGGTCAGCAAACCACTTTTATCCTCCAGTTGGCAAAGTCAGCAGAGCACTCCCAGCTCCCTCTTCTCTCCTCCGGGCTCCTTTTTTGCCCTGCGCATGCCAAAATGTCACATATCAAAATAATATAAATTGCTCCCCTTGCTTGTGCTCAGGGCTCAGACCTTGGGAAATTACTCCTCTCTGAGCCCACCGGTGTAAAAATAAAACCTTAACACTCCAAGACCTCCAAGTTCTGCTTGGTTCTTCCATCAGATATCTAGTCCAGGTTTTTCCATAACATTTGGTTCCCCTGACCAGGAAACCCAACCACGCTGGCCCATTGTTGCTATAAGTTTAGGGCAATGGTGGGGATGGAACGGGAGATCACAATGGAGAAGGCACGCCCTCCCTGATCTTTCGGCAGTCTCCTGCTCGGTTGCCCTGAGCCAGCCCCTCTCTGCTGTTCCCGCCGGACTCAAAGAGGCCTGGCAGGTGAGGACCTGGTTCTGACATTGAATCCAGTAAGGTCCCACGGCCCCTGACCCAGTCAGTTCCCACCCCAGGGGAGCCTGATTACCTCCCAGAGACTTCTTAGAAGTCTCAGGTAGACATTCCCAGGGGGGGAATATTTAAACTCTGGTCTGAGTGTGTGCAGGGCGGCTGCCATTCAGTCTGCAATGAATCTGTGGTTCCTCGGCCTGCACTATGGAATCTGAGTGGGCCCTCATCCGCATTCATGGTCAGCCGCCACAACATAACGGTGACTCAGCTTCAGCTGACCTGGCCCAGGACTTTACACAGGTGCACCTTAGTCAAGGCTGACCAAATTCTCTGCAAGGAGAGCAGATGGGCATCTGACTGGTCTCCTCTCTGAAGGAGGCACCCTTCCCTTGTCTGTTGTCACGGTACCTTTACATGGACACGTCATGGGGTCAGGGCTCAGCAAACCCACAGTCCTGAGACCATGATCAAAAAATTTCAGGAAGGATTTTTCAGGAAACTCTGAAGTAAAATTAGCCCCTGGCAGGTTGAAAACCCTGTGTGAATCCATATAGGTCACCTTTAGTGTAGGGTGGCCTCCAGAAGGAACCCTAGATGTCCCAACAATCCGACAAGTCTGGCAGGTCATCACTGGAGATCCAGGTCATCCTAATCAGTTCCCATACATTAACTCCTGGTTAGGAGTTGCCTAGACCCTTTCCCCTTGGGTGTGATTTGCTTGCAACAGGCAGGGACAGGGTAGGGTCTTAGTCACCTCAACAAAGTAGCCCACAAAGAATCAACAGGAACCTGAGCCTCTACAAATTCTTGCTGGTGACCCAGAGGAAGAGCCAATATTGCCCCCACCTTATGTGCCCCCAAAGCTGTCAGCACCCAGCCCACCAGTCCCAGACACCCTGCCGCCATCAGCCTCCCACCAACTCCAGAACCAGTGGACCCACTCTCCCCCAGACCAGCAGCCAGACTGTGCCCTTGGCCAGCAGGCACCCTTCAGATGCCGGTGCAAGAGATGTGGGAGCCTGAAAGGTGTAATAAAGATGGGAGCAAGCAGCCTGGTCGGTCCATGCTTTACTACCAACCCTTCTCCACGACTAACCTCCTCAATTAAAAACACAAACCCCCCCTTGGAAAAGCCACAAGCCTTGGTTGATCTCATGAAATCCCTCTTCCAAACCCATTGGCTGACCTGGAAAGACTGCCAACAGCTTCTCCGCACTCTGTTCACAACAAAAGAGAGGAGGCAGCCAGGGCCCTTGATCGGGGTGCATGGGCTGAAATTGCCATCCCTGAGGAGCACCCCAAGTGGGACTTCACCACCCCTAAGGGACAGCACCAGATCTGCCAATATCAGGACACCCTCCTCCAGGGGATCAAAACCAGGTCCAAAAAGCCTATGAACATTAGCAAAGTATCTTCAGTCACTCAACAACCAGGAGAGTCTTCTGAGGATTATTATAAAAGACTGTGTGGAGCTTATTGCATCTACACCCCCTTCAATCCTGAGTCACCAGGGAGCCAACAAATGGCCAACACCTCATTCGTAGCCCAAGCCACCCCAGACATCAGATAAAAGCTCCCCAAACTTGAAGGCTTTGCCGGGATAAATATCACTCAACTGGTTAAAATTGCCAACAAAGTATATCTAAACAGAGAAGTTCAGGCTGACAGAGAGACTAAAAGAAAAATAAAGAAAAAGGCCAGCCTTCTGACAGCTGCCCTAAAAAAGAGAGATGATCAAAAGGCAGAGAAAAGCTGGCCACCAAGAGGGGGGATGCCTAGGACCCCCATAGCCAGGGACCAGTGTGCTTATTGTGAAGAGAGGGGTCATTGGAAGAACGAATGCCCCAACCGAGGCAAAGCCCCAAAGCCCAGTCATTACCGGAGGAGCTTCACGGGGAAAGGCTCACTGGCTTGGCAGGAACAGACTCAGAATGACAAGGGACCAGGCTCTCTCACACTCAGCTCCCATGAGCCCACGGTCAAAATGAAAGTGGGGGCCAAAACATGACTTTTATTGTTGACACAGGGGCAGAACACTCTGTGGTCGCCCTTCCTGTAGCCTCTTCAGTAAAAAACTGCAACTCTTCTCAGACCCACCGGGACAAAAGCAGTCCAGCAACACTTTTGCCAAGCCCTTCAATGTGAACTTGGAGGCCACAAGGTCTTGACATGAATTTCTCTACCTGCTCGCGTGCCCCATTCCCCTCCTCGGCTGAGATATACACTCAAAGCTCAGAGCCCAAATAACTTTTGAACCAACTCAACGCACCAGCCTCAAACTAAACCCAGGCCAAGAAGGGCCAGGGTCCCTCATACTGGCAATAACCACACCCAGGGAAAAGGAGTAGAGGCTATTTGGTGCCCAGATCCTCTCAAGTAGCCCACCTAAATTCAGAGCTGACTTCCCCCTCAGTATGGGCTGAAGAAAACCCACCTAGACTTGCTCATAACCAAGCCCCTGTCATTGGAAAATTAACTCCAGAGGCCCAGCCACAAAGACAGAGGTAGTACCCCCTCTCACAAGAGGTGAGAGCAGGCGTCCAGGAACATCTGATCAGACTCAAAGAGGCAGGCATTCTAGTCAAGTGTCAGTCGCCCTGGAACACCCTGCTCTACCAGTCAAAAAGCCAGGAGGAGGGTACCGGCCTGTTCAAGACCTACGAGCCATTAACAAAGTGACTGTTTCTTTACACCGGGTCGTCCCAAATCGTACATCCTCCTCAGCCAGATCTCAGGGTCTGCCAAATGGTTCACTTGCTTAGACTTAAAGGATGCCTTTTTCTGCCTCTGACTGGCCCCCCAAAGCCAACTCTTGTATGCCTTCAAATGGATTGCACCAGATACGGGGCGGCAGATGCAGTTAACATGGATGCAGCTTCCACAAGGGTTCCAGAACTCACCCGCTCTCTTCGGAGAGGCATTGGCTGCAGACCTTGTCAGCTTTCCGAGGGAAGCCATGTGCTGCGCCCTCCTGCAGTACATAGATGACCTCCTCCTTGCCAGTGACAACCAGGAAAACTGTGCAAAAGGCACAAAGGCAACTCCTGTCAGACTCAGGGTACCAAGCCTCATGGAAATAGGCACAAATCTGCCAGCAGCAAGACTGGTACTTGGGCTTCCTCCTCACCCAGGGAGAAAGGGCACTAGGGCTGGAGAAAAAAAGGTCATTATCTCCTTACCTCAGGCCCAGATGAAGAAAAGCGTACAAGACTACCTGGGGGCTGCTGGGTTCTGCAGATTCTGGATTCCTGGATTCTCAGCATTGGCAAAACGCCTCTATAGCCTCCTTGTGGGGCAGACCTAGAGCCCCCTGTGTGAACAGAAGAGGCAAGAGCCATCTTTCTGGAAATAAAGGCTGCTTCAGAACAGGCATCAGCCCTAGGCCTGACAGATATTTTAAAAAGCCCTTCAATCTCTTCGTACATGAAAAAAAAGTAGTCCTCGGAGTTCTCACATAGATTGTTAGGCCCTGGCAGCGGCTGGTTGCATACCTGTCAAAGAAAAAAACCTGAACTTGACTGCGGCAGCACGGCCACCCTGCCTCAGGACACTGGCAGCCACAGTTCTCTTCATTAGAAAAAGCCGATAAACTTACCCTGGGACAAAAAAAACTAAATGTCAGTGTCCCCCATGATGTTGTGTCCCTCATGAACACACAAGGACGCCGCTTCCTCTCCAACTCTCAGCTGGTACAATACTAAAACTACTCAAGGCTGTCTGGCTTACCCTCCCCCGCAAAAAAGTAGCAATTCTGCATTGCAAAGAACACCAAAAAAAAGACAACCCTATAACACAGGGGAAGCAGATAGCATATAAAGCAGCTAAAACAGCGGCCAATAAAAAAACAGGTAAAGCTCCTTCCCTCACTATGGCCTTAACACACCTAATGGAGGCCCTGCCACCCAAGTACACTGAAAAAGAGAAGGACTGGGCCATGGCTGAAGGAGCCACCCTAACTAGAAAAGGATGGTAGATGCTGCCTGACAAATGCATCTTTGTCCCATCCGCAACTGGAAGGTGTCTAGTCAGCAAATACCATCAGCTCACCCACTCAGGAAAAACTGCACTAGAAGCCTTCCTCAAAAAGCAATACTACATCAGCCAGTTGCCAGCATTATGCCAAGCAGTAAGTGAGCACTGTGTAACTTGCGCCAGAAATAATGCTCGATCTACACCGCAACCCCCACCAGGTGTCCAAAGAACAGGAGTTGCCCCCTTTGAAAACCTTGAGATAGACTTCACAGATGTCCAGCCAAGCAGAGGACTCAGTACCTTCTAGTAATAGTGTGCACATACTCTGCGTGGGCCAAAGCCTTTCCAACCAGGACAAAACAAAGCTGGAAAGTAGCCAAAGTCCTCCTGAGAAAAATTGTGTCCCAGATTGGCCTACCATCTACAATTCACAATGACAGTGGACCTGCCTTTGTAGCAGATTCAGTACAGATTTTAACTAAATCTCTCAACATTACCTGGAAACCACACTGCATACAGGCCACAAAGTTCAGGGAAAATGGATTGACTGAATTGCACCCCCAAAGGGACCCTAGCTAAGTTTTGCCAAGAAACTGGCCTCCCGTAGCTGGACCTACTGCCCCTGGCTCTCCTGCATGCTTGCTGCACACCTGAAACTCAAGGCATTTCCCCTTTTAAATTAGTATATGAATGCCCTCCCCCGTGTCTAGGAAGCACCCCCGGGGAACTTACACCAGATAGGAGATAAGGGAGCAAGAGAACAGCTCCAAGCCTTAAGAGCCACCCTAAATAAGCTGCAGCAATATACCCTAGAAAGAGCCCCCATCTCCTTAGGGACCCCAGTACATTCCTTCCAGTCTGGGGGCTTGTTCTAACTACTCCTACTGCCCTCAAAGTTGCAGGCATCACTCCATGGCTCCATTATTCCAGAGTAAAAAAAGCCCATAATACGGATAAGAAACACATCCGTGGAAGGCCCAGCCAGACTTCAGAATCCTCTCCTCCGCCGTATCCAACAGTTGCTCTCTGACTAACAAACACCTGCACGCCGTGGATCCTGGCCCTCTCTGGAATAGAGTCTCTCATCCTGGCCATTAAACTCTCTGCTGCTGCCCCCTCTGAATGAACTGTTTCTCAAAAAGTTGCCCTTTCTATTATTGTCTATTGGGTAATCATAAGTTGTTTTGCTGTGCTTACCTGTCTCTCCTCGCTGAACTCAAGTCTCAGCCTGCATTTCCAAAGTACCTCTATCAAGTTAACTGTGCAAAAGTTATAAAGTGCATGGTCATCACCCAAGGGAGCTGCCCTCGGTGGCCCTCCACCCTTAGCACCTGCCCTCTCACACTCAAATTAGGACTAAGGAAAACTGGGTATTTTTTGTTAAGCACAGGCTTGTCAAGAATCTGAAGGACTCATTTCAACTTGTACACATAAGGCCCATACAGACAGATGCATAAAAACATAATCATTTGTGTTCTTTACAAAGTACTCAGGACTTTAATGAAAAAGCCATAAGGAAAAAAAATCCTAGCTCAAAGTAATTAAAAGTATAAATACAAGCCATTATAACTCTATTATAAACCAAAGAGATGATGCCCCCTGAAACGAAGTGTTTAAAGGGGCATCAGAGGGGGGAGTGATAAGGGAAATATTCAACACAGCCGTCAAGGTCAGCAAACTGCTTTTTTCCTCCAGTTAACAAAGTCAGCAGAGCACCCCAGCTCCCTCTCCCCTCCTTCGGGCTCCTCTTTTGCCCTGCACATGCTGAAATGCCACATATCAAAATAATATGAATGTTCCCCTTGCTTGTGCTCAGGGCTCAGACCTGGGGAGATTACTCCCCTCAGCCCACCAGTGTAAGAATAAAACCTCAACACTCCAAGACCTCCGAATGCTGCTTGGTTCTTTTGTCAGCAATCTAATCCAGGTTTTTCAGGTTTTTCCATAACAGTAAGAGCAAAGATTCTCTAGAAATTAAAAATACATATTACATCATTGTAATCTAGGATACAGTGATACATCACACTGAGGACAGCAAAAGCACAGATGATTGGATGGACATACTGGCAGCTCATCAGGGTAAGTGCTGGCATTGTGGTGACTCTTACAGAGTGATCAGCGCTGTAGGACAGACACATGGGGTTTGTTTTTTTTTTGGTATCATTAATCTACAATTACATGAAGAACATTATGTTTACTAGACTCCCCCCTTCACCCAGTCCCCCCCAACATACCCCATTACAGTCACTGTCCATCAGCGTAGTAAGATGCTGTAAAATCACTACTTGTCTTCTCTGTGTTGCACAGCCCTCCCCGTGCCCCACCCTCACTATACATGCTAATGGTAATGCCCTTGTCCTTCCCTTCCCACCCATCCTCCCCAGTCCCTTTCCCTTGGTAACTATTAGTTCATTTTTGGGTTCTATGATTCTGCTGCTATTTTCTTCCTTCAGTTTTCCTTTTTTCTTACACTCCACTTATGAGTGAAATCATTTGGTACTTGTCTTTCTCCGCCTGGCTTATTTCACTGAGCATAATACCCTCTAGCTCCATCCATGTTGTTGCAAATGGTAGGATTTGTTTTCTTCTTATGGCTGAATAATATTCCATTGTGTATATGTACCACATCTTCTTTATCCATTCATCTACTGATGGACACTTAGGTTGCTTCCATTTCTTGGCTATTGTAAATAGTGTAGCGATAAACATAGGGGTGCATCTGTCTTTTTCAAACTGGGCTGCTGCATTCTTAGGGTAAATTCCTAGAAGTGGAATTCCTGGGTCAAGTGGTATTTCTATTTTGAGCATTTTGAGGAACCTCCATACTGCTTTCCACAATGGTTGAACTAGTTTACATTCCCACCAGCATTGTAGGAGGGTTCCCCTTTCTCCACAACCTCGCCAACATTTGTTGTTGTTTGTCTTTTCAATGATGGCGATCCTTACTGGTGTGAGGTGATATCTCATTGTGGTTTTAATTTGCATTTCTCTGATGACAAGCGATGTGGAGCATCTTTTCATGTGTCTGTTGGCCATCTGAATTTCTTTAGAGAACTGTCTATTTATCTCCTCTGCCCATTTTTTAATTGGATTATTTGCTTTTTGTTTGAGGTGTGTGAGCTCTTTATATATTTTGGATGGCAACCCTTTATCAGATCTGTCATTTATGAATATATTCTCCCATACTGTAGGATACCTTTTTGTTCTATTTATGGTGTCTTATGCTGTACAGAAGCTTTTTAGCTTGATACAGTCCCACTTGTTCATTTTTGTTTTGGTTTCCCTTTCCCGGGGAGATATGTTCATGAAGAAGTCACTCATGTTTATGTCCATGAGATTTTTGCCTATGTTTTTTTCTAAGAGTTTTATGGTTTCATGACTTACATTCAGGTCTTTGATCCATTTTGAATTTACTTTTGTGTAGGGGTTAGACAGTGATCCTGTTTCATTCTCTTACATGTGGCTGTCCAGTTTTGCCAGCACCATCTGTTGAAGAGACTGTCATTTCCCCATTTTATGTCCATGGCTCCTTTATCGTATATTAATAGGCCATATATGTTTGGGTTAATGTTTGGAGTCTCTATTCTGTTCCACTGGTCTGTCACTCTGTTCTTGTGCCAGTACCAAAATGTCTTGATTACTGTGGCTTTGTAGTAGAGCTTGAAGTTGGGGAGCGAGATCCTCCCACTTTATTCTTCCTACTCAGGATTGCTTTGGCTATTCAGGGTCTTTGGTGGTTCCATCTGAATTTTTGAACTGTTTGTTCCAGTTCATTGAAGAATGCTGTTGGTAATTTGATAGGGGGTGTATCAAATCTGTATATTGCTTTGGGCAGGATGGCAATTTTGACGATATTAATTCTTCCTAACCAAGAGCATGGAATGAGTTTCCATTTGTTAGTGTCCTCTTTAATTTCTCTTAAGAGTGTCTTAGAGTTTTCAGGGTATAGGTCTTTCACTTCCTTGGTTAGGTTTATTCCTAGGTATTTTATTCTTTTTGATGTAATTGTGAATGGAATTGTTTTCCTGATTTCTCTTTCTATTAGTTCATTGTTAGTGTATAGGAAAGCCACAGATTTCTGTGTGTTAATTTTGTATCCTGCAACTTTGCTGAATTCCGATATTAGTTCTAGTAGTTTTGGAGTGGAGTGTTTAGGGTTTTTTATGTACAATATCATGTCATCTGCAAATAGTGACAGTTTAACTTCTTCTTTACCAGTCTGGATTCCTTGTATTTCTTTGTTTTGTCTAATTGCCGTGGCTAGGTCCTCCAGTACTATGTTGAATAACAATGGGGAGAGTGGGCATCCCTGTCTTGTTCCCGATCCCAGAGGAAAAGCTTTCAGCCTCTCGCTGTTCAGTATGATGTTAGCTGTGGGTTTATCATATATGGCCTTTATTATGTTGAGGTACTTGCCCATTTTGTCGAGAGTTTTTATCATGAATGGATGTTGAATTTTGTCAAATGCTTTTTCAGCATCTGTGGAGATGATCATGTGGTTTTTGTCCTTCTTTTTGTTGATGTGGTGGATGATGTTGATGGATTTTCAAATGTTGTACCATCCTTGCATCCCTGGGATGAATCCCACTTGGTCATGGTGTATGATCCTTTTGATGTATTTTTGAATTCAGTTTGCTAATATTTTGTTCAGTATTTTTGCATCTACGTTCATCAGGGATATTGGTCTGTAGTTTTCTTTTTTGGTGGGGTCTTTGCCTGGTTTTCTTATTAGGGTGATGTTGGCTTCATAGAATGAGTTTGGGAGTATTCCCTCCTCTTCTATTTTTTGGAAAACTTTAAGGAGAATGGGTATTATATCTTCTCTGTATGTCTGATAAAATTCCGAGGTAAATCTATCTGGCCTGGGGGTTTTGTTCTTGGGTAGTTTTTTTGATTACTGCTTCAATTTCGTTGCTGGTAATTGGTCTGTTTAGATTTTCTGTTTCTTTCTGGGTCAGTCTTGGAAGGTTGTATTTTTCTAAGAAGTTGTCCATTTCTCCTAGGTTTTCCAGCTTGTTAGCATATAGGTTTTCATAGTATTCTCTAATAATTCTTTGTATTTCTATGGGGTCCATCGTGATTTTTCCTTTCTCGTTTCTGATTCTGTTGATGTGTGTTGACTCTCTTTTTCTCTTGGTAAGTCTGGCTAGAGGCTTATCTAGTTTGTTTATTTTCTCAAAGAACCAGCTCTTGGTTTCATTGATTTTTTTGTATTGTTTTATTCTTCTCAACTTTATTTATTTCTTCTCTGATCTTTATTATGTCCCTCCATCTGCTGACCTTAGGCCTCATTTGTTCTTCTTTTTCCAATTTCGATAATTGTGACATTAGACTATTCATTTGGGTTTGTTCTTCCTTCTTTAAATATGCCTGGATTGCTGTATACTTTCTTCTTAAGACTGCTTTCGCTGCATCCCACAGAAGTTGGGGCTTTGTGTTGTTGTCATTTGTTTCCATATATTGCTGGATCTCCATTTTAATTTGGTTGTTGGTCCATTGATTATATAGGAGCATGTTGTTAAGCCTCCATGTGTTTGTGAGCCTTTTTACTTTCTTTGTACAATTTATTTCTAGTTTTATACCTTTGTGGTCTGAAAAGTTGGTTGGTAGAATTTCAATCTTTTTTAATTTACTGAGGCTCTTTTTGTGGCCTAGTATGTGGTCTGTTCTGGAGAATGTTCCATGTGCACTTGAGAAGAATGTGTATCCTGTTGCTTTTGGATGTAGAGTTCTATAGATGTCTATTAGGTCCATCTGTTCTAGTGTGTTGTTCAGTGCCTCTGTGTCCTTACTTATTTTCTGTCAGGTGGATGTGTCCTTTGGAGTGAGTGGTGTGCTAAAGTCTCCTGAAATGAATGCATTGCATTCTGTTTCCTCCTTTAATTCTGTGAGTATTTGTTTCACATATATTGATGCTCCTGTATTGGGTGCATATATGTTTATAATGGTTATATCCTCTTGTTGGACTGAGCCCTTTATCATTATGTAATGTCCTTCTTTATCTCTTGTTACTTTCTTTGTTTTGAAGTCTATTTCATCTGATACTAGTATTGCAACACCTGCATTTTTTCTCCCTGTTGTTTGCATGAAATATCTTTTTTTATCCCTTGACTTTTAATCTGTGCATGTCTTTGGGTTTGAGGTGAGTCTCTTGTAAGCAGCATATAGATGGGTCTTGCTTTTTTATCCATTCAGTGACTCTACATCTTTTGATTGGTGCATTCAGTCCATTTACATTTAGGGTGATTATTGAAAGATATGTATTTACTGCCATTGCAGGCTTTAGATTCGTAGTTACCAAAGGTTCAAGGTTAGCTTGTTTACTACCTTACTAACTTAACTTGCTTATTGAGCTGTTATAAACACAGTGTGATGATTATTTCTCTCCCTTCTTATTCCTCCTCCTCCATTCTTCATATGTTGGGTGTTTTGTTCTGTGCTCTTTTTAGGAGTGCTCCCATCTAGAGCAGTGCCTCTAAGATACCCTGTAGAGGTGGTTTGTGGGAGGCAAATTCCCTCAACTTTTGCTTGTCTGAGAATTGTTTAATCCCTCCTTCATATTTAAGTGTTAATCGTGCTGGATACAGTACCCTTGGTTCAAGGCCCTTCTCTTTCATTGCATTAAATATATCATGCCATTCTTTTCTGGCCTGTAAGGTTTCTGTTGAGAAGTCTGATGATAGCCTGATGGGTTTTCCTTTGTAGGTGACCTTTTTTTCTCTCTCTGGCTGCCTTTAATACTCTGTCCTTGTCCTTGATCTTTGCCATTTTAATTATTATGTGTCTTGGTGTTGTCCTCTTTAGGTCCCTTCTGTTGGGAGTTCTGTGTGCTTCCGTAGTCTGAGCAACTATTTCCTCCCCTAGTTTGGGGAAGTTCTCAGCAATTATTGCTTCAAAGACACTTTCTATCCCTTTTTCTCTCTTCTTCTTCTTCTGGTACCCCTATAATGTGGATATTGTTCCTTTTGGATTGGTCACACAGTTCTCTTAATATTGTTTCATTCCTGGAGATCCTTTTATCTCTCTCTGCATCAGCTTCTATACGTTCCTGTTCTCTGGTTTCTATTGCATCAGAGGCCTCTTGCATCTTATCCATTCTGCTTATAAATCCTTCCAGACATTGTTACACTTCTGTAATCTCCCTCCGGACGTCATCCCTTAGCTCTTGTATATTTCTCTGCAGCTCCGTCAGCATGTTTATGATTTTTATTTTGAATTCTTTTTCAGGAAGACTGGTTAGGTCTATCTCCTCAGGAGTTGTGATTTTGGTCTGTATCAAATTCTTCTGCCTTTTCATGGCAATGGGGATAGTTTGCAGAGCTGGTGCAAGTGATGTCTGGGAGAAAGTCCCTTCTTTTTGGTTTGTGGCCTTCCTCTCCTGGGAGAACAGCAACCTCTAACGGCTTGTGCTGGGCAGCTGCACGCAGACGGGGCTTCTGATTCTTGCCCGGCTGCTATGGAGTTTAGCTCCGCGGTTACTGTGGGTGTGGCCTGCCTCGGGCTGCTGCTCTGATATGGCGGAGCCGCATCAGAGGGGAAACGGCCAGGAGGCTGTTTATCTCCATGAGGGGCCTCCGAGCTGCCCTGCTGCCCAGGGGGTTAGGGTACCCAGAGTTCCCCAGGATTCCCAGCTGCTGGGCCAAGTGTCCCGGGACAATTACGTCCAGCTGTGGGGTCCCTGTCCCTTTAAGACTTTCAAAAAGCACTTGCTTTTCTCTGTCCCAGGGGTGGCAGCTGCGGGAACCCGCTCACAGGTCTTACTGTCCTGTTTCCCTAGTTACCAGCACCTCACGCACGCACTGTGTCTGCGCTCCGGTGCGGATGGCTGGGGCTGGGTGTTTAGCAGTCCTGGGCTCCCTCTCCCTCCCTTTCCGACTCCTCTCCTCCCGCAGGGAGCTGGGGTGAGGGGCACCCGGGTCCCACTGGGCCACGGCTTGTATCTTACCCCCTTCGCGAGGCGCTGGGTTCTCGCAGGTGTGGATGTGGTCTGGATGTTGTCCTGTGTCTTCTGGTCTCTCTTTTAGGAAGAGTTGTATTTGTTGTATTTTCAAAAATATATGTAGTTTTAGGAGAATATTTCTGCTGCTCTACTCATTCCGCCTTCTTGGCTCCCCTGACACATGGGGTTTTATGGGAGCTCAGTGGCAGAGCACAGAAGGAAGAAGAGCACAGCCCAGAGATGCTCTTAAAAGGCGATCTCTACTCTCTTTTTGTTCTTTTTTAGTACAAGCTAATAAAGTCAGTATTGGATAGTATGTAAGAGTTGCAATAATAACAACTAACATTTTTGAGAGTTTATTATGTGCCAGGCCCATTCTGAGCACTTCCATGTATCTGCCCATTTTATCCACATAGCCCTTTGAGAAGGTAATAATAATATTATCACCATTTTCCAAATGAGAAAACAGGCCTAGAAAGGTTAAGTAACTGCTGCAGTTGAGCTTGTAATGGCATCGATTCTCCAGCTGTAACAATGCCTGGGACATTTCCTTTGTATTACTTCCTCTGTAACTGTCTGCCATCTAATTGGACGATGGTACACCTCTGCAGGTAAAAGAAATGGCGTGAAGATTAAGAGATTATGTAAAATGTTGCTTTTGAAAAAACATTAAGTTCCTTTGCAAAAATACATTTGAGCATCTGCTGCACATCAGACAGGGATCAGCCCTGGAGGTACCTAGATGATTAAGACACGGCCCTGCTCTCAGTCCCTGCTCTCTCTCTTGGGAAGACCAACGAGAACCAATAAATCTAATAGAATGGTAAAGGGAAGTATGGCCGTGTGAGCACCAGCATTTGGTCTCCTCCCCAGCCCCACAAAGCTGACTGAAATGTCCAAAGGAATGTGACAGTAGGGAAACCCTTTAACACAGCTAGGGTCTTGTAAGTAAGATGCCCACGTGTACTCACTCTGGAGGACTTTTGCTAGATATATTGCAGGTGAAACCAGTTTGAGTCACACTGCTCTTTGAAGTATATGTGTTACCACGACGAATAAGCTGGAGAAATCCTGGTGGAGCTCTTTCATGTCCCCCGAATTTGGGGGCTGAGAGCTGGAGACAAAGGCAAAGAATAAGGGTGACAGCATCTACCCCACTGAGACTTTTGAAATGGCAGAGGTAAGGCAATACGTGTGACAGGTGTGTCTCAGTGTACCCAGGGGGCTGTGGGGGCCAGGAGGGCAGAGTAAATCCCACCAGGATGCGTTGGAAGGAGGAGGGGTGGGGGAAAGGGCTTCAAAGAGGAGATAGAGACTGAGCAGGAACTTGAAAGATGAGGAGTAGCAGGGAGCAGATGGAGGATGGAGTGAAAGAGGAAGGGGTTCAGGGGGAGGGAGCCGTGCCACTTAAAAGCTTCAGGCTGTGAAACAGCAGAAAGGGCAATAGTTCCGCGCGATCCTAAGAAGAGCCTTTGGGCTGCAGCTGCAGAGGTTTGGCTGTGAGAGGTGGTGCGGCCCGGCTAGAGACAGGGTAAGCTGCTGAGAAGCCTCTAACGAGATGACATGGAATTGCGTGAGGCAGCAGGGAAGGAGGGAGAAGAGGTAGGGAAGGAGAGAAGCAAGTCGGTTGGGGCACCTGAGGGAAACCTGAGAGTCATGGCACCTGTCACTGAGC
Organism: Manis pentadactyla; assembly: GCF_030020395.1. Taxonomy (NCBI): domain Eukaryota; kingdom Metazoa; phylum Chordata; class Mammalia; order Pholidota; family Manidae; genus Manis; species Manis pentadactyla. The sequence continues at coordinate 94,956,030 of NC_080021.1, read as the reverse complement.
TGGTCAAATAAAGGGGCAGGTGCAAGAGGCAGGACAGTGAGTTCCCTTGGCTCTGGCAGGCGGAGGGTCCCAGAAGCTGTCCTAGAGAGAACCGAGTGTGGATTTTGTTGCCGAAGCCAGCCAGAGTCTCTAGAGAGATGCCGCCCCTGCGCTGCGAAGAGCAGCCTGGCCAGTCTTAGGCAAACCTTGTGTGTTGTAAGGGTGAGACCTCTGTGAATGGCAAGTGAAGAAGAGATTGATGACATTTACACACCACAGTCAGGGAGGGCAGTCCTGATGGCTGCTGATCCAGTGAGTTTATTTTTGTACAGGAGTAATTCCACTTTCTATTTTAGCACCCAGGGAAATCCCCCTCAGCCCTCACCATCCATCCCCTGTGAGCACAGAAGGCCAGCCCACAAAAATCTTCCAGGTTAATTTCATCCTTCTGTGCTTATTAAGTGTCTTCCTGGCTCTTGAGATTTACACACACCCCCACACACTCGGGATTGTGGAAATTTACATTCACAATAGCATTGTATAAAAGTCTGTGGCTCACAGTGTCCTCGCCAGTGTTAGGTAAGAGCATTTCAAAAATATTTGCTAATTGCAAAGGTAAATAAAATATCATGTTTTATATTTTAAATATTTTAACTGTTATTGTAGTTTAAGAGTTGAATATTAATAGGTCCTCAAAGAAAATGCATTATCAAATTCTAATGTTATTTGCTAACTACTTGCACCAAAATGCAAAATTTCAAAAGAATGTAAATACTATAGATTAAAAGCTATGTTTTTTTCAAGGTTCTGACCAGTTTCCTTTAGTAAGTTGAGGCTACTCTTGATTACTTTAGATTTTAATTTAACAAAATCCATGCCTTGGAATGCCAATAGGATATTTCTTGATATTGGTTTTTAAATTATCACATGGTAAAACTGACTTTCGTTTTTTGTATACAATTCTGGCAAGTTAAGTCTCGGTCTCTGTGAGCCCTGCCACTCCACAGCAGGCTCTGCAAGAGTTCAGTCTTCCCCTAAAACTTGCTCATGCTATCCCTTTATAATCAGACCCTGTCCACTACCCCTACCACTATTAACCACTGACTTTTTTTCTCCATACAGCTTTGTCTTTTAAAAAATGTCCTATAAACGCAATTACATAGTATCTTGTTTCAGCTTGCATTTCTTAAATTGCTCATAAGGCTGAACATTTTTCTGCATAACTGTTTTGCAACTGTGAGTTTTGTATCTTACAGCTTGTGTCATTCACTTATTCAGTTGGGTCATAGGTAGTTTATTTGTTTCTTTTTTAAAAATTTGTGTGTGCTTATTTTATAAGGATTGCTGTCTGCATTTATCATATTTTCACTGTTAGGTCTTTGCCTAACAAAATAAAATTCTGTTATTTTCTTTAAACATCTAAGGCCTTCAAATAGTAGCATCATTTGATCTAGTAATACTGTCTCCTGCTGATCTAGTGTGAAGCAATATTCTGAACCTTAAAAAATTGTAAATATTCTGAACCTTAAAAAATTGTAAATTGAAGCTCATCACAGCCTCATTTCTCTCATGGAAATATTGGCAGCAATCTTAATTTGTAACTATACAATGTTAGGAAAGCAGATCACTAGCTGTTCCTCAGTAGACGATTATGCAAGAATTGAAAGGATGCTTACAAAGATGACATACTAACATAGGCAACTTTTATGATAAAATGTTAAATTAAAAAGACAAATATTATCCCATACACACACTATGAGCATATCATGTAAAACAAAAATATAAAGCCTGTGAATTCAAAAGGACCCAAGAAAATACATTAGTAGCAGCAATTTGTTTTACTGGTACGACTATGAGGAGACTATCAATTTCGCCTATTCCTTTTTCATAATGATCACATTACTGTTACAGAAGGGGGGAAAATCTGAGTAGCTCAGGAATAAAATGTTACCTTTTGCCCTAAAAATGCACCTTGAGCAAACGATGTGTGAGGTTAAGCACACAAATGTCACTTCTGTTTTCCAGATGTCAAAATGTCAGATCATTTCACTGTGTCTAGACCTTCAGAAAGAAAGGCAGCAGCCTAGCTATCAATCAGATGCGTGCATAGACTAAACTGTCAGAATGCTCATGGGTGAAGGAAGGGCAGGCCAGTCTAGTGAAATGGCAAGCCATATGGACTGCTGATGAATAGGAGGTCAGTGGATTTCTCAGCAGCCCTGTGGGAGGAGAGGGGTCTCCTCCCCACACCTGTCCTCTGGAGGCTCCTGACTTTTCCCCAGACAGCTTTCCCCAGGTACATGGTGAGCAGCTCTCGTGCAGTTCTGAACCCAGCCTGGGTTCAGAGTGACATGTCTGTCACTAAGGTCAGAGTGGGTGTAACGCAGGCTTCAGGAGTCAGTGGTCCCTCCAAACTCAAATTAGAATTAATTACCTACCTTTACTTGTACTGAGTAAGTCTTCAAGAAGCCCACACAGGGTAAATACTCTCATAAGTGAGGCTAGTGCTTGGTGATTTTCCTGATTGGTGGAGAAATTTGTCTGAAAGACCCAGGTGGCCAGGAAAAGGGGGTCTCAAATAAGTTTTCTTCAGAGAGCTCTCAGTTATTAGCCCGGATCCTTCCCAGGAATTCTAAGCTTAGAGAAGGAAGGGGGCGCTAAAAGTCAAATCTGGAAATCCTAATTCAACAGGGTGACTTATACAGAATGTGTTGTAGAGACACCACCACACAAATCATGATGATTTCACAACCATCCCCTTTAATTAACCCTGCTAAACTCAGCAGAAAATTAGGACTTTCTGAAAAATCCATGAAATGAATAGCAGTTGTCAAGAGTCCCTAATTTGTCTCCATAGGTTCATAAAATACCCAACACTGGCATTCCAGGGGCCTGGCAGTCTTTTATGGCTTCTCCAGACTTGGGATTACGGGCGCAAGATTTCCAGTCACTGGTTCTCACATCTGGCTTCCTGTTACTCTGAGTGGCTTGCTTTATACAGAGAGAGAGAAGACAAGCTAATGCTTTGCTCTTGTCTTTGGCTTACTTAAGAAAATTCATGAGAAAATGGTCCAAAAAGGAAAGAAGCAAGGAAGTAACTTTTCTACTGAATAGCAGATGATAGGTTCAGATGAATGGGCCCTTGTGGAAAAGTAATTTTTTTTAAAGAAAAGTTGAGGTAAGTGGCCAAACGAAGATAAGGCAGGCAAGGTCAGATGAGGAATCGGACTAGAATCCTGGCATTTGTACCCTATACTAGGATGATTTTTCACCTCTCTCTCTAGGAAAGCAGAGTTATTTGGCTTTTATGAAGTACGTTGTTTATCCTGAGGTGATAAAGCATTGTTTTATGGTGATCAATGATTTAGGGTTTTTTGAGTGGCTCATAATGTTCAAAGGCTTATTTTATATGTATGTATACATGTATGTGTGTATCTACACACATACACACACACATCTATAGGACTGTGAAGAAGACTTTTGAAGCGCCTAAAGTAAATAGGGATCAGCTGCTAAATGCCAGAGCCAAGTCCATCACACACATAAATAGCCCATGTAAGAATTCTGTGGTGTCATATTTAATCATGTAACTGAAATAGACACACTCTTTAAAAACTCATTGTTTTATTACACTGTATTGTTTCCTGAGTGTCTCCTTAAACAATGGAAGAAATAAAATGTTGGAAAATTTGGGGCTCTCTCTGCAACTATTTATTGTAACTCCGTTGAATTAAGAGTGAAATTAGCATTCTAACTGATGAGGTTGAATATCAGAGACTTCCAGAAAGGTCGTCCCTTGGCAAGTCAGTCTGTGGTTTGGAAGGAGCCCAGTGATGTACTTTGCAGAGAGGAAGTGAAGGCATTTGTTCGAATAGATAGTTGAACCATCTGAGGCTCTGGGCTGTCGGTGATAAAGCACTGGTCAAGTGAGGATGGGACATCAGAAATAATATCTTCAGGCCCCCAAACTGCATATGTCTCTTGTTGCTTTGCAGGAAGCAGCCATGTCACCATTTCTTCGAATTGGTTTGTCCAACTTTGACTGCGGGTCCTGCCAGCCGTGTCAGGGAGAGGCTGTTAACCCTTACTGCGCTGTGCTGGTCAAAGAATATGTGGAGTCGGGTAAGCTTGGGTGGGTTCTGGCAGGGAGGAGGAGGGCCCGCCTAGAAGTCTCTAGCAGGCCTTCCAGGGTCTGCAAGGTTGTCTGGTCCAACCCAGTTTTACAGTTCAGGAAGCTGGCCTCCAGGGAAGCCTGGTACTGCCTCAGAGGCATAGGAGCTTAGTGAGAGCTCTGAACCAGAGTGGGTGTCCTGCCTTGTTTCCAGTTCCCTGTACCATTTTCCCATATACATAAGGGAAACAGAGGAAAGGAGAAATGGGTGGAGGACACGGTGTAAGGGGGAAAATCTAGTGAGTTGAAGTAGAACAGGGAGCCCATTGCTAAGCCTGGCTGTTTTCAGTGGTTACAGATAGGTTAAGTCTGCACAGTCTTTGAATTAACTCTAAGGATGGTTTACTGCTTCTTCGGCTGAGCTTGGATGAATGTTACAAAGAATAAAAATTAGCCATTAGAATCCAAACTTCAGAAAACGTACTTTTGTGTTTACGAAGGCTCTGGAATAGTGAAAGAATGATCATATTTTGTCCAATTTAAATATTTATAGGTAGCTCCCGGTGAAGGGGAGTGTGACAGTCTTCCGAGTCTCCATTACTGGCTTTAGGTCATTCAATTAAAATAATCCTTCTGCCGGGAATCTCTCCACAGTCACTTCAGCTGGCTTCCATTCTCCTGGATCACCGCTTCTGTAGTTCAACATTCTTACGGACTTTCTATAGGGAAAGTAGAAGGAAGTTAACATCCCAAAGTTTTGCCAGCCTCACTACTTTGCCCTATTTTCCTACACACATTTCTTGTTGACTCACTCTGTTGAAACGTATGATTACCCCTGATGCAGGTTTGCACCATAGGAGGCATCCAGTTCACTTACATAGAAAGAATTTATGGAGTGCCTGCTGTGCGTTGGGATTGAACAAGAACCCTTCCTTTATTTTTATTTATTTATTTATTTTTCTGTGATTTATTTCTATTTTTATTTTTTTTATTTTGGTATCATTAATGTACAATTATATGAGCAACATAATGGTTACTAGACCCCCCCATTATCAAGTCCCCACCACATACCCCATTACAGTCACTGTCCATCAGTGTAGTAAGATGCTATAGAGTCACTACTAGGCTTATCTGCTACACTGCCTTCTCCGCGCCACCCCCCGCCACATTGTGTGCTAATCGGAATGCCCCTATTTCCCCCTTATCCCTCCATTCCCACCCATCCTCCCCAGTTCCTTTCCCTTTGGTAATTGTTAGTCTATTCTTGGGTTCTGTGAATCTGCTGTTGTTTTGATCCTTCAGTTTTTCTTTGTTCTTATACTCCACAGATGAGTGAAATCATTTGATACTTGTCTTTCTTCACCTGGCTTATTTCACTGAGCATAATACCCTCTAGCTCCATCCATGTTGTTGCAGATGGTAGGATTTGTTTTCTTCTTATGGCTGAATAATATTCCATTGTGTATATGTACCACATCTTCTTTATCCATTCATCTACTGATGGACACAAGGTTGCTTCCATTTCTTGGCTATTGTAAATAGTGCTGTGATAAACACAGGGGTACATATGTCTTTTTGAAACAGGGATCCTGCATTCTTAGGGTAAATTCCTAGGAGTGGAATTCCTGGGTCAAATGGTATTTCTATTTTGAGTTTTTTGCTTTCCATAATGGTTGAACTAATTTACATTCCCATCAGCAGTGTAGGAGGGTTCCCCTTTCTCCACATCCTTGCCAACATGTGTTGTTTGTCTTTTGGATGTTGGCCATCCTAACTGGTGCAAGTGATATGTCATTGTGGTTTTAATTTGAGTTTCTCTGATGATTAGCTGTGTGGAGCATCTTTTCATGTGCCTGTTGGTCATCTGAATTTCTCCTTTGGAGAAATGTCTGTTCAGCTCCTCTGCCCATTTTTTAATTGATTATTTGCTTTTTGTTTGTTGAGGTGTGTGAGCTCTTTATATAATTTGGATGGCAACCCTTTATTGGATATGTCATTTATTAATATATTCTCTCATACTGTAGGAGATCTTTTTCTACTGATGGTGTCCTTTGCTGTACAGAAGATTTTTAGTTTGATATGGTCCCACTTGTTCATTTTTGCTTTTGTTTCCCTTGCCCGAAGATATGTTCATGAAGAAGTTGCTCATGTTTATGTCCCAAGAGATTTTTGTCTATGTTTTTTTCTAAGAGTTTTATGGTTTCATGACTTATATTCAGGTTTTTGATCCATTTTGAATTTACTTTTGTGTATGGGGTTAGACAGTGATCCACTTTCATTCTCCTTCATGTAGCTGTCCAGTTTTGCCAACACCAGCTGTTGAAAAGGCTGTCATTTCCCCATTGCATATCCATGGCTCCTTTATCATATATTAATTGACCATATATGTTTGGGTTAATGTCTGGACTCTCTATTCTGTTCCGCTGGTCTATGGGTCTGTTCTTGTGCCAGTACCAAATTGTCTTGGTTACTGTGGCTTTGTAGTAGAGCTTGAAATTGGTAAGTGAGATCCCCCTGCTTTAGTCTTCCTTCTCAGGATTGCTTTGGTTATTCGGGGTCTTTTGTGCTTCCATATGAATTTTAAAACTATTTGTTCCAGTTCGTTGAAGAATGCTGTTGGTATTTTGGTAGGGATTGCATCAAATCTGTAGATTGCTTTAGGCAGGATGGCCATTTTGACAATATTAATTCTTCCTACCCAAGAGCGTGGGATGACTTTCCATTTGCTAGTGTCCTCTTTAATTTCTCTTAAGAATGTCATATAGTTTTCAGGGTACAGGTCTTTCGCTTCCTTGATTAGGTTTATTCCTAGGTATTTTATTCTTTTTGATGCAATTGTGAATGGAATTGTTTTCCTGATTTCTCTTTCTGCTAGTTCATCGTTAGTGTATAGGAATGCAACAGATTTCTGTCTTTAATTTTGTATCCTGCAACTTTGCTGAATTCAGATATTAGTTCTAGTAGTTTTGGAGTGGATTCTTTAGGGTTTTTATGTACAATATCATGTCATCTGCAAACAGTGACAGTTGGACTTCTTCCTTACCAATCTGGATGCCTTTTATTTCTTTGTGTTGTCAAGAACCCTTCCTTTAGAGCTTCTGTTCCAGCAGAGGAAGACAGGCATGAAGCAAAAGTATGATACAGTAAATAATGACCATGCCATAAAGAAAACCAAAGCAGGGCGAAGGGGGAGAGATAAGGATGAAGAACAGAGATGTGCGCTACTATGTACAGGGTAGTCCTAAAAGGGCCTCCTAGGGAGTGACACAGATGGAGGGCGGTCTGGTGCAGCAGTGAGAACCTCCAGCCGGATGTTGCCAGCCTAGGATCCTGGGGTCCAAATGCTACGATTGCCTTCTGCCTCCCTTCAAAGGCTCCTTCTCCTTCTTCACCACTGACTTCACCCTTCCCTCCAGCTCAGGGGCATCAAAGCCGCAGAGACTCTGAGTCGTCTTCATTTTCCTTCTGCCCAGATCTCTCTCCTATTTAGTTAAAAGTGAGAATGGCACTTGTTCCTAATCTAAAACCTTTCAAATGTCACAGAAATCTTTGAAGTGCAACATGTCTCAGTTTTTCAAAGCTACTTTTGCTTTAATGGGTCTCCTGGATCCCATTCTCCTTACAAGCACAGATCTCACTGACATTTGCCTCCTGAGAGCCTTTTTAAAAAATTTCTGCTGCTTCTTTGGGCTTTGCCTTTGAACTTGGTCTAATCAGCCCTGTGGATCAAGAGACCTTGACAGAAGACTTCTTTTTTCCAAAAGGTTAGCCTGTAGAGTTTGGAGATTTTTGTTTTTGATTTTTGTTTTGGTTTTGTTCTGAAATCACCCTGAACATTATAATTCGAGTGTTACTTATACATAATTTAAATATGCTTCCATCTAATGGGCATAAGGCTGCATTTTCCCCGATGAGTCCACAGGACAGGGACAGACGGGACACAGTGCCATGGGTCCAGGAGCCTGTGAAATGGTAAGGCCCATTGTACATAGACAGGATCCTGGGTCCTGGCCCTCTTTTTAGGTGATTACAAACCTAGTGAATGAAAATGTAAAAACTTGCCATGGGAATCCCTGTCCTTTGCTGAGGCTTGGGGAACAGTTACGGTTGAAAGGGTGATGGAAGGAGATGCTGCAAGTGTGGGGAAGTAAAATGCTACCATGACCATTGGTATTCTTAAAAAGTCCAATCTGCAGTTAAATTTCTTCTAAACAACCCATAAAACTCTACCCTTTCCTATCCTACTCTTAATATTTTGTCAGAGTTTATACCTCTGATAGCCAGGCTTTCCAAAAATTGGGGTTTTGGCTAATTCAAATCCTCATATACCTCCCAATATTTTAATATTTTAGCAGATGCTCAGTGCCTGTTCCGTTTTAGCATTGTGCCGGAGAGAAAGGGCCATCAGGAGTCACAACAGCTCTGTTTCCTTGCTTTAAATGGATTTTTCCTTTTTGCTTCATTGACATCGGAGAATTGCTGAATCTGCCACTTACTGTGCTTGTTATCACAAGAAACACAAAAATCCAGCTGCTCTTTTCTGCTTCTGAAATGATTAAGAATAAATACTGCAGGAAATCCAATGTGAATGAAAGCTGTGACCACCTACTTAATCCCACTAACAAAGTCCCAGTCACCTGGTGGTTCTGGGGGCAAAGGTCCCCATGAAACAGCATCCTGACCCTGGTTGTTGCTACTGACCATTGCCAGGACTCCCACCCGCCTCCTGACCTCATTCCCAGATGGTAATGCTCATGGTAACATTTTACTTTTCTCACAGCCTGCCTCTCTCCATGGATTAGGACCACTGCCCCTCTGCCTTTTGCTTGGGGTGCCTGGTACATGGAAAAAATGTATCTTCATTCAAGAATGAGAGAAAGAAATAATGGCTCATTATGTTTTAAATGTTTTTCCTGTTCGTGTATTTATGTCAAACGGGATATTTTAAAATACCTTTTTAAAGGAGCATTCATTTTAAGCTTTAAATTGGTCTTTCAGATGACTACACAATAGTTTTGTATTGACTTTTTTTTTTTACTAAATGCCAGTGAAATTAATCACATGTCCCCTCTCTATAGATGAACAAAGGAGGATCCCAAAAGGCATAAAAGAATAAAACATCTAAAGAATGGGATCTGGGTCATTCTCCCCTACCAAATACACCAGGCTCAGCCCCTGAGTTCTTTTTATTTGCTCAGTGAATTTATTTACAAAGTAAGCAAACTAGACATCATCAGACTTCTGTTGTCTAAATTATCCAGCTGAGTTAAGTTTTAATACATTACCTTGCATGTAGACCTTGGAACTGTCTCATACTGTCCTTTGTTGCCTCTAACGATCTTATGTGTTATTTTTGTCTTCCCATAGAATTACAGGTCCCAGGAAGCAGAGGGAATGTGTGCCACTGTTGAATTGACTTGCATTATTTGCCAGAGCTGGCTAAAGCGTAATGAGAATCTGTCTTTCTGTTCCTAGAAAATGGGCAGATGTATATCCAGAAAAAGCCAACCATGTACCCGCCCTGGGACAGCACTTTCGACGCCCACATCAACAAGGGAAGGGTAATGCAGATCATTGTGAAGGGCAAGAATGTGGACCTGATTTCCGAAACTACAGTGGAGCTCTACTCCCTGGCTGAGAGATGTAGGAAGAACAATGGGAAGACAGAAATATGGGTGAATATCTGAGCTGTGAGCTTTATTTAGTGTCTGTACCATTAAGTGATAAATACCCTGTTAGATGAAGACTAGCACAAAACTTGAATGTCATCTTAAAATTATGATACACTAGCCTAGACCAAAGACTCCCTACCACTTACTCATTGGTGACTCGATGATGACAATGATTACCCATTGTGAACCATGCAGCCTACTGACACATTCAAGTCTCGTTGAGTCCCATGGGAAGAGAAGGGGTCTCTTAGGCTGTGAAGACCTGTTATGGGTTTATAACTATAAAAGCAAGCTCAGAAATATGACTAATTTCCCCTAAGTTGGGAACCTGTTGTTTACATATCAGTATCTTATAGATAAGTCATATAATCTTGTATCTTACCAAGATATCTATATGATAAGCTATAAGATAGGTAAGATGATAGATAAGTGAGAAGTCGTTCAAAGATGAATTGCTTGAGGGCTTCTCTCTCCATACTTTGCCAATCCCTATACATTTTTTTAGCCAGTACATATTCACTTAGCTTACTTTGTATTAAAATCACACCACACACCACACACAACCCATGGGACCACACCAAGTTTTTGAAAATCTAGGTTATGACTGTTCTGATAGCAAATGTGTAGAAATGTTAAAGGGAAGAGTAAAATATGAAAGCAGAAAAAAAAAATCTAAGGAAAATTTCTCAGACCCATGAAATAAAAAATTAAAAAAAAAACTGCTTTTAAATCATCTGACTCCACAAGAATGCTTTCAGATGTTTATATCATTTAAGCAAATGGAGCGAATCTTACCTTTTTGCTTATTTCCTGTAACTCAGATTTTAAGAACTCCACCCAAAGGAGCTTCAAGTCACAGGTTCAAAGTGCAAATGATAAAAACATAGAAAGTGCATTTTTGTGTCATTTTGTATTTTTGACTTCAGAAAATAACAGTACTTTTTAGAAAGTATATATTTGTATACATCTTTGCTTGTGTCAGTAATGTAATCTTTAAAGATCAGCATACACCAGGATTTTTTTGAAAGTCTCCCATGCTGACATGCATTTGAATAATTTAGTTCCACAGCATCTGTGGAGCGCTTGTGTGTTCAGCTTGGGAAGGATGGTGCAAGCAGCTCCACTTGGGTGGCTGTTTAGGTGGGTAGGAAGAGGCTGACCAACTGGATAACATCACAGATGCATAACAGTGTGTGCCGCAGGGGCTGCACAGACCAGGCAGGCCAGGGTGGCCCCGAAGACCAGGCATTTGGTGGGGCGAGGAGAAAGACGAGGTCACCCATGTGATGTCTGCCCCAGCTTTTCCCCCATTCCCATTTGTTTCCTGCTTTCTGCCTCATTTGAATAAAAGGCCGCCAAACCCCTAATTTTTTGAAGTTGCAATGCTATTCAACTTCCTTCTCAATGCAGGACAACTGATTTTTTTAAATTCTTGTGTGAGGCTTAGCTGATGAACAGGATGCTTTTCTATTCAGTCTCTTAAAGTTGCATTTGATTTCTTGCCTAAGCTCTTTCTGATTTTATTCCCACCACCTTTCACCCTATTTGCCCTCTAAGATTATGTAGACACAGCATTTGGTGGCTTTCAGCTCATCATTTAACTAGCAACCTTTTTACATTTTCAGCTTTGTTTTTTCTAGGTTATTTCTTTGTTTTATTTAGAGGACTCAAGGGCCAACAGGTTGTTGTGGACTTTTATTTTCCCTTGCTTTTATTGAAATTTGCTTTCTAAAAGTTAACTTCTCTTTTTAAAATACTACTTTCTGAACTTTGCCATGTCACCTCTGCAGACACCATCGAGTGTCTGCACACCACACTGAGACCCACAGCCTGCCTTCCTGGGGGTTAACTGTGTGCATGCTTATCTCCTCTCACTCTTCAAACATGATGGAGATGGCTTCCTATGGCTACTGTGTGTCTGGCAGCTAACTGCCTAATTTCCTCCCTCACCACTTAGTCCTGAGTATTTTTGGCCACCTGCTACCAATTATTCCCCTTCAATTAGGAAAGAGCCACCAATCTCTTCTCTTCTAGTTCCATTTTGCCCCTATCTTTATTACTTATTCCACAAGCCAGAGAACAAGGTGTGCACATAGCTGATGTCAAAACCTCTTCTGTTTTCATTAATCTGTTTAAGCATGCATAAGAATTTATAGCTAACTAGGCAAAAAATGCTTATTTCATCATAAAATTCTCATAGTAGTGAAGCTGGCATGTAAGTATGCTGTGGTGCCAGTTTTTCAGAGATCTTTGAAGGTTTAGTGACTTGCACAAGGTCATACAGCCAGTAAACTGTGTAATCCTGGGTTCAGCCAGACACTTGTTACTGTTTCTCAGTTACTCTGGGTAACCCACCGATGCGATGGTCAGTAAGGACCTCTATCCAATTCGCCTTCTTTTTCTTTTTAGTATAGTAATGATACAGTGTTTTGGTTAATATATTAGCAATAGTAGCTTAACTTGTAAGGATTTGCCATTTTTTCCCTTAAGTCACATCACGTGATATCCTGCATCATCCCTTAAAATGTCACCTTGTTCTGATCCCTTCTTTGTAATGATATTGAAAAGTAACTTTTTAATCCCTTCTCAGGCCAGTCTAATTAAAATTCCCCTTAGTAGATTATCCAGCACTTTCCAAGAGAACCTTATGAAAGAAGGTGCCCTCCCACTTCATACCCGAGAGGCGTGGGTGAAGCCACCCCCAAAGCAGGATTTATCTTTCCTTCCTACTTGTTCCCCAGACTAGCCTGTCCCAGCATCTGTGACTCTTCTGTCGTGATTACGGTCTGAATCTGCCCTTTTGCAGTTCTTCAGGTCAGGAGCAGCACGGGGCAGGAAAATTAGACTGTGCCAGAATTTTGTTTCCTCTTTATGGCAGTTTTGATATCCAAGTAAAATTAATGAATTGCTGAGGTGTTATAATAAAAGAAAGGCTGTACTCATTGATGTTGCACAATTTTAGTAATGCATATGGGTTAAATGGACGGGAACAGTGTTTGAATTAAACATTGGAAACTTTCTTCATCCCCGAATTTGCCAGGTATTGTCATCTCCAGGCCTTTCCACATGCTGACTGACATTTCTTTCCTTCTCTCAACTAGTTAGAGCTGAAACCTCAAGGCCGAATGCTAATGAATGCAAGATACTTTCTGGAAATGAGCGGCAAGTGACATTTCTTCTTCTTGTTTGGGGGCGAGGAGGGCATGTCCCTGCTGACATGCAATTGATTTTATTTCTGCAGTAGCACAGACAGAATTAGGAGAAAAGGGAAGCACAAGGAAGTGTCTTGAAATTCACAGTGGTGCTCGAATATTGGTTGAAAATACACTATGTGAACCAGAAAAACATAGACATATACAACATTTATAGCACTCATTCCTAAATGGTGTAAATCCATGTGCCCTTGCGCTCTTATAGTCTGTACTTTAGTTTTGTGCATAAACACAAAAGACTCTGTTTCTGTGCTGCTATGTGCATCCACACAGTCTGTGTATAAGTGATATGGTATAACAAGCTATCATATTATTAGTAAAATAAAAAATAAGAAATCAGTAAGTATTTTCCATGATGCTAGAGGCAAAATATTAATGCTTCAACTTAGTCACGTCCAATCCTAGGAACAAGGGAGGAAAAATGCATTGCCAAGGAGTTTCAGTTCCACGTCACACGCAGGCTTCCATCACAGAAGCCTCACTGACTACCAGTGTGCTTGGTGCCTGTAACAGCCTGTCAGTAGTTTCTGCTTCTTGTATGTCCTGTCATCAAAATTGTGTTTACACGAATCAAATGACACTACTCGTAAAATCCTAAACCTCAGAATGAATTATGTGAACTTACCAATAATGAACAGATTTCATTTTTCCTAAATTAGTTTTACTACCAAGAAACAAGTTTTGGTTTAGAGATTTATGGTGCTTCCTATGTTTTTACTTAACATACACAATTCCTTTGGGTCCAGATTCAAACATACCATGACATGATCAGGGAAGCTTGAATACTCACCAGATACTTGATGATATTAAGGCATTGTTATTAATTTCTTAGGTGTATGATGGCATTGTGGTCATGTTTTTTTAAAAGGGTCCTTATCTTTAAGATACATACTAAAATGTTTGCATATAAAATAATATAACACCAGGAATTTGCTTCAAAATAACCCATTGGCACAGGGTCAGGGATGAACGGGGGTACATTGGAGGACAGCGGCCATGGATTGGTAATTGTTAAGGCTGGATGGTTGGTACTGGGAAATGGATTATAGTATTTGCTCAACTTTAATTTATATTTGAAATTTTCCATAATAAAGGGGTTTTTTTTTAAGAAAAAATTTCTAAAGAGGGAGCAGTAACAATCTGAACTTTTCTTCTTTTATCTCATGGAGGCTCTAGATACATAGAACCATGTCATTGTACTATTTTTGAGTTGGCCAGATAATCTAGGATGATTATAGGAAGGAGAATAGCTGGGAATGCCCAAACACTGAGAATTCTGGTCTGATAATAAAACCAGTGGTGCTTCATTCCTTGAGTAAGAAGAGGTTTTCTTCTCCTGTTAAAACACGGGCCAGTGTAGATGAAGAAAGTCCTCCATGGGACTGAAAGTGCTTTTGGTAAATGGTTTCAAGATTGCTGTTTTGGAAACCAGTCCAGGGATAGTCTTCCTATTACTATGTGACTTGAATTTTCTTTCATATTGAAAGAGAATAGTCAAGTGGGGCAAAACCAATAGTACTAATTTCACAAACAGTAATTATGCAAGTTCAAGAAGTTGTTTCTTTTTTAGAATAAACCTTGATAATATTTAAATTTTTTAATATCTAGACCCAAATTAAGACCCCATCTCTAAATTTTTATATATCCAAAAAAATCCTAATTTTTAATAAGCAGTGTTATGGGATCACCTAACTAGAAAACTCTTTATTGATAAGAAGTAGAGGCTATCATTCAATTTTAAGAATGTTTAATATGTAAGGAATAGTGTTCTGAGAAAACTAAAACATGAATCCTTATCCTCAGGGAACTTAAGCCCAGACTGGAGAGGTGGTACAGAGTAAACAATGAGAAAAATCCTAAATCGTATAAATACTAATTAACTGAGAGATCAGTACAATTGCCTCCATTCCAGAAAATTCACAGAGTGGACATTAAAGGATAAACAGAGTCAAGATTTGCAAAGAGGGATAGCCTTCTAGAAGGACAAAATGTAAGCTTGAGCGAAACTGAATGGATGCATGACTGAGAAAACCAGCCTAGGCAGATCAGAGGATCCTGCTAAAATCAGAATGAAGAATCCAAGATAGATATTGGGGGGCTTGGGAGCCAGGCAAGAGGAGGGTGTAGACTTGGGGAAGTCACCAACAAGGAGTTACAGTCACATCCTTGAGGAGGACATGATGTGATGACAGTAGTGTTTGGGGGAATTGCTTGTGACAGAATGTGGGACAGATTTGGGAAAGGAAATAGACTGAATATAGAGAGAGCCTATAAAACTTCATTTTTCCAATGGAGAGGTGATGAGAATCTGATCTAGGGGTTTTGTTAATAGGGATAAAAGCATCCAAAAGAAAATAAAAGCAAGATTTCACGGTAGTGTAGATGAAAGGGTGTACCCATCATAAGCACACAGTTGAGGTGCTTTGTAATTCTTAACAAGTGAAAGTTGAATGGAGGGAGAAATGTTGATGACATCTCTTAAAATAGCTGGACTAGAAAAATTAAAATAAGATTGGTAGAGATGGGAGACAGGGGAAGGGGAGGCAAATGGAGGGGATAAAGATTTCAAGTTTGCATGACATTTAAGATGATACCTTTCTTCTACACCCCTCTGTAATGGAAGCCTCGATGATTTTCTGCTCTGCAGAGAAGTCGCTCCTTGTTCTCCACTCACAAATCACTCTATTCTTTCTCTTCAAGCCTGCGGTCCTAGACTTCTGTGCTGGAATCACTTTTTCTCTTCTTCTGTGCTCTCCTGCCATCACTCTTGGCAGCGTCTGTGTTCACCATCACCTTCAGATACCCCCTCCTCACACTCGCATACCTCCCTACCCTTGTCTCTATCAGGCAGTCACCTACAGTGACCCCATGGGTCATCACCTGGATTCTGCACCATCAAAGGCTCAGAGTCAGACCTTTCTCTCTCAGAACTCACCCTCCTCCCCTGTCACTTCTGCCCTCCCGCTCACCCAGTAGGTATTAGACCTTACCCCAATCTGTTTATCTTCCACCCATTTGTTAGCCCACATCTGCATTAACTCCCTACTTAGCCTGGGGTCCAGGATAAGCTTTTGCCAGAACTCTGCCCTCACCTTCTTCTGTCAGGATGTTCTGATTCCAGACCTTGCATTCTCCCGCCGACTCCTCCAAGGTTTTGCTCGAAAAAGGCATCCAGCTGAGACCATTGCAAACGATGCTGCCAGGCAGCGCTCCTGTTTGACACTCATATGTCTGACTTCTGACCCCAACTAGCTTTCCTACAATTACTTTAAATTCAGTATGTCCAAAATCACTCATATCATTCTCAACAGTACCCTATTCCTTTTCTGGTCACCATCTTAGTTAATTGTTACTCTATCTACCCAGAAACTTGGTGGTAATTTTTATAGCCTCCTTTTGGTGCACCTCCTACATTAATCCATCAACAGTTTCTGCCCATTTTGTCTACTTAGCATTTTTCAGTTTTATGCTCTGTTGTCACCATTACCTCTTGTCAAATCCCAGTCATTCTCCTACACTGTGCCTGCCAGAACAAACTATGTAAAACTCCATTCTGAACATGCCACGCCTCTGGTTTTCCTTTGCCCTTACCTACATACGTCCTTTCAGTGTTTGCAAGTTATTTACAGGAAAATGTTCAAAGTGATCTGATACATACACATCTTCTGGATGTGACCACTGACATTTTCCACTATATACTCTATACTCTGGCAATACACACCTCCTGAGACACCTTACCTCTATACCCTTATTCATTCTTCCATCTAGAGGAAATACCTTTTTTTTTTCCTGCTTTTCCCTACCATACCTCTTCCACCCATTAGTAGGAGTTATTTAGTCTTCAGGATCTAGCTCAAAATAATCTCTGCCAGTACCTTCCTTATCCAACTTTTCTCTCTTTTTCACCTCCTCCTACCTCTGTCTACTCTACCTGGAATAGCTTCCTCGCCACCGTGGTCCCTTAGCATCCTATGAATATGTCTGTGCCGACATTTACTACATTGTCTTTCTTTCTGGATGCTAAATTCCTTGTAGGAAAGCAGTAGTTGAACCACATCTTATTTGCCTCTTTAATTCCTGCACCAGGTTGTATGCTAGTTACATAGGAGGAGGTACTTAATGAGTGTTTGTTGAACTGTTGAGTTGGATTCATCCTGGGATTTGGAAATTCATTTTATTTTCTTTCTATCCCCACACAATGGCTATTCCAAACATTGCCATGGCCCTCAGTTTCTGAAGGTGTCTTACTCTTCTCCCACTGTTGGGGGCTGGCCTTGCCCCCAGTATAACTGGGAGAGACTCCGTCTTCTGTTTGTCTGTGCATGTGGAGAACAGCTGTGTCCCCCTGCATGCGCGTCCCTGCTCCTCTGCCTCAGAGGAAGTCCTCCCTTTCTCCGTCCCCTGCGGCTCTGTGCTCTTGCTTTCTCTAGCTTCTCCAGCTTTCCTCTGGTTTCCAGCTCATTGCCAAGACATATTAAGTTAAGCCATCTTCTCCAATCCTGAAAAATATTTTTTTTAACCTTTTTATCTCCACGAGTATTTCTTTCCTCTCCTTCACTGATACATTTCTTGAAGAAGTGTTTTATATGTATTAGCCCATGTTTCTTCACTACTCCCTCCATTCTTAAACCCTAAGAATCTGGCTTGTATTTGGACCAGTCTACTAAATGGCTTTCTCCAAGTGTATGAACCCTCAAAACAAATTCCTGTTTCTTAGTCTTCAGTTCCCTTGGCATCTGTGTCAGTCATTGCTGAAAATCCATTCTTTCTTGGCTTGCCCAATGTGATACTATTTAAGTTTTCCTCTTAAATTTTCAGCTGTTTCTTGTGGCCTCTCTTGCACCTCCTAAAAAAATGGGAGCAAATACCTCCAAGTCTGTCCCATGCCATCCTATGCTGCTCTGTGCCATGAGTGCCATGTCACCCCAACT
This sequence comes from Manis pentadactyla, assembly GCF_030020395.1. NCBI lineage: Eukaryota > Metazoa > Chordata > Mammalia > Pholidota > Manidae > Manis > Manis pentadactyla. The sequence continues at coordinate 94,938,125 of NC_080021.1, read as the reverse complement.
TGACTGTTAGCCACTCAGAGGTTAGAGATAACATCTCATATTTCTTTAGAACATTCGGCATAGCAATTTACTCGTAGCTGCCAAGGAAATATCTGTGGCTTGATTGGCTACAAAAAAATGATAGACGAAACTGAATGAATAGATTAGGAGCTGTTACTCTAAAAGAAATAACCGAACATATAAAAACCCATGAATTTATTCAAGCCAATAGATAGGGGAGCTATTAATTGTGAATTTCTTCAGAAATAAACACAGTAAATACCAGAAGAATTCAAGAAATTCTGAGTTTTTATATATTTGTTCTCTTGTAATGATTGACTTGGTAAGAGGAGAAAGGAAAACACAGGAAGAAGCAAAGGGATAAATTTGTAGTGCTTTTTGCTGTCTTAACAAATTGTCAGTATTCTCATTCACAGAACATACATATTTTTATATCTGTAACATTATATATATATATTTTTTTATGTATATATACATACAGTATTTTAGTTAGGGTTCCCAGAATAATTCACTTCCATCTCCTGAATTTAAAAGTAATTGGATACTTCATTTATTGCATTTCATCTGGGCCAGAACAGAAATGAGTCCAGTCTTACTGACAAATGGCATACTATAGCAGTCACAAGTTGTAAATAGATCTCCACACTTAGACCAGAACTATGGAAGGTGACTGCCTCAGAGACCCTGAATTGAACTCCTCCTTCACCAAGCCTAATTTATTTCCAGCCCATTTCTAAATAAAGAGACCTAAATGACCTAACCTTAAAATACTGGCAAAATATTCTGCCCCACCTGTGGAACTCTTCAGAATTATTAGGAATAGTCTTTAACGGGAGTTCAGAGCAACTGTGAACCATGCATCACTGCAGAGAAGGCGCAAGTCCTCAATGGGCCCTGGGAGGATGCCTGGGGGAGGCCTCCATCTGCACAGCCCCTCATTTGCCTGTGTGGTGTGTCTCTAGCCTGGCCACCGTCAGGGGCGCAGGAAGTGAGGCACCTTGGTGGGAATAGTTGCCTCCAGTGTGGTGTTGGGCCTCTGCCACTGCTTAACCAGAACTGAAGTAATTTAAATATTAACTCTTTATATTATTTGTGAAATATGAGTGCCTTATTCTTGCTAAACCTCCATTTTTTGTAATGTAAAAGTAAGAGAAACAGAGTAAGTAATATAAGAATCTTCAGACTATTGAGAATTACAGTTCTGGAAGTTACAATCATTAATTTCATTATCCTGTTTTAGTGATGAGGGTGATTTTTGCTGTTTCTCATTTATCGTGTTGTTCGCCTGGCACGCTGGAGTTTCCATCATGCGGCGTGGCCATGGCCATGACCACCTTGCTGCTGTGTGTTTCCTTTGTGCCCAGGCTTTAGCTGTTCTAAGAACTCTACCAGCCTTTTGGGAAGATGACACCTGGGCCCTGGGCAGTGTGACAGCAACCACCTCAAGTAGCTTCTCCACTTCCCAGAGCCCAGAGCAAATGGGAGACTTTGAATGGGATGGCTTGATGTAGGTAACTAGGTAACATCCATTGAAAACGTTCCAGTGGCCTGTCAATTCCTGGCCCTTTCCACACTGACCAATGTAGTCTACAGCTGATGCATCCGACTGCTGTGGGCACCAGGAACCAGAATGTGAGCAGCTTCCCAGGCTTCCTTTGCTCTCCCGCACATGTCTCACCAGCTCCCTCCAGTCTCCTGTGCCCTGTCCATAAACACCCAGACATAAAGCATCCTGGGACCAGAAAAACACTGTTTCCAAGTTGCTGTCAGTAACCACATTGTTCTCTAGAATTCAGGCAGAAAAGTATTTGCCACTTCCTGCCTTTTCTGGCTGACCCGCCATTGACAGTGAATGAGATAAGTTGATACATACCTTGAAAGTCCTGGCTTCTGGTTTTAAAAACTGAAAGAGGATAGCTCGGCATAGAGAGGAGGGCAGAATCGAGCCAGTAATCCAGGCTCACCATGGCAATCCTGCACTAACACACTTACAACAGTTCTGCACTACAGAATTAAAGGAAGAAGCTTCCTACTGTACTGACCTTAAAAGGGGCGTGGGATTTTCCTGGTCTGAATGCTTGTCTACTTCCTTGTCCAGCTCTGCCCCTTCCCCAGGTCCCCACCCAGCTAGGACAAACACAGCGCAGAACGTCACTGTATCCCCTCTCTTCTTCCTGCAGACACAAAGGACATGAGTGAATTTGAGACCGAGAGCTTCTTTGCTTTGCATCACCGCCGAGGAGCCATCAAACAGGCCAAGGTCCACCATGTCAAGTGCCATGAGTTCACCGCCACCTTTTTCCCACAGCCCACGTTTTGCTCTGTCTGCCATGAGTTTGTCTGGTACAGTAACTTGGCATTTCACTCCAAGCTTCAGGTTATGATTTTGTCGCATCCTCTTAATCTGCCAGGCCTGGCATGCTCCACCTTAGGGGGGTGCAGCTGGAATAATTACTATAGGAGAGTTTTCAGTGGCCTCACCTGGATTGAAAAGGCTTAAAGGGTGTGATTCTGTGAAATATTTTCATAATGTGCCTCCTGGAGAGCAAGGAAGCCAGCCGTCTGAGGAAAAGCTTCCAAGGACTTCAGTGTCCAATGAAACGGGAGGCCCTGGGGTAACAGGAGGCACAGGGGAGGGAGGCATGTTTCACAGGCCAGACTCCCACCCCCCTCGCCAGCCAGCTGTGCTGGTACTGATGTCTGCAGAAGGCAGCACTTTCCCATCAGAGCTGATGGGTTTAGGCATTTATGAGGCTCTGGAGTGTCTTAACAGCCCTCCAACAGAGATTGGTTCAAGCCTCAGTAACCACACAGCAAAGGCAGTGGTAGAGTGGAGACCTGAAACAACTCCTGTCTCTGGTCTCAACCCCCTCACCTCTTAATGGGGTGCCCTTTGCACTACTGCAGAATCTGTCAGCATATAATGCCAGCTTAGACAGGTATCCAGGGTTAGTAAACGAGGCTGTGGGAGGATTTCCACTAGCTGTTTCTGTCTAATGACTTGAACCCCCTTCCTTTATAATAGTGAGTGTTACTCAGGAATGAGTCTTAAGCTTAAGCACTTAAATAGTTGCAAATATTCTCAAAAACTCAGGTAAAGGAAAGAGTGTTGTACAGATATCTTTGCTCATCTGTATTGAGCTTAGTGACAATGAATTTTTATGTGTAGGACATGGAAATTTGCTAGTGGGGGCCCATATGCATTTTCAGTCAGGCATTTTAATCTCTACATTTGCTTGGGAAATATGCAAATGAGGGAAATCAACAGCTCATTTGTTTAATTATCAGACTTTTAACAAAGCAGTTTAAATTAAAAACAACACATTAACACTCTTGGCAAATGATAAACACGGGCTACTGATCAGAAAATGCTCTGTGACAGTGGGAAGCTCTAAGATGTTATTCACCCTTTAAATGTTTGTGGTACTTCCAAAGACTTGAACATCCACATAAATCAAACATATGCTTTATTGCAGGGGTCTGAACAAGCAGGGCTACCAGTGTCGACGTAAGTAAGAAAGGTTTCTGTTGTATCATGGCCCTTCTTTTTATTTAGTGAAATCCTGAACTTCAATCATTTCTTTTCAGAATGTAATGCGGCAATTCACAAGAAGTGTATTGATAAAGTTATAGCGAAGTGCACAGGATCAGCTATCAATAGCCGAGAAACCATGGTATGTGTTCAGATTCCTCTCTTTGTTCCAAAATATGATGATTTTGCCCCAACATGGAATTTTACAAGCCTTCTGATTCCTTTTAATATTGCCTGAACTTGAATCCTTAAGTTCCTCAATGAACATCAATCTTCTTTAAAACCCTTTCCTCTTCAATAACAATTGTTACTGAGATCGGAAATGAGAGGATGAACAAGAAAAGCACAAGATGAATTTTAATAACTCTACCTTTTCCAGAAACTTAATACAAAATGCCAGAAAGCATATTTTTGATCAGTTATGTGAAAACAACTCTTGTGGCATCTACAGCTAGAAGTGACAGTTAAAGAGCAGAAGCAAATGATACACAACACAGACCTTAGCATTTACCAGGTTGGAGGTGATAAGAGAAGCATATGTCTTAGGTTGAGAAGCAGATAGTTCTTTCTGATGAACTGTGAGGTGTACAGTCTGGGGACAAGTGAGAGTTTTACCCTGTGGGGAAGGGGAGCAGAATGAGAAAGTCAGGTAGACTTCCTGCTCTCTCCCTTCCTTCTTCATTCAACAAGTAATTAGCGTACTAATGCATGGAAGATGCAGCACCATGTATAATGCAGGGCAGAGCACAAAACAGACCTTGCCCTGCTTTTAGGGAATTTACCATAAAGTTGGGGAAACAGTTAACAAATGACTATGTATTGTTTCCATTTACATTAAATGCTATGAAAATAGCCAACAAGGTGTGATGATGAGCAGTAAACAAGTGGCCTGCTTAAACTGAAGCTCAGGGAATGTTTGTACCTGTTGCTCACCTTTCTCCAATTCCCCACCACCGCCACCCACCCCCAGACTCTGTAACCACAAATCTGATCTCTTTTTCTGAAAGCTTAGCGGGTCTTTTGTTCTGTGGTTTTTTTAGATTCCACATACAAGTGAGATAATACAATATTTGTCTTTTCTTATTTTGTCACTGCCAGACCAATTTTTTTGTTTGTTTAAATCAAATTGCTGCTTCCCACCCTGCCCTCCTGTTCTCTTTACTTCATGCCTTCTGTTTTCCTGAAAAAATCACAGATCATGAGCATGACTGTTAAATTCAGTGGCTAATGTCCAATAGAAATAGTATAAGAGCCACAAGTGTCATAAATTTTCAGGTAGCCACATCAAATTAGGAGAAAGCAACAGGTGAAATTAACCTTAATACATTTTATTAAACTCAATCTGTCCAAATATTATTTCAATATGTGATCAACATAAAAAATTAATGAGATACTTTACATTATTTGTTTCACACAAAAATCTTCAAAATCCAGTGTGTGTTTTACCCTTACAACACATCTTTTCACCACCTTGCAAGTATTTACTTGGCCCATGTGGCTAAGTGATTGTCGTATTGGCAAGTACAGATTGACAGTCTTCCCTAGACATAAATTGAACTATCTGGGCTTGGGTTCAAGATTTGAAGTGGAAGCCTCTAGCCTGAACCTTGATACTAATTGTTCACAGTACATGGAAACGTTTATATGAAATGAAACCCAAAAAGTATTTTTTTCTTGCTTGAATATGGCTAGAATATGTGCGGAGCAACTTTTAAACAATCCTAAAGACCAGTGTTGACCAGTATCCACAGTGAAAACATTAGGTATATTACCGTTAATAAATACGGCTTCTTTGCTGTGCACATTCCCAAGGGAAGTGTTGAATTAAAAACTTCTACAGAGATTATAAGTCTTAAATAGATAAAACTATACTGCACAAGAATAGTGGTATCCTCACCAGGAATAGAACTGCCTGTTTTTTTTGCTTTTTTTGTTTTTTTAGTCCAAGTGATATACTTGATTAAAGGAGAGAATTTAAACTCTGGAAAATTGCAACAATAACAAAAAAAGCCACAGAACACTGCACTATATCTGCCACCACTGTCCCTCTCTCATCTTCATCTCCCCAGCTCCTAAATCATCATGTTTATTTCAAGAGAGAATGGGCTGATTCTGATTCTAGGCAGATAGATACCCCAGCTCACTTGATGGCTGTGTGACCTAGACAAGTGTCTTGCCCTCTCTGTGCTTCATCAACCTCATTTATCATATGAGGATACTAATAAAGGCTACTTCAGATGGGGTGTTTGCGATATCACATGTGTAAAAGATAAACATGTGACATGTCTGTCCACTGACCCAGCAGGAATGGTTATGTACCTCCTATTGCCTCAGTTTACCCATGTGTGTTAGGTATGAAGATGCTTCTTGCTCCGGCTCTCACAGAGTTAACCCAGAGCAGTATTTCCTCTAGAGAACCAGTATATGACATCTGCCAAGGTTAAAGCAGCAGTTCTGGGTTGAAAGAGAAACGGAAATGTTTATATTAAAAAAGGAAGGGAAGCTCAGCTTTTACTTAGCTTGCATTTAAGTAAACAACCTCCTCTTTCTAAAACGGGGGCTTCTCTGTGGGACGCCTCGGACTTAAGCGATACCCAGGGTGCTTCACATGTGTGCATGACACACTCGCCCCTGCCTAGGAGAGCTAAGGGCTGCCTGTTGTTGGCAGACGTGGCCGTAAGGCTGACAAGTAAATGTTACACTCTAAGCATACATCAGTCCAATGACTTTATCGTCCTGGTAGTTCTGCTGAAGGATCTGCTGGGACAGTGGACGCGGGGACCCAGGGGTACCAGCAGGGTCACACGTTCTCCCTTATTTCAGTTCCACAAAGAGAGGTTCAAAATTGACATGCCGCACAGATTCAAAGTCTACAATTACAAAAGCCCGACCTTCTGCGAGCACTGCGGGACCCTGCTGTGGGGGCTGGCCAGGCAAGGCCTCAAGTGTGAGGGTGAGTCGGTGCGGGTGGGCGGGGCCGCAGCCCGGGGAGGCGGGGCCGAGGGCGGCCCCTCCAGCCAGCCCGCCTCGTCGCGTGACAGCTCCGGAGGGAAGACACCGCTGTTCTGTGCCCACGTCCCACCCCAGTATCCCGGGGGGTGCAAAAGAGCTCTGGGGCGCTGCCCAGAAATTTCCCTTCCCTGGCCCGTCTTCACAGGCTGGCATAGGGCCCACAGCCCCTCACTCACCAACCAATCCTGACGCGCCTGGATCACAGGCTAAAGGGGCTTTTTCTTGCTGTGAAAGTCCGCACCGCTAAGGCTGTAACCTCTAGACTCAGGAGGAGAGAGGGAAAATTCCCGCAAGGATGACAGAGCACCTCTGCCTCTAGAGTGGGGGTGAGGGCACAGGGCTGCACAGCATAGTCAATAAGGAGGCCCTTTTGAACTATTCAATGTAGAGCCTCTTCTTCCCCTGTTGCCCTATTTTGCTTTATGCCACCTGCTAATGCACGTCTGGTCTTCTAAGTGGCAAAGGTGGTGACTTAAGGCAAGATGACAGTGTGGGGCAGCCTCCCCTTCCTCTGTCCAGGTAACTCACGTGCTGGTGGAGCCTGGAGTGGCATCTTATTGAGGCAGGAGGGCTGGGGGTTCACCTCACCGCTGGAAGCAAACCCCGCATGGAGCGAACCCACCATAGGTCCCTGCTAGGCCTTCCTCTGCTCCACACCTGCTCAGGGCCAGCAGCCCGCCTGGGGTTGTGCAGAGTGTCTTTCTCACTGGAGGCAGGGAGCAATTCCCCAGCACTCCAGCACACAGTTATTCCTGTGGCCCTGCTCTATGAGGCCTGCCCCATACTCAGGGCTCCTGGCCAGCTGCTCACCCAGCCTAGAACCTCCACCAGGATTCCTGGGCATTGTTTCCTGGCTCCTGCTTCTCCATTCCATCCCCTCTGTCCTGCCTGCCACCTCCACTACTGTCTCTAACCTCCTCTCTCCTCTCCTCTCCCTTTCCTTCCCCACCTCCTATCTGCGCACATGCCCAGCCCTCAGTGCCCCATGCCCTTGTCCTCTCCTCCCCAGACCTCTTCCCCTCCTGTGCCCTTTATCTCGGGCTCTTAGAAGTCACCTTCCAAGCAGGGCCTCCTGTCCTCCTGACCGTCCTTTCTCCTTTTTAATTCCTTTGAAAACAGTAGGCCAGAGGGACTGTTTGCACTCACAGAGATTGAGTTATCACCTTCTAGGTTAGTAACAACTTCTTCGAATGCTATCCCAGTTGGATGCTATCCCAATGGGGATGGGGCCTTTCTTCATGCCTGTGCATCAGAGACAAGCTCAGATCTGGCTGCCAGTTTAAGAAGAAAAGTAAGACTCCCCCATCCCTTGTGCTAAGTCCACACTAGCTGCCTCCCTTGGCCTTGCAGTACTGAGAAGAAGGTGCGTCCAACGCCATCCCACATAAAACCTGCATAAATGAGCCCAGCAGGAGCCATGCTAGCAAAGCAAAATTCAGAAGAACAGGAAGCGCTTAAAACAGCATCTTTACTGCAGCAAAGACTATACATAGGAGTTCGCTTCGAATGGATTTTAATGATTATATCTATGCACATATACTATACAAGTAATAGTTTATATTTATTTGCATAGAAAGGCTGTTTTTTATTATGACAAACTATCTAAGTAAGAGTGGGCTAGTTAAAAACAAAAGGTGAAGGCTGCTAAAATCTCACCTAGATATTTTAATACACATTTCAGTGTGATAAATAATGAAGGTGAAAGAGAGGTTGCATTAGTCAAGCATCTTCTCAGCACCACTGACTGTGTTAAGTTATTCATACACACAAATGGGCTAATAAGCAGATTGGATGAAAAGTGCACTACTTTATACTTGTGCTGCCTAATGCCATATAACAAACCTCTTGATATTCCTTTATAGAATTAAGTAGGACTTGAGATTAGAGTTCTGTCAGCTGGAGTTTGGAAATCTGTTAGATTATTTTTTTCATTGTAATGGTGATGTTTCATAAGCAGAAATTGAGTTTTCTAGAAGTAGTGCCATGATGCATTAGCTATCCTTCCACAGGTACACACACTGCCTAATCCAGGAAGGCTCACATGGTCACAGTTAAGTAGAGGGTGGACCTTTATCACACTGTTTTCAGGACTTAGGAGTCAGAGTGGTCCCCCAGAGACATAGGTGTCACAGCTAGAAGCCTGCAGGGGTCGTTTAGTTCAACTAACCCAACTCACCCATACGGTGAGAACATCGTCTCCCCATGTCGACCACCTACAGAACAGCCCCACCATCTCAGCTTCCCTTCTGCAGGCTGAGGCTGTACCCCGGCTCTTGGCCTAGGGACTAGAGAAGCTCCCTGCAGCCCACATAGGAAACAGGCTGCTCGAGTCCAGAGCAGGGTGAACGACCTCTAATTCCAGCATTGCACATTGCCACCATTGGTTTTTTTTCCCTGCAATGGCTCAGTCCAAACATATGCAGACAGAAGACTCCCTCCCCTCTCAGCAAGGCTCTGGCGCAGCCCAGCATCATGCCAAGGATCATCCGGTCTGTGTGTGCATGTCTCAGGGAAGGGGAGGTGGGTGCATGGGGCATCATGGAAACACTGCCCTAATTTGTGTTCAGTGTGTCCCAGTGCCGGGGATTGGCTGACTGCTCCTGGACATCCACATACCTAAAACAGGTCCTGTTGAGTCACAGCAGCCAGCTCTGCTGCGTTTGCTCACCATGTTGCATTCTTCCTTTCAGCATGTGGCATGAACATCCATCACAAATGCCAGACAAAGGTGGCCAACCTTTGTGGCATAAACCAGAAGCTAATGGCTGAAGCACTGGCAATGATCGAGAGCACTCAGCAGGTAGGAAAGGCTCTTAGAGTAAGTTCCGAACATTCAGCTCAGCGAGGACTCCTCCCGTCCTTTGCTCTGAGCTGCAGCAACTTCAGGCAACACCATGAAATCTATTTCTGGCCACTTACCTTGCCCTGACATTCATCTGAATGTCCATGTACCCCCTTTGAGACGTTTACTTATTTAATGCATTTGTATTATATGGATCTTTATAAGATCTTAAGTTCTTGCGGAATGTGCAGAAACAAATTCATTAAAATTATTGAAAATTCATTGCCAGCTTTACACATACATACTAAGGCTACATATAGAATACCTGGGGAAAGCAGTTATTTGCTAGATTCATCTCTAGAATGCACTCAGAGCACAGATCAGGGCAATCTGCCTTGCCATTTGCTAGCATGCTGAATTCCAAGGTCCAAGAACAAGCCCTCTGTGGGACGCAGCATTGCCTTGCAAGCTGTTTTTCTGTCCATTGACCTTATGTTCTTATTTGTGGCCATGACGCAGATAACACGGGGGAACCCAGGGACCCTGGGAAAGCATGCAGGAAGCACATATGCTCCCTTGGTACATAAACTATGCTAGGTGGACTTTCGTAGGAGATGGATCCTCGGGAGTGCTGAGGGAAAGGACCCCTTTGGTCATTTCACATGTCTAGGAATCTAAATGGCTTTTATCCCCATGGACAGCAAGCTGAGCTGTCCCATCAGCGGCAGGTGGATCGGTGGCTAATCTGACTCTGTTTGTAATCTAGGCTCGCTGCTTAAGAGATACGGAACACATCTTCAGGGAAGGCCCAGTGGAAATTGGTCTCCCATGCTCCATGAAGGGTGAAGCACAGCTGCCATATATACCAGCACCGGGGAAAAGAGGTACTATCCCAGCCACGGTAGAGTCGGGGTCAGTAATTCATCTGCATTGACCATAACCTGAGTCGTCTGGGGTTAAATTCCCCATTGCCCTGGACTGGTAGGTGATCCTCTTCTGTTTAGAGATCACAGACTTCCCACCAACTGAGAGGCTTCTACTTCTTAGACCTGAAACCAGAAGACACCCCATGAGTCGGAAGCCTTTGTCAGGGGGCGGCGATAGGCCTCGAGGGAGCAACGGCAAATTTTTCCTTAGAATTTTAGAGTGTTACTTCCTGTCACTGTTAAATGGTTTTATAGAAACAAATCTACCATAAAATGCAGTGGTGAGAAGGCCACCAAAGGCTATCTTGCTCTGCACCTTTGAGACTTTTCTGGGAAGTTGAAGAGTAGAAAGGGGAAGAATTCGGGCCGAAAGTCCTTAACCTTGTGACCCTCTGGAAGTTTATCCAGCCTACTGTTTGAAGGTAGCTCATGAGAGAGAGGCCCCCATGATTTGGAACCTGAATAGGAGTTTCAGCAAACATTATAAAATACAAGTTTCCTCCACTCTCTGCAGTAGAGCACGCCCAGGAAACATTTTATAAGCAGAAAGGGCATAAAGCAGAGACGTGGTCACCATTACTTTACATGGGAAAAACTTACGAGCACTCCCAGACCCAAAAATTACCTGTCTTAGGCTTTTCTGATATCTTAGAAGACATTTTGCTTAAGGATGCACAAAATAAATCCAGATAAAGCACAGATGCTCACTCAGAGCTCTGGCGAAGTATTGAGGAATATATCGACTTCAGCTTTTCAGAAGAAAAGGTTGAGGAAGGGGGTCCCCAGGGAATGAAGGAGACTGTGCCTCAGAGGTGTGACCGGAGCAGCAGTGTGGCTGAGGCCCGTTGTGGATAATGCTGTTCGGACCTTTAACTGTCTGCTGTCCATCTGCTCTTCCCTCACATGGGGAGTCCTAGGGACTGATGTCACTGTGTCCCTGAGCCACATGAGCAGTTGAGAAGCCTTTTTGCTCATATTTGTTTCAGATCACTCTGTTCATAACATTACTAAAAGTGCTCATCTGTTTTGCATGTATGGTCTTTCGCTGATCAGAATACATCTCTTAACATGAAATTTCTCCCAGTCTATTGGGCAGAGAAAGAGACAGAGCCTGCGCCCCAAATGCCAGGCTCACCGGCAGGGAGGGGCCTGCCTTTGCACTGCAGGGAACCCCTTGCCGCATTTTTGCGGGTGGAGCCCCAGAATGGGAAGTGGAAGAGAAAGTGAGCTCTGTAAGTAGCTAGAATGCCCCTCCATTGTTCCTGCTTTACTTCTAACCTCTGGTTTACCATTTGCAGAGCCTCAGGGAATCTCCTGGGAGTGTCCCTCGGATGAGACGGAGAAAGTGTGCCATCATCCAGAACCTGAACTGAATGTAGAAAAACCATCTCTACATATGAAATTAAAAATCGAGGATTTTATCTTGCACAAAATGTTGGGGAAGGGAAGTTTTGGCAAGGTACCATACCATACTATAGAGGTCTACAGACAAACTGCCCAAAGTTAAAGAGCAAGGCTCCTGGTTGTGTAGCTAAACCCGTGGGACCAGCACTGTCCCTGCACATCCTGTGGGAGGGTAGAGTGATGTTTGCACACACAGGAACCCAGGCGACTCTACGGAATACCCCCTCGGCTCCCTGGGGATCGTTCCCAGGCCATTTTGCTTTGAAGGCTTATATCCCACAGGCTTACACGTTTGAGATCTTTGGACACCAGAGAAATGGGGAGATGCCACAGCCAGTTCCATCCCACACAGGTTTTCCCATGTATTTCACACTGTTTTGTTTTTCTTCTTTCTCAAGTCTGGATTGTTTTACTTTAAATGTGATCTTTTTCTCTACCAAACGTCCTGAGCTGTGTATTAATCAGTTTGCTAAGGCTGCTGTAACAAAGTGCCAGAGACTGAGTGGCTCAAATAACAGACATTTATTTTCTCACCATTCTGGAGGCTGGAAGTCCATGATCGGGGTGCAGATAAGTGACCAGGTGGTGGTTCTTCTGGGGCCTGTCTCCACGGCATGTAGACACCGTCTCCTCCGTGTCCTCGCAGGTCATCCCTCTGTGTGTGTGTCTGTGTCCTGATCTCTTCTGCGTGTAAGGACCGCAGTCAGGCCGGATTGGGGCCACCCTAAGGCCCTCATTTTAATAACTTCTTTGCCTCTGTAAAGACCCTGTCTCCGAAGGCCACATGCTGAGGTATTCGAGATCAGAGTTTCTCAGCAAGTGAATTTTTTGGAGGGGTCCTAGTTTGGCCCATAACATGGCTGTAGCCTGAGAGTTGTGGGGAAAGTTTCTTGGAGAAAGTCCCTCCTCTAAATTCTTCCTGCCACACAAGTCCTGAGCTATCTGTCATTCACAGAAGACAGGGGAGGAGGAAGATGACATAATTTAAGAAATCATAACCAACTATCAGTGATGGCAGAAAAATTTCAAGCTAGTGAATATAAAGAGGGATGACCAGAAATATAGGCATTGAAGTTATTTTAGATATAAGGATATTACTATTTTAGATATTACAGATAGCTGTTTTAGGATGAAGGATATCTAATATTAAGGTTATTTTAGATCTTAAGGTATTTAGGTTATTTTAGATATTAAGGATATCTCAGTTGTTTTATATTCTTGGCCACAACTCCTAGGAAAGTTTTAGCCGAGGCTGCTGTTCCATGAATTTGTGCATTCCCAGCCAGCTTGATGCTTAGCACACCTGCTCACCAGTGTTTGCCTGGAAAATGTACCCAGCTTATTTGATAATAAACTAAAACGCAACTGAGCGTTGCCACAGCTGATGACACCACGCCGCATCTGGGATTTGGATTTGAATACGAAGGCCCCACCGCCTTTGGCAAAAGCTACTCTGCCCTGAACACTAACTGATACCCATTAATTTTTTTAGTTCATTTCCACAATAATATGAACCACAGCAGGCCCATTTGGTGTTAATCTGCATGTAATAGGCAATTTTACAGCCAGTTTTCATTATAATTTAGCATCAATTAATGTGCAATTATAACGTGTTACCAAAAATTGAAAGCACATTACAGAAATGGAAATTGCCTTTTCAGCTTGGGAGTTTATGGCTGGTTTTGGAATGTTTTATTCAAAGAAACAATTACCAAAAGAGTACTTTTAATTGTTAATGAAATGTTTATCTTTCTTTGTTCCCATGTGGGTTTCTACATTTGAACAAGGTTAATCAGAAAGATGTTAAGTTAAACCTACATGCCTCAGGAAATATCCCCCTGGCAACAGAGCGCTTCAGGTATCCTCTGCTCTGGGCCCAAAGCAGTGCCCTCCTCACATCAGGACCCCGGCTCTCTGCACAGAGAGCCTGGACGGGGTGGGGGTGGGGGGCCAAGGAGAGGAGGAGGAAGCAGCAAAGCAAAATGAGACAGCCAGATTTCCCTTTGTTACCACCCTGAGAATACTCCACAGATTGCTTTCCTTTTTTTGTCTGTGTATAGGTTGTGTGGTTCTCCCCAAAATGGCAGCCTCTGTATTCTTGTTCTCCATATCCTTTTAGGCCCAGGAGAACAAACTGTGTGTTTTCTGGGGAGATCCACATCGTTCATTTGCCTGAATCCTCATCTAAGCTCTGTGCCCTCTATCTAGCCAACCACCGCAGAGCTGTGTGTCTGCACCCTATCATTTTAAACATGGACCATGCATCTTCAGTACTGGCTTGGCGTCATTGAATTCAATATTCCCCCCAAATCAATAAGAGAAACAAATGACAAGCGTTCTTAATAACTGTAGAGCATTTTATAGTTTACAAGTCACTTTCCCATGTGGTATCTGTTTGATTTTTCACCATGGTCCTGTAAGTTAGAGAAGTGGTAGCACTTACCTCTTCTACCTGTTTGGACACTGAAGCCCGGAGAGGTTAATCGGTTTGCCCACCTTCCCACAGCTATTACATGTCTGGGAAATGGGACCCAAGCTGGAGTCTTCTATCTCCAAAGGCCATGTCCTCGCACTTGTCAGTCATCTGTTGCTGCATCATTTGCAAAAGTGAAAGTTGTAGAAACTCTCATTTTACTCCATCTGGTGTCCTTTCCTATAAGGGTCATGGAATGAAGTAGGAAAAGTACAGTTGGGAGTTTGATTTTCCCCTGAATAGCTCCATGCATTTCAGCAGTTGAAGTTACTCTTTGAACTCAGTGTTTTTTATTACGATTACCTGTCTTGCAGAGAGTTCTGAGCTAAGAATTAAATTAGGTAATAAAATCAGCAGAGTGAAGGTCACAGTGGAATGTCTAATGCAGTAGATACTAAAAACGGTGTCAGCGTCTGTGCCGGCAGGTGAAAAGTGTGCGGTCTGCAGGCACGTGAGGAAAGCTCTGTTCCTCGTGTATCTTTCACCTTGAAAAACTAGGTAACACTTAAAACTAAGTTTTGTGCTCATTTGCAGTGATGTGTCCTCTCTACTACGTCCTCCTGCTGCCTTCAATATGCACTTGGTCTATGTGAATTTTTATTATAAACTCACTTGGGTCCCAAGGCAGACAGAGCATACTTTTTTAAACAGAATTTTTCAGGGACTGAGAATAACCCATCCAACCACACAGCAGATTCATGAAGCCCCTTGAAGGGTGTAAAGAGTCTGAAAGTATTCAGTGATATTCTAAACCAGTGAAGTGCTCTGTTTTGTTTCTGTGAAGGGGATGCAGGGGCAGTGGAGAAGGAAACCTCATTTCTCACCAAGCACAGGTTTCCCCAAGCACTTTGTCCGCCCTTTAATGAGTGCAAATCCAAATGGTAAGATAAAGTTACTTTTTCCCCCCTCTTTTAGGTCTTCCTAGCAGAGTTCAAGAAAACCAATCAATTTTTCGCAATAAAGGCCTTAAAGAAAGATGTCGTTTTAATGGATGACGATGTTGAGTGCACCATGGTGGAGAAGAGGGTTCTCTCCTTGGCCTGGGAGCATCCTTTCTTGACGCACATGTTCTGTACATTCCAGACCAAGGTAAGGCTCCTTCCCAGACAAGCCTTAGTGCGTGACTCACCCAGTAAGTTGGCCTGTCCAGGCGTGGTGATCCTGGTGGTGCTCTCACTGGTAGACGAGGGGTATTGGCTCCATATTTTTCTTTGCCTTTCAGCCCACCTTCCATCCACCTAAATGAGTTTCTTCTCCTCTAAACACCACTGAAATATTATTTAGAATGTGTTAATGTAGCAGGTTGGGAAAGGGTTTTACTCCTGGACTGGTATGTTTACCTGGCTTTATAATTTGACTTAACGTCCATAACAACCAGGATTCCATGACTTAATTGACAAAGCGGTGCTTTGTGAGAGGGGGAAACCATGACATCTGTTTGTTTATCTACCACACGTGTTTAAGAGACAAGGTTCGAAAGAGATCAAAAGGCATTGTGCTGTCATTTCCCTTTGTGAGGCTGCAGAAGAGCGGCCTTTACAGGGGCTTTCCCAGAGAGCAAGGCGTAAGCAGTGGGGACAAGGGTGCATTTTGTCATAAGGCTCTCCTGTCTGGGCAGGGTTCACCTGCTGATCTCCCTATTCCTTAAAACAGTTTTACTCACTTTTTTTTTCTGACTCAAAAGTTATCCAGGATTATTTTAAAATTTCGAAAATGCTTTATGCTCAAGGGACAAAATCAATTATGATCTCACCACTTGGGTATGTTCACCATTAATACTTTGAAGTTTATCCTTCTAGATTTCTACCCCACCCCCTGAGTGGGTTCTTTAAAACAGAAATAGCAACCATTATAAATACATACTGTTCTGACTTGTGTTCTTAACAGTCTATCATATACATGTCCTCACATCTGTGGCTATTCTTCTACAACACAGTTTAATAAGAACATTTCTAACTGTTGGTTCTGATATAAAGAACACTGAAATGAGCATCCTTGTAGATAGATCGGTGTTCAGGCACAAGCATTATGATTTCCCCTTTCATTTTTCTTCTGTCCTTCACTCTCTCCCCATTATACATAGTCTAGAAAAATAAGCAGATCCATGTGGGATGTGGTGAAGGTCCAAAAAGCATGAAGAGTTTTTTCTTCTTGTTCTGTTTCAAGCCTTAATGGTATTGTACTACCATTGTGTGAGTAACAGAGGACCTGGAAGCTGCCTCCAGGCACAGAAAGTATTTGTGGGGGAACCCTGGGCATCAGCCAGAGAATGTGCACAGCCACTAAGGCTTTCTCAACCCTTGGTAGATGCCCAACAAATGTTTAGTGAAGGAACAAATAAATATAAAGAAAACCCAATGATTAACAAAAGCATTGAACGTACTAGTCAGAGGACTGTGGTAGACATGGAAATGTGCAGCTCCTGACCTTGAGAATTTCATAGGCAAGAGTGATCCTTCTGACAGTGGGGAGGAATGTTTCATTGCAGAATGGAGACTCCAAGTAGCAGAGCTGAGAGGAACTAGAAACCAGGATTTGAATAGGCAGAACGCATGTTGGGCAGCAGAGGGGTGCGGGGCTCCAGGAGAGAAAGCCTGAAGGAATGAAGGCTTAATAAGCTCTTTACGAAGGAGTAGGCTTATTTCCTGTAGCCAGAAGGGGTTTGGAATTTCTGTCATGAGTTAGAGTCTCTCCCAGAAGTTTCCTTTGGTAGATCCGAATATCTTTTGCTTGGGATGGCGCTAAGTGTCTGTTGAATCAGATGGTGCTGATCTAATTGTTGCTCTGGGCTGGAATGGTACAGTTTGGTTAGTAATAGGCGAGGCGAGGCACCATGCTGCACCCCGCCAGTCTACACTCGGTCAGCTGTGCACCTGGGGTGCAGGATCTCCCTTTTTCTCTTGAAGTATCGTGAGGTTTGTATCAAACTGCTAAGGAGACTTCAGACCAGGCTCCTGGAAACATGACATAATCAAGCTTCACTTGTCACCTGTCCCCCTACTGTTTGTTTTTTTTTTTGTATGTATGATTGTTTCCATATCTTACAGGGAAAGCTCTTAGAAATCCCACCCTGTAGAAAGCAGGGAGACCGTCTTTCGGTGCTTGCCTATAGGGGCGTCAGGCTCCGGCAGCACCTGCTGCTTCCCTGCTCCTGGGAGCTGCTCTAGTGAAAACATTAGATAAGATAAATGAACTATTTACTTTTTTAGGGAATTGTTATTTTTTTTGTACAAAGTCATTCCTTTGCTTTCTGCCTCCAAACAGCCCACCAGTTGAATGCCAGATTATTCTGGAGATCTGAGGAAAGCTATTCACTTGCAATTAATTTTTTTATTGAGGTATAATTTACATAGAGTATCAGTTGCAGGTGTACATCATAGAGATTCAATGTTTTTATACGTTAAGAAATGATCCCCTTTTGTCTAGTTACCATCTGTCACCATACAAAGTTACTACACTATTACTGACTGTATTCCCTGTGAGGCACATTATACCCCCTTTGGCTTATTTATTCTATATCTGGAAGTTTGTACCTTTTTATCCCCTTCACATATTTTGCCCACGCCATCAATCCCTCTCTCCTCTAGTGATCAATAGTTTTTGTTTCCTGTATGTGTCTGTTTCTGTTTTGTTCATTTTTTAGACTGCACATATAATTTGATGCTATATGGTTGGTTGTCTTTCTCTGACTTATCTTGCTTAGCATCAAACCTTCTAGATACATCCATGTTGTCGCAGATAGCAAGATATCATTCTTTTTATGGCTAAGTAATATTCCATTGAATATATACACACACATTTCTCTATCCATTCATCTATCAGTAGAGTTTTAGGTTGCTTCCATATCTTGGCTATTATAAGTAATGCTTCAGTAAACATAGGGGAACATATATCTCTATTAATTGAGGTTTTTAACTTCTTTGGATGAATCTCAGAAGTGGAATTTATGAATGGTCTATTTCTATTTTTAATATTTTGAGCAGCCTCCACACTGTTTCCCATAATGGCTATACCAATTTACCTCCCCACCAATAGTGTAGGAGGGTTCCCTTTTTTCCACATCCTCACCAACACTTGTTAATTTTTGTCTTTTTGACAATACCAATCTGACAGGTATGAGGTGGTATCTCACTGTGATTTTGATTTGCATCTCCCTGATTAGTGATGTTGAGCATCTTTTCATGTGCCTGTTATCTATCTATATGTCTTCTTTGGAAAAAAATGTCTGTTCAAGTCCTCTGCCATTATTTAACCAGGTTTTTTTTATATTAAGTTGCATAAGTTCTATGGATATATATACATATCCCTTTATCTATAAATAAAACCCATGTATATAACCCTGGATATTAACCCCTTATTGGATGTATGACTTGCAAATATCTTCTCCTATTCAGTACCTTTTCATTTTGTTAATGGTTGCCTTCACTGTGCAAAAGCTTTTTAGTTTGATGTAATCCTATTTGTTTTAGCTTTTGTTGCCCTTGCCTGAGGAAACTGGTCCAAAAAAATATTGCTAAGACTAATGTCAGAGAGCTTACTGCCAATGTTTTCTTTTGGGAGTTTTACGATTTCAGATTTTAAATTCAAATCTAATCAATTTTGAATTCATTTGTCTATACGGTATAAAATAGTGGTCCTGTTTTCCCAAAACCACTTATTGAAGAAACTGTCCTTTCTCCATTGTATGTTCTTGCCTCCTGTGTCATAAATTGACCATATATGCATGGGTTTATTTCTTGGCTCTCTGTTCTATTCTGTTGATTTATGATTCTGTTTTGATTACCATAGCTTTACAGTATAGTTTGAAATCAAATAGTGATACCTCTATCTTCTTTTTCAAGATTGCTTTGGCTATTTGGGGTCTTTGTGATTCTATACAAATTTTAGGTTTGTTTGTTCAATTTCTATGTACATGCCATTGGTATTTTGAAGGGGATTGCATTGAATGTGTGGATTTCTTAGAGTAGGTGGGTATTTTAACTATTTTTTCAATCCATGAGCATAATATATCTTTATTTATTTGTGTAAAGTTCTTTTCAACATGTCTTATGGTTTTTAGTGTACAGGTCTTTGACCTCCTTGGTTAGATTTATTTCTAGGTATTTTATTATTTTTGATGCAATTGTAAGTGGGACTGTTTTCTTAGTTTCTCTTTCTGGTAGTTCATCATTAGTGTATCAAAATGCAACCAATTTCTGTATGTTAACTTTATGTCCTATGACTTTATTGAAGTAATTAATTCTGATAGTTTTTTGGTGGAGTCTTTAGGGTTTTCTACTTATAGACTCCTGTCTTCTTTCTTTCCAGTCTGGATGGCTTTTCTTTTCCTTTACTAAATGCTGTGGCTAGGACTTCCAATACCATCTTGAATAAAAGTGACAAGAGTGGGCATCCTTGTCTTCTTCCTGGTCTTAGAGGAAAAGTTTTCAGCATCTCACCATTGAGCATGATGTTAGCTGTGGGTTTATTATATATGACGTCTAGTCTATTGAGGTCCATTCCCTCTATACCCACTTGTTGAGTTTTTATCCTATATGGATGCTGGGGTTTGTTTTTTCTGCATCTACTGAGATAATGATTTTTATCCTTCATTTTGTTAATGTAGTACATCAGACTGAGTGATGTACAGATTTTGAACAATCATCTGTTAACCTTTAAAATAAAATTGTTATTTTACCCGCAAAAATTAGGTTTATTCAGGAATATCAGAGAATTGCAATTCAGGACAAGCAAGCTTTGGCAAAGCTATAGGTAAGGGTAGAAGAGTTGGAAAGGCTGTTATAAACAAAAAGTACATTGGAGTAAACTAGGAGTTTGAAGTACAGCGGTTGCCAGGGAAGGAGGAAAACCTTCCTTCCTCCTGCTGGGGTAGTAAAGTAGAATCTTCACCAGTATAGTCTTGCAAAAGTCCATCTCTTCCAGTTGGACCTGCAATTGACCAGGGAAGGTCAGGTCTGAGAGCTCCCCCTGTTGGTCTCCCCACTCCATAATAAAGAGGTTTCCCTTTATTAATTTGTGGTGTAGGGAGAATGGGCACCATCTGTGGCGGTCCTGGGGTGCACTGCATTGGGGCTGCCGTGGTGGGACAGTGGGAAGCTGGTGTGGACTAGGGGTCCAGGCTCACTGGGGTGGCCCTAGCAGGCTGCTAGAACACCTAGACCCTGCTCCCTCCCCTGCTGTCAAGGTGAAGGGACCATGTAAAAAAAAATGGCACACACCAATGCCTCCAGCCCTGGAGAAAGTCTCAGTGGGTCCCTGCACATTTGGCAGATGCTCTGTGGGTTGTAAATGGTTTCCTGCACTTACAGTCTAGTGCCCCAAGCTGGGGGAGTTTGCAGTTCACTGCACCAGGAGTGGGGCTCCCATCATTACCGCCTCTCCTACCCTTCTCTTCATGGTCTCTCTTTCATTGGTTGTGCAGAAGCTGTTGATTGGCCCTCAGTTCTTCTTCAGGAGGAATTGCTCTGTATGTAGGTATAGACTTGATGGGTCCATGGGAAGAGGTGAGTTGAGGGTCTTCCTAGGCCACCATCCTGGACTGCCTTTGTTCACTTGCTATTCATCAGGGCATGTGGGTTTACTCATTAAAAGCTTGTAAAGTTTGTATACAAGGGACACAGGAAAAAGCCATTTAGGAAATTGTGGAGAGTGAAAATGTCTGTGGACGTGGATTTTGAAGAAGTGTAGTTCCAGCTCCCTTCCTTCCCTGCACAAGAATAGAAAGTAAGAAGGTAAAGAGTTATAGGCATAAACCAGGTGTCATACATGAATCAGAAAACCTTGAGAATCCATTTCACAAACTACTTTCAAATGTTGCTGCTAAATTAATCCAACAATTTCTTCTTGGGGACCTACTGTTTATGAGTTCTGTATGTTTCCCCAAAAGAAGCGTGAATCTAAACCTATTTCCCTGTCCTACCTACCTTTGAAAAATAATATCCCACTTTTTTTAAGATACCATTTTACTTTTCTTGATAAACAACAATTTTAAAACTGTATTAGAACCTATCTTGTAATTTTCTAAATGTAAAATAACATGTGTCAATCAGGAATTGCACTTGGCTGCTAGCAACAGGAACAGAAAAGAATAATGGCCTAAATGAAAGGGAAGTGTTTATCTTTTCATCTAGAAGGTTGAGCTCTGCAGATAGGACAGTTCGATGGTGTTATCAGGATCCAGGCATTATCTTCTCCATGGTCTGTCATCTGTAGCACTGGGCTTCCATCCTCAGGCACACTCCACAGTCCATTGTGGCTGCTGGAGCCCAGCCCTTGCAGCCATGCTCTAGTTAGGAACTCCACACCTGCTCTCTCTCTCCTTTATTAAATCACTTTTCAATAAGGCCCACAGAGATTCCTGCTTACATCTCTTTGACTTTTCCATAGCTGCAAGGAAAGCTGGAAAATTGAATCTTTCATCTGGACACACTGCCATTCAGAATAAATTTTTTTACTCAGAAAGGTAGGCAGCCACCCATCTCTACTCTAAAATAAATAAAATATGATAAAAACTACCTTTATTGTGGGCCTATTTTGTTCTGGATAGTTTCCTAGGAAGTTTATTATCTCACTTAATTCTGTTAATGCCAGTGAAGTAAATATTATTCCCATTTTACCCATGAAAACACTGAGGTTGAGAAGGGCAAACATTGCCTAAGACCATTCAGCCGGTAACTGGGAACAGTAGTCAGTCTTACCTTGAGTCCAGATATTGGCCTCTTGTCATCTCTGTAGTAACTAAACCTTCACTTACAGGGAAGAAAAAACACTGAGAAAAATAATTTCCATTATGTTAGAGTATAAGAACCAAGAATGCAAAGTTTCTCTGATCACACCATGGAAAAATAAGAGGGTCTAGTTCCAAAATTCGTCTGGAAAGGAAAGATGCATCTCACATTGTGAGAATAGTTTTGTTTTAAGGAAGTAATTTTTCCTTAGAAATCAAAAGTATGGCCCTCGTTCATTTGTGTCGCCTCTGAATTCTGAAATGTCTGTCTGTATTCAAGTAATCTGAGAAGTTTTGAGACATGTCCAGCTTCAGGCTAGAAGAGTTTTAGGTTTTCTGGAATATCTCCTGGTCCCTCGGGCCGCATGAGAGAAGGAGCTGCGGTTTTGCAGGTCCTGCAGGCAGCCTCCCCAGCGCGCCGTCAGCAAAGGGGATGTTAGTGCTCCTTCATAGGTTCACACCGCTGACCAGGACTTCCACACTCCCAGCCTGAGCCAGTTACACCTTCCTTGTCGGTGTTACGTTGAGGTTTCTCTTCTATGAAAAAGAAAACCGAGTTTCGCTTTCCATTTATAGAGTACACAAAGCTTGACTTCCGGGCCAGCTTCCCCATGGCCAGCCCTCTGTTGCTGGTTTCAGGGTATGAGTTTATGCCCGAAGTCCGTGTGACTTTGAGCGGTCTCCTCACATTCACTGGATCCCTCATTCTCCTCTTATTGCCTACAAGAAGATAATACTTTTTTTTAAGTAGCACTTGCAGAGAAATTTAAATCCCTTGTGGAGAAAGTACTAAACTACAAGATATTTGAAATAGAAAGCCTTTTCAACATGGCAGTTCAGGTTTTTTTAAGTAGGTCATTCTAGTATTTCCATGGTTTGAAGGCAAAATCCATCTAAGATTGAGAAAGTTTTTAATTTCAAGCATATTATTCAGACACTGCCTTATCTGAAGCTCTCAAAAACACTTTAATCCATAAACCCTCCAACGGAGTTAGAAGTATTGGACATTATTACCTTTTTAGCAAGGAAAAGACAAACCACATAACCCACATCCTCAAAACCACTTACCCATGAGCTAAGACAAGAGGTAACTTTCTGCATCGTTCCCATTGAGAGTGAGTGGCAAGTCTCTCTAAAGTGCTCTGGCACTTTAGAGTTTCCTGATACAAAGAGTGCTTGAAAATTGTTCTCTCAGAACTCGCACACCACTTTGTTGTGCTCCCCAGTGCCTTTTCTGTGGAACCGCGTTGGCAGATGTTAGAGTTACAGTAAATTTATGGTCAGTTTGTGTTGCCCTACCAAGTTTGCTTCCTGTACCCACCCCGCATCCTGCAAGACACTGGGTCCTCAGCAATTAATGAACAATGATTCAGGAATTCTTGGACTCATAGTGTGCCTGGTAGGTGAAAGGTCATGCCCTTCTGCACACCTGCAGTTTGAGCCCAGACATTTGCTCACCTTTATGTGACATCAGTACTGTTACCTCAGCGCTTGTGTGTGCCCTACACACACTCCTCCAGTTGTTTCCTCAGGCGCCAGCCTCCCTTCACACAGGAGCATTTTGCATCTCCTTCCAGGGTACTGTAGGAAAGCCCCTCTCCTTTGAAAGCTTTCTCACACTCTCCCTATGGCGTTCAGATTCACTACATCCTACTTCATTACCATTATCTTTCACCCTGAAGGCTTCTCTGCTTACAAGACCCGGAATGGTGGCTTTGTTCCCATATCACTTGGCCTTTTCTGTGACTGCTTTCATATCTTCTTCTCTATTAAATACCTTCCTTAGCATCAATGTTTGGGGACAGGGAGATGCAAGAATAAGAAATTGTTCTATTGTTAACTGTACTGCCTGCCTAACTCATCTGCCAGAAGCTTTGTCCTGGAGAGAACGCCCACCCTTAGCACACTCTCTCCCACGTCTCTGCGCCCCTCATTCCCCTGACACCCCAGGATTCCTGTCATCGCATGCTCACACAGTGTCCTGGATTCTCCACCTGGAAACTTCCATCGTTTCCGTGTCCTCTCCTCAGCTAACAGTCCTAGAGAGAATACATGATATATGGCTTAATATGTATTGTTCCCAGCAGTAATTTCTTTTTAAAATGAGGCACTTGGAGATGCAGCCCCTTGTTAATCCACTAAAATTCAGAGAAAATTTTAAATGAAATTGCCCCGGCCAGCATACCATCTAGAAAACTGAGAGGAACTCCAGAATCTGTCCAACATGGAAGCGGTAATAGGCTGGAGGGGGCAATGTCCCCTTCCCCTGGGGGAAGGGTGGGGTTCTATGGCAGATTACTTCACTAGAGCTGATCATGTAATTCCAGATTAGACTGTTTAAAGGTTGATTCCTGGGAGAGGCTGTAAGTGTGATTTGGTTAGATAGTAAGCCTTGGTTTGCTGATGGGGGTCTTAGCACAAGTCACTCCATTTAGGGCCGTCTGACTCCAAGCAGTGTGTGAGGGGATTATGACCTGCACCCTGAGGAGATGATAAATGTGGAGGTCTGCCAGCAGGTACAGGGGAGACTGAGGGAGTGTGTGAGAGCTGGAATAACCACTGAAGGGCTCCAAGGAGCACGCCACAGTGATAGAGAAAGACCCTCAGGGAGGGAGGACCAGCCGGAGTAGGCGGATGGATGGGGATGTGTGTTCAGTGATGTCCTAGGAGGCTGCCTGTGACCTAGTGTTTAGGAGGAACGGAAAGCAGCATCCACCGCCCAGGATCTGAAGGAGTGAGCGGCAGGTGGCCGACTCGGTGGTTACACAGAAGTCTTCCAAAGAGTGTGTTTCAGAAGGTGGAGGCTTTTGTGGCTCACAGGGCTTAAGGGGTTTAGTGGAAAATCTAA
This sequence comes from Manis pentadactyla, assembly GCF_030020395.1. Taxonomy (NCBI): domain Eukaryota; kingdom Metazoa; phylum Chordata; class Mammalia; order Pholidota; family Manidae; genus Manis; species Manis pentadactyla. The sequence continues at coordinate 94,913,422 of NC_080021.1, read as the reverse complement.
GACAGAGGCAGCAACCAGACAAAGGAAAGAGTTCATGGAGGAAGATTCTGGAAGAGGAAGGTTAGGATAGAGTCCAGCAAACTCTGGTGAGGACAGCGCTCACTAGGACTGCAGGAAGATGCCTCAGGCTGGAAACAGGGACAGGACACCGCGAAAACATAAAAAGGCTTCAGATGTCAGCATTGGGGGTGCCAGTAAAGACTCAGTAAGAGGCAGAGGCACAAACTGCAGGGTATCATCTAAGGGCAGCGTCTGCAGAGTGCATGCAGGGGGACTTCCCTGGGATGGAATGGCAACAGAAAGAGCCTTCAAGACAAGGAACATTTCTGTACCCATTTTCTCATGATTTGTATTTATCTAGAATGTGAATGAGATCTTGAATTATAAGTGTTTAATAGGTTAAAAGAAGTTAGCAGTAATTCTTCAGGAAACTATATAGAAAAAAAAATTTTTTCTAGAAAAGCAGTTATAAATATTTTGATTAAGTGAATGGATGCTGTCACTGAAAATAGTAAAATAAGGTTTCTAAAAATCATATTTTCAAGTAAGATTTAAAATAGAACCTGCAATGCTAGCTTCTGGTATGAAATTCTAGCTTTTTAGGGCAAACATTATAAAAATTTAGTAGAACCTTTTTAGTCTCTATATTCATTTTATTGGTATTGATATTTGTATGAATTCCAAATGAGGACGAATCTAAAGAATGTTTTTCCTCCATTCTTGTATGTTAGTTTACTTTGACTATATTGGCTAGCCTGTATCTATTAGTATTTTCAATTAATAGACTTTTTTTTAACAGATTCAGGTTTACAGAGAAATTGAGTGAAATATACAGAGAGTTACCATATACCCCCTTCCACTCCCCGGGTTCTCCTGTTTCTAACATCTTGCTTTGGGTACACTTGTTATAACTGATTAGTTAATAATAATGTATCGATATTGACTCAAGTCCGCAGTTTCGAGTTCACTCTTCGTACTGTACATTCTGTAAGTTTTGGCAAATGTGCAACAAGTGTCCACTGTTTCGTGTCCTACAGAATCGTGTCAGTGCCCTAAACATCCCCTGTGCTCCACTTCTCCTTGCCTCCTCCCTCCCAGGTCCCTGGCAACCACTGATCTGGTAGTCTCCATAGCTGTGCCTTTTCTAGAATGTCTCATAGTTGGAATCATACAGTATGTACCTTTTCAAATTGGCTTCTTCCACTTAGTAACATGCATTTAAGGTTCCTTGATGTCTTAATAGCTCACTTCTTCTTATTGCCAAAGAATATTCCATTGTCTGATGTACCAGTTTGTTTATTCATTCGCCAACTGGGAGACACCTTGGTTGCTTATAGCTACTAATTTGTGATCTCATTTTTCTTATAATGACTCAAGAGATAAAGAATTGTTTAAGAGGCTTTCAATTAACAATGCACTTAGGAGGGAGCCCATGATGGCAACCTGGGAATTTCCTGAACGCACCTCCTCCTCCGTAGACACACCAAGTCTACAGCTACATATGGATCATTTCCCCCTGGAAAAGATAAGAAAACTGGAACTGCTCTCTGCAACAAAAGGCAAAAGGACCACACTGAGACAGATAGGAGAGACAGAGACACAGTCTTGCAAAAAACCCACCCCCAGGGCAGCAAAACAACAGGGAGAGATCTCACCAGACAGTGGCTTCTCCCAGAGTTAGTGCCCCATGTCAGGCACCTCACCAGTGGACTTGCACTGTAGAGATGAGCCCCCAGAACATCTTGCTTAGAAAACCAATGGGGCTGATGTCCAGGGTCCCCAAGTGCTATAGGAAACTGAGATTACCCTCTTGGAAGGCTCAGAGGCAGTCTTACTTGCCCCAAGACCTGTCAAAAAAATAGCAGTTTGAAAAGTGCCTAGACTGTGTGTGAGGTAGATTCATTTACTAATCTGGGAGCATCTGCTGGAGGGACAGGGAACAGTTGAGACACTCCCTGGGGATGGAGGTACTGGGGGCACCATTGTTGCACTCTCCACATAGCCTGCTAGCAAAGGGGGAAGCTGGGACATAGCGCCCTCCCCCCACCTTACTGTGACCTGCAGGGACAAGTGGTTGAGGCACTTGCTGAGGCTCAAGAGCATGGGTGTGGCAGTACCTCCCTGCTCCCTGGCAGGGGTGAGGGAGTATGACTGTGGCAGCATTGTCCCACCCAGCCTAAAGCCAGCAATATGCACAGGCAAGGTACTCTCCCAGTGCATTCCTGATACTCGTACCAGTCAAGACATTTTCCCACTGCCTTTCTGAAGCCAGCAGGTGTGCCTGCAACCTACACTGTTCTCCCTTAAGCCAGCAGGACACCCCTTAATTGCTTACTCCCTGGTGGCCGAAAGGGATGGCATTCCAGAGCAACCCAGGACTGTAAGAACTGGAAAGACTGCTTTGGTCAGGCCCCCACCCCCAGGCACTCCAGAGACAGCAGACTGAAACACAACTGTCTTCCTGTGAAAAGGTCTATTTACTTAGCCTGGAGCCCTGACTTTTGCAACTGTCACTCAGAGAACACCTCCATGTCTCCTGGTCTGGAGGCAAGCAGGGATTATGGGTGTGGATGCACAGAACTGTCTATATTTGCATACTTAAAACTGCTTCCTGAGGGTCTGGTCTTCAGTCAGCCTGAAACATGCTGGTAAAATGAGATTCTTTAACCCTTGGATGACTGACATGTCTGGGTACACCGTCAACAATAGGGACCCATCAAGAATAAGTCATGCAGTTTCGCCAGTCACAAAGCTTCAAGATACAACTGAGAGCTGGGTGAGGTTGAACAAGGCAGCTCATCACCTACAGAAGGTCACTGTTTCACCTCATGCACAGAGTGTCAAGCAAAATGAGGAAACACAGAAATATGTTCCAGATGAAAGAAAAAGACTTTACCAAGTAGATTACTGTCTCCATATCACTAAAGAATTGATGCCCACAAAGAGATAGTAAATATAAGAAAGTACCAAACAGAAGTCACAGACCTGAAGAACATGACAACTGAAATGAAAAATACATAACAGAGGTTCAACAGCAGACAGACTGGATGAAGCTGCAAAGCAGATCAATGAACTGGAAGATGAAACAGTGAACTCACCCAGACAGCAGCAAAGAGAAAAAATAATTTTGGAAAATTGAAGATAACCTAACAAAACTTCGGGAGAATATCAAGGGGAAGTAACGTTCACATTACGCGAGTCCCAAAAGGAAGGCAAAGAGATAAAGAGGCAGAAAACTTAACTTGAAGAAACAATAGCTGAAAAATTCCATTACCTAGAGAAGGAAAACACATCCAGGGTCCAGGAAGCCCATAGAGTTCCAAATAAGATGAGTGCAAAGAGAACCACATTAAGACACTTTGTAGTTAAAATGTCAAAAGTTAAAGAGAATCTTAAAAACAACAAGAGAAAAACAAACTGTTACATACAAGGGATACCCTATAAGGCTATAAGCATGATTTTTCAGCAGAAATTTTGCAAACCAGAAGGGAGGGGCATGGCATATTCCAACTGCTGAGGGAAAAATCTGCCAGCCCAAGAACACTACCTGATGAAGTTATAATTCAGAATCAAAGGAGAAATAGTTTTCCAGACAGACAAAACTAAAGGAGTTCATCAACACCCAGTCAACCTACAAGAAAGGTTAAAGGGACTTCTTTAAACAGAAAGGAAAAGGCCATAAATCAAAATAAGAAAATTATATAAGAAAAAACCTCATTGCTAAAGATAAACATATAGTAAAGGTAGTGGATCAAACAGCTACACAGCTAGCAAGAAGGTTAAAAGACAAATGTGGTAAAACTATCTTGACCTATAATAATCAGTCCAGGGATATAAAAACAATAGTATGTAAAATATGGCATCGAAAACATAAAATGTTGGAAAAGGGGGGGTAAAAATGCAGTACTTTAAGAATGCACCTGAACTTAAGTTGACCACAACTTAAAACAGACTGCTATATATGTAAGGTGCTCTCTGTGCACTTAATGGTAATCACAAATCAAATATGTATAATTAATTGATAGTAAAGAGAAAAGAATACCAACATAACACTAAGTTATCAAATTGCAAGGGAAGACAAGAACTACAAAACCCAGAAAACAATCAATAAATGACAAGTATATACCTATCAATAATTACTTTAAATGTAAATGGACTAAATGCAATAGCCAAGATATATGGGGAATGAAAAATTTATTTTAAAAATTTATATGTTGCCTACAAGACTTCAGATCTAAAAACACATAGACTGAAAATGAAAGGATAGAAAAAGGTATTCCATGCAAAGGAAACAAAAAGAAATTTGAGGTAGCAATATTTTATCAGACAAATAGATTTTAAAACAAAGACTATAATAAGAGACAAAAAAGGACATCACATAATAATAAAAGGATTAATCCAACAAAAGGATAGATATACACTTGTAAATATCTCTGTATCCAACATAGGGACACCTAAATACATAAAGCAAATTATAACAGACATAAAGGGAGAAACAGGCAGTAATACAATAATAGTATGGGACTTTAACACCCTACTTACATCAACGGATAGATCATCCAGACAGAAAATCAATAAGGAGACACTGGCTTTAAACAATACATTCAACCAGATGATCTTAACAAATAGATATAGAACATTCTGTCCCAAACAGCAGAATACACATTCTTTTCAAGTACATGTGGAGCATTCTCCAGGACAGATCATGTTAGGCCAGAAACAAGACTCAGTAAATTTAAGACGATCTCATCATATCTAGCATCTTTCTGACAGCAACAGTATCAAACTAGAAATCTATTACAAGAAGAATAATGGAAAAACTAAAAACATGTAGAGATTAAGCAACATGTTACTGAACAACTGAGTCATAGTTACAGCTTTGGGAAATCTCACATAACAATTTAACTTCACACATAAGGGCATTAGAAAAAGAACAAACAAATCCCAGAGTTAGTAGAAGGAAGGAAGTAATATGAGAGCAGAAATAATTGAAACAGAGACTAAAAGAAAATAGAAAAGAACAATGAACATAAAAGCTGGTTCATTGAAAAGATAAAATTGATAAGCCTTTAGCTATACTCCCAAGGAAAAAAGAGTTTCAACTAGATAAAATAAGAAGTGAAAGAAGTTACAGTTGCTACCACAGAAATACAAAGGATCATAAGAGACTTCTATGGACAATCATATACTGATAAGATGGACAACCTGGGAGAAATGGATAAATTCTTAGAAGTTTACAAAGTAGAAAATCTGAATAGACTGATTATTAGTAAGGAGAATGAATCAGTACTGAAAAACCTCCCAGCAAACAAAAATGCAGGACCAGACAGCTTCACTGGTGAATTTTACCAAACATTCAAAGATTTAATACTTGACCTTTTCAAAATCTTCCCCCAAAAACTGAAGAGGATGGAAAGCTTCCAAACTAATTTTTATGAGGCCATCATTACCCTGATACCAAAACCAGTCAAGGAAATCACAAGCACACAAGCATAAGTGCAAAACTCCTGAATAACAGCAAATCCAATTCAATAAAACAGTAAAAGGATCATACACCACAATCAAATAGGATTTGTTCCAGGGATGCAAGGATGATTCGTATCTGTAAAGTCAATGTGATACACCATGTTAATAGAATGACAGATAAAAATCATATAACCATTTCAATAGATTCAGAAAAGTTATTTGACAAAATCCCACATCCATTTAAGATAAAAATTCTCTAAGTGGGTTAAATGGAATGCACTCCAACATAACAAAGGCCACATATAACAAGCCCACAGCTAATGTCATACATACTCAACAACTTAACCTTTTCCTCTAGGATCAGGTGAAGCCAAGGATGCCTATTATTTGCACTTTTACTCAAAATAGTATTGGAAGTCCTGTTCTAGTTAGGCAAGAAAATGAAAATAAGGCATACAAATCAGAAAAGAAGTAGAACTGTCAGTGTTTACTGATAGCAAAATTGATTTATCCGAAGAAAATGAAAACACTAATTTGAAAAGATATATGCATCCCTGGGTTCACTACAGCATTATTTATAACAGCCAAGACATTGAAGCAACTTTAGTGTCCATCAATGGGTGAATGGACAAAGATGATGTGTATATTTACGGTGAAATACAACCCTGCCATAAAAAAGAATGAAATCTTGCCATTTGCTACAATGTGGATGGATCTTGAGGGTATTATGCTGAGTGAAATAAATCAGATAAAGACAGCTACTGCTCTATTTCCCTTATAATATGGTATATAAAAACAAAACAAAATAAAATCCAGAGTCATCGATACAGAGAATAAATTGGTAGTTGCCAGAAGGGGATATGGGGAGGTAAAATGGATGAAGGGGATTAAGAGGTATATAGTCTTCTGGTTATTAAATAAATAAGACACAGGGATATAACATACAGAATAGGGAATATACTCAATAATATTGTATTAACTTTGGTGATAGATGGTAACTAGACTTAATATGGAGACCATTTTTGCAGTGTATACAAATATCAAATCACTGTGTTGTACACCTGAAGCTAATATAATATTATATGTCAATTATACCTCAGTGAATTTTTTAACACCAATTTTTTTTAAGTACAGGAAGGGGTAGTAGAAATTATTGGTTCAGATCCCCATATTTTTCAGCTAAGGGAACTGTGCTCCAAAGATAACTCAGCTGCTCACAGTCCAGTGCTCCTCTCTAGATTATACTGTCCTCCAGAAATTATTTAAGATATCTAAACACGAAATTCAACTCCCAGCTCATTTAACTGGAGAATTACCCATTGCGTGCCCTAAACCTTAAGATCCAAGAGAGAGGGCTTCTGCCCAGCTCCTTGCCTCAGACGCCTCTCTGTGGCCTTCCAGCCACTCTTCTCCCCCCAGAGCGGAGTCATGCCCCGGTCAGGCCCCATCCCATTCCTAAGACAAGCTGGGGACTCCAGAACTCCATGCCCAATAGCTCCAAGCTTGTCAGACACCTTCCTCAGTTCTGTTGTGGGAAGGCGGGCGCACGCAGGGAGCTTTCCCCATGTGGCCACTTAAACTGGTACAAAATCTGGAGAATTCTACATTTCTAAATTAACATTAGCCTTCTTGGTTGTTATGAAGATATGTTTCTGAAGGCATTTTATTTATGTGTGTGTGTGCACGCATGTGTGTGTATGGGGGGGCATATAGGAATATAGAATATATTTCATAGTTGGTGAACTTGATTAGACATATGGTGTGGAACACCCATTTGTATCTTAATCCAGACCTTGCAAATCCTGGAGCTGCCCTTGTTCTGACAATTTAGTGCTGTCCTTCCCTGTGTGATAAAATAACCATATATATATAATCAAGGTTAACAGATAATGAGTTCTTCCTATATGCCAGGCACAGAGCTAAGTACTTTATGTGGAGTATTTTATTTAATTTTAGATATGGACCAGCTTTCCTTTGTGCCCACCTCTTTCTACTGGCTCTGAAAGACTTCATATCCCAAAGGAGAGTTGAATTCAACTATCCTAGTTCTGTATTGTTATTATAGTCTTGGATGTTACAGCATTATTACATACGCTTAACATAGGATACTCTGAAAGAGGTACTGAAATACTTAGATATTTCATAACAAATATTTTGAGTCTAATTTCTTCAGACATTGCAATTCTTATGTACAAAATATTATATTCCTTTACTAACTTTCAAAGAAAAAAAAACTAGAAAAAATGACTATAATTATTCTTTTCCTCCTTTTCCCAGTTTATTTTTTCTGGAGATGGAGTCTGTATCACTATTTGAATAGTATTTGCAAAGTTCTCCATGTGTTTTCAAAATTAATTGTTACTGGTTTGGTCAAATCATTAGCTAATTTCTTTAATGTTATAAAGTTCTCATTTATCCAATAACCTATGCACACTTGGCAGCTGCTCTCTTGTTCAGTATTTGACCAGCTATATTGAATAGTCATCATTTCTAAATTATTTGCCATATTTATTTCCTCATTAAAAAGGAATGTAATGATTCTAAGAAGGCACTAGAAGCTAGATATTAAAATAACTTACGAGTCTACCTTTGCAATTCCCCCTTTATAGATTCTAGAATATTCATTCACAAAATGTGCTAAGATTGTTATATTTCAAATACTAATTTATTTTGACAGCCCTGGGGCTTTTAATTTCTCCAAATGACGTTTGTGTATGCAAGCACAGCCCTGAGGTCACAAAACTGATTTTATTAAACCAATCACTTTAATCTTGTATTTAATCATCTTTCTTTCATATTATGAATGTAAATTATTTTAATATTCCCCTTTTTAGATCTTTTTGTTACTTTGGTTTTTTCAAAGAATATTCCATTTGCATTATTTTGATTAAATACTTAAAAATCGCTTTTAATCAGATGATTACTACCCTGGTTGTGCTTTCATTATGATGTTTAAGTCAGCCAGCTTCAGCATAGGTGAGCTAAACAAGACAGCATCCGACTTTACGTCAGACACTCAATCTAAGTTTCCATGCCAGCACTACAAATAGCAATAGCCACTGGACTTGGTCAGTGGATTGGACTTTTCCGGACCTCCTTGAAATTGATATCTTGACTAGAGGGCCAGCTATTCCTTGTACTCTTGGGAATTTGCCCTTTTTAGCCTAAACCTGAATGAGAATAACAAGCACCCCTGGCACATACTGAGGATCTACATACCATACACATTTAGTAATTCTCAACTAAACCTTGCATTGGGAAGGGCTGTACACTGAAGTTAAGTTAGAAACCTCTGCTGAGGGAGCCCACACTCTGAAGGGGTACCTCCACTCGGACACGAGGTAAGACTCAGTTTGCCAAGGGGGTACACTGCAAGGACGGGGGTCACAACTAGAGGTTCAAAGGCAGCATCTTGTTTACATTTAGACCAGAAGATTTAAAGGGTGTGGCCTTAAATACTGCTGAAATTAGTGCATGATATCTGTTATCTGTTCTCTAGCATTTGGATTAGCAAACTACTTATTAGTTTTTATTCTTACAACGTTTACACCTCCCCTCTCTTTACCGGTAGAAGTCACCTTTTATATATAAAATATATTTTATATATTTTATAAAATAGCTAAATTTTACACAGGTATTTCATGAAGGAAATGAATACAAAAGAATTTAGATTTTAGAGTGCCTCTAAGGTGGTCACTTGTTTTTCTAAGAACATAAGAGAACTAGGCATTTTCATCAACCAAGTAATGAAAGATATTTGTGCAAAACTGAACTGGAAAATTTGGTATTGTACACAAACAGGATTATTTACAAAATCACTTAGGCTCTTTTGGATTTTTGAAGGCACTCAATATCTGTATTTAAATGATTTTGTAAGAATATAATAAATACCATTTTTAAAAGTGCCCAAAAGAAGGAGCCACTGGGCTCTGAATACCCATCTATCTACAGAATATCAGCATTGATTATAGCCTCCAGTTGTCAGAAAATCGCAGTGAAGCAATATAAAACATGACTCTCTTGTTTTATGGTCTGGCATACAGAACAGCATGCATGCCATTAGGCATTTCTGTAAACTGTAAGTCGATAAATAAATTGTATTAGGTGTGTTCTTGTTAGCCAGAGGTTCTTCAGCATTATTCAGTGAGTCACTGCTTCCACTGGCCCTGATGTTAAACCTCAATGAAAATTTCACTGACAGGATGGAACCGCCTCTGCAGTTTACTGTTTCATTAGTAAAGTCAGTGGAGGATGGAGGCGCTCCGTGAATGGTATGAACATGCAGCCTTCTAGGAGCATGCACTTACAGAGGTCTGTCTGAGTTGACGCCAGCAGAGGTTGCAAGAACGTTCATATGTTTTGTCTTGCAAAGAACCAGCCAAGTCCTGCAGCCTTCTTATTATAAAAGTCACTTTTCCAAGGAGCTACTTGACACAGTGGTGTTTTTGCCACCTGAGCAGACAAAAGTGAAAATGCTACTGGACTAGGGCAAGAGCCCAGGAGGTTCTGAAGCTCTAGTCCTTTGTTTCTCTCCTTCCCTAGCAGATAGTGCTTCTCTGAGCAGGCCTCCTGCAGCCTTCTCAGGGTTCAGATGCATGACTCACAAACAAAATCCAAAGGCCGTTCAAACAGTTAAGCTCCTGCCACTCATTGTCTAGCCAAAACAATGCTCTGCCACTTTCTGTTCTCACCTGGTAAACCCTTCAGCCCTGGGCCTGTGGTGGGATTGATTTAAATGCTAAAGCAGTCAGGGCCCTTGGCACACAGAGATTTGTGCCCCCACCCACAGCCATGTGCTCTTGGGGGGAAGCCCCTTGACCTCTGTTGTGTGACCTTCTCTGGGGTGTCAGGGTGTGCCATAATGACAGCAACAGTCATACCTCCTTTGAGGAAGGTTCAAAGGGAGGCCTCCTCTCTATTTCATTTTACTTCAAATACGCATTGTTTGTGGATCAAGATTTTCTTTAAGAATTTTGCAGACCCTCTTACGATAAGTGTTTTGTCACCATTCATCAGGAAGAACTGCATGGGTCTCATGCTCAATAGTCAGTTTGTTAATTTCATCCTTCCCCCCTCAAGGGAAAAAAATGAAATATGTGGTGAAAAGCAGGGGGGTCTTTAGGCAGCTAAAGAGGAATTTAGTCAAGGGGCTCACTGATACTTGTAGATTCTCAGAGGTTGGGGCCAGTGTGGTTCACCTGATCACACAGCACAGCTGGTCAGAGACAGCACAGATGAGAACTGCCCCGGTGCAAGTGCTGTGCCAGGCATGGTTGACACCCCCCCCAACACATCCCCACATCAACCCTCACTCCCCCCAAAACCGTTTGTGTCAGTTAATTTATTACCTGCATAAGGAAGAAGGCTGCTGTGCTGGGGCCCCCCACTGCTGGCCTGCTTCGCACTTTCTCTGAGCTTGTGGATCTGAACAGAAAAAGGACAGCCCTGGGGGACATCTAACTGCCATTTTCCTCTTTGTTTCAAGAGCCACAGCACCGTGCAGTTCCTTTCTTTGAGAAACATCTGCTGGGAGGAAGGGGACCGCTTGTTTGTTAACATGGTAACAAACTAATTCCCTAAATACTATAATATATGGTGGGTGCCAGCACCATTTCTTGAAGAGATTGTTTTTGCTCCATTGCATCACCTTTGTCCCTCTGTCAAAGAAAAACTGACTGTTTGTGTGGGTCTCTTTTTGAGCTCTGTTTGTCCCACTGATCGATATGTCTGTTCTTTGACCAACACCAGCCCATCTCCATTGCTGTAGCTTTTAGTAAGTCTTGAAGTCAGTTGTATCAGTCTCCAAATTTGTTTGTTCTTCTCCTTCAAAATTTTGTTGGCTATTCTGCATCTTTTGCCTCTCCATGTAAGCTTTGGAATTAGTTTGTCGATATTCATCAAGTAACTCACTGGAATCTTGATTGAGATTGCACTAATCCATAGGTCAAGTTGGGAAGAACTGACATCTTGACAATTCTGTCTCCTTATTTATGCTCATGGAATATCTCTCCGTTTTTTTTAGTTTATCATATCTGTTGGGTGTTTGGGTTTTTTTTTATTGACTTTTAAGTTGTTTCCTATAATAACAAAAGCTACCAGTTATCAAGTGCATGCTGAGTGCCAACCCTGAGCTAGCTTGCTACTTATATCATCTTACTTAATGCTCATGACAACCCTATGCAGTGGAAGATTATTCCCTCCATTTTGCAAATGAAGAATGTGAGTCTCGGGAGAGATTAAGTCACTTCTCCCAGGTCACAAATAGAAGACATCTGAACTTGGGTCTCAGGAAGGGCAAAGCTGTTGACTGAACAATTACCCTGGGTTTGGGTCTCCTTGACACAATCCAGAGTTCTTCCAGTGAGTAGACGTTTCTTTCTGAGAGTGATCCTGCAGGGTTCCCGGTCAGTGGCAGGGTGCCCCCAGCTCTGAGCATTGCTTCCCCAGCCATTTGTGAAGGTCTGACTCTAGGGCTTTGTCCATCCGTCGACATGTTTGTGCATCGTCAAAACCACAGTCCGGGACTGCGTGGTCTCTATGCATGTGTTTTATGCTGATACCATCTTAGAGCCATCTCACTGTGCCCAGAGTGGACCCCACAGGTCCCTGGAGAAACGGATTCCTGACACTTCCAAACAGCTATCAGAACCTCCTAGGAGAGGGCAGAGAGCCCCAGAAAGGACACCCCTGGAGAGATAGCACAGCTCCCCATTCCACCCACCCAAGCTGGACTAACAGGCATGGAAGTTCCAAACCCCTTCAGGAAACCCGCACTGCAGCTGGTGTTCACCCAAACCAAAGGCTTAAACTGAAGCAACGTGACATCATAAATAACCAAGGACACCAAGGGGCTTTTTTCAGTGCCCCTGGCTTAACATAAAGATGAGAACCAAAGCAGATTGTTTTGAATGATTTAGGAGGGAGCCATACAACCTTTTAGTTAAGAGCAAGTGTGGCATTCATTGCCCTGTGAGCCTGAGTTAATCATCACTGTGGTGGCCTGGTCCCCCTGGGATGCCGTGGTAGTAAACACTGACTGTACCCCCCAATTCCTTGGGCTCTTGCACCGATTGTCCCCTGACTGTCAGCATAGGCTCAGTCTGACTCAGACGTGAAGTGATGGGACTGCTGGGCTGGGGATGTCTAGAAGGTAGGGTTGGCATTTCTTTCCCTCACTTTCTCCTAGTGTAACCTGACAATTTGTAAATTCTGAAGCTTCAACCTTTATAGGAATTTATAAGCATCCCAACACTTAAAGGGAATTTTGTTGTCTAAGCACTGTTACAAATGGTCTTACTTTCTTCACCTTTTATACCCTTCACTCTCCTGAATTTTGCCCCCACTGTGTGTACAGACCATCACAGTTCTGGGCATAAAGGTAAAGGTGAGAAGCTGTTTAGGCAGTACTTGTGAGAATAAGAGCTAGAGAAGAGGCGCCAATGGGAAAGCAGGTGTGTGCAGACAAAGCGAAGGACTGATCTCAGACTATGTCTAAAGGATCAATGCTAAGTGAGGATTGTGTCAGCAGGGAATCTGGGCCCGTCCCCAAGCAAAAGAGTGGATCCCAGTTAAAAATACATGGGACCAGCAAATTAGACCTGAGGTCCCCTTTGAAAAAAGCAGGCTGGCACTTGTGAAAATGGCCACAATATTTGGTTTCCCCAGCTCCCTGGAGACCTGGCCTCAGAACAAATGGCAGACAACACATGTCACCACTGGACCAGAACAAACCAGTCTGCCATCACCTCATATGCCCCAGGGCCTAGGTTAGTCTCACATCAAAACTTAAAGGTTAATTCAGTTAAAAGATTACTTAGGTGAGGTTTTCAGGTGCAGATTCATGCATAAACATGCCAGCTGTCTCCACACTTCACAGACTACTAAAATCTATGGTTCATGAGGATGCTCAAGATCAGGGTATGCAAAGTGTCATGGTATGCTTGGCAAGGAAGCACTGGTGCACGTAGTAGGAGCCCCTCAGGCTCACCAGAATCGAGGCATCTCTGGTACTCTGCCCACGACATGCAGCCACTCAGCCTTGCTTCTGACAGCTGTCCTCCTAACTTGCACAGAGACCCTGTTAGGAGCCACACATGGGCCTGGAAGCTGTGTCTTGCAACAAGGGAGGTCAGGCTGGGAAAGCAGTAACACTATACTGAGTGCAAGCTCCTGATGGTGGGACTGTGTCTAATTGTGAGTGATGGGTGAGGCAGGATGAGCACCCCACTCTCACACTTGCCAGTGCCCACCTGAAGAATGTGTTCAGGATGACTTAGGAGTGTGGAATGAATGCTTTCAAGCCTGCCCCTGGAGCCAGAACCCCCGGTTTTTGCTCTCTTTACTGTCAATTGCAGTGGGTGTACAATCAGCACCCTCTAAGTGCCCAGCACCACCCCCACAGTCAGGTGAGCAAGTCAGAGCCCACAAGCATCCTATCAAACACTATCCACACACACACCCCACAGGTTCCCCAGGTTTCTTGGGGTTCAGAAATGCCACCAATCAGGTAAGTTATTTTGACAGTCTTTTTATAAGTGATTTCAAGACAGAATTAGTTCCCCTGAAACAATCTAAACCCATTTAAAAAGTAATCCTTGTTTTCCTTTCTAAAAAGAAGCTAAAAGTTGGGATTGTTTTCTTTTTGCCCAGGAAAACCTCTTTTTTGTGATGGAGTATCTCAATGGAGGAGACTTAATGTACCACATCCAGGCCTGCCACAAGTTTGATCTCTCCAGAGCAACGTAAGAGCCCATCAGGGGTTGGGGTTTTCCACTGTTCTCAGGTACTGAGCATCCACGGTGCCCTGAATACTGTTCCCACACAGCATTTTCTTGTCTCTCCACACAGCATGCCTACATCCCAGGGCACAGGAGCTCCTGGGGAAATAACAAGGCAAAACCCTTTCCCCAGTTTGTAAAGCTTAAATTGGAGTTGATTTTGTTTCAGTTTCTCTGTGTTTTAAAGTCAGCTACTTAGTTTCTTAAGGAACCACCCCAAACTCATCAGGCTTCTAAGTAGTGTGAACACAGAAGCAAATATTTGCCCTTTGAAAAGCTGCAGTCAAACGGAACACAGATCCTGAAGGTGGTCATGGGATGGAGTTCTGTGGGCCTTAGTGGGAAGCTCCATGTAAAGGCACAGAGCTCTAGGCTCCAGAGTGCTGGGGATTAGGAAACCAGAAGAGGCACATACTTCTGAGAATAATTTTCACCTTCATTGGCATCAAGCAAACCCAGATGCAAGTGAAATGGAGCAGGCTGCATTCACAGGTGGGACTGAGGCTGAATCCCACGGAGCCCCTCCTGCCGCTCCGCCTCTCACAGGCCCCATTTCCTGAGTGATAAAACCACTCTGACGTCTAAAAAGAAAGACCGCTGTGCTACCAGGCCCACTTAAAGGTGTGGGTACACACTAGCTTTCTTTGATTCTCTACAAACTCCACTCACCCCCAGTGAACGGTTTGAGTGGCTTAGGTTGTGCTGGGTTGACAGATGGATTTGCCCCACCGGCTCCTGCAGAAACCCTGGCTGTTCTGTCAAACCCAGTGGGTACCATGTCAGTGATCTCGTTGCTTCTGGGAACTATTCACAAAGTGCTCAGAGATAAATCTTACAGGATTTCTGCAGCAGGAAGTCATCGGGCATTTTTTGTGCTAGGCAGGGTTCTCTTGTCCACCAGCCTCCCCAGCTCTGTCAGGTGTGCAAGCCCCAGACACCTGCTCTCCATGGTCCTCACTGCCCCCAGGAAGGAGGTGTCTGCAGGGAGTTCTCCCTTACCTCTCGCTGCATTCCCACCAGTGGTGGTGTAAACTCGTCTCCTTTGAGTCAGTCCTCTTGGAGCTGGAGAGCCATGCCCCACCTCCCAAGTTCCAGCAGCCTTCCCTGCACCACGCAGGCTGCATTTCTTACACTTGAACAAGTCAGGTCTTTTTGGACTAATACTGTGTTTGAAGGGCTCCAAACAGAGTTTAAAATAAAAATAAAAGTTATTTTCCTGTTTCCCTATACTATTATGTTTAATGCTTGTGTATATTCTGTTAGCAAAAAAATGGCAGTTTGCACATTATGGTTTACAAGTAAGAAGGACTTAGGCGCGGGCAGGACTGACTTCAGGTAGCAGTTCTGTGTCATTCTCTCAGGGCCGAAGCTGGTTGTGTGGAACGGATGGCATCTGCAGTTAGGATTAAACAAAAGTATGTGTGTGCACATGTAAGTGATGGGGCACCCACTCTGTAAGTGGGGACTGGATTTTGTTCCACTATCACGTTCATAATGAACCTTATTTCTGTCCTTCAGGTTTTATGCTGCTGAAATCATTCTTGGTCTGCAGTTCCTACATTCCAAAGGAATTGTCTACAGGTAAATTCCACTCTCTGGAAACAAATACTGAGACGGCCAGATCTCCAGGTCGGTTACTTTAATCATTGAACTTCCATGACCTGAAATGGCCAGTGTGCCTTGGGAGCAGGAATTCCACACCCAGGCTTCCTGTCATGGTGAAAACACTGGTAATGATCTAATACCAATCACAGGAGCAATGCTGGTCTCAAAAGCAATAGGACCCAGTCTCGCGTATTTATTCCCACCCTGACGGTCATTCTCCTCCCACGTCCACTATTCTCATTTCCTTCATTTCTCTGCTTTCTCTTTGGCATCTTGGCGTTGGTTTCTCTCCTGTCTCCTTCACGTTTGCCTGTTTTTGCTTTGGGCACCTAGAAATGCTCTCCTTTTGAGTGGGAAGAAGGGAGCACCTCCTTGAACACGGACAGACCGTGGGAACGTGCCCTTGTTCCAGTGCACGGGACACACACATGCCCTTCTTCGGGTGTCTGTCCAAAATGTCTCTATTATACACCGTCATTTCACATCCTCCTTGGATGAAAGCTATTGTGCATCAGTCTTTATAGTTTTCTCAAAACACATTATTTTTATCATACAAATCTTCAAAAACTTGTCTGGTTTCTGACTCACTGGGAGGAATGTAAAAATAAGAAAACCCAGAACGAGACAGCAGGCTGGCTGAGCTCCAGGAGGCCAGCGCGGCGAGTGCAGCGTGTAAAGAGAAGATACGACATGACTCGTGGGCTCTGAACAGTGGTTCCTGTGCCCTTCTGTGGCGAGTGTTCATGACAGTGACCCAGAGCCATCAGTAGAGGTTAAATGATGTTCCCCACAGTGTGGAGGACAGCAAGTCCAGTCCAGAAGCGTCCATCAGAGATGGTTAGTACAGAGCTTGGGTGCTTTTTGCATGTAGGCTGAGGTTCCCTTGGGGAGACCCCTCCATTTGCAGCGGGTACAGCCAAGTAAGGGTTGGCCTATTGAATTACAGAACTAGAGACTTAGGAGAGGTTTTGGAAGTCATTCCTCTTAAACACTCTCTTTGGTAACCTTCAGATATA
Organism: Manis pentadactyla; assembly: GCF_030020395.1. Lineage (NCBI taxonomy): Eukaryota > Metazoa > Chordata > Mammalia > Pholidota > Manidae > Manis > Manis pentadactyla. The sequence continues at coordinate 94,896,558 of NC_080021.1, read as the reverse complement.
GTTTGTTTGTTGGGTGAGTTTTTTTTTTTTTGGTCAGTCTGCAAAGTAATAGATTAAAAACTTGTTTTATACCATTCTTTATAATCTTCAGAAAATTGAAAAATATCCACCAGAACACTGCAAACCCTGATCAAAATTCATGTTTCTTTTTTCTCTTTATGTTTGTAATGCCTGCAGTATGCCTAAAATATGTTCATACCAAGATATTCAGCAGATTGTGTGGGTGGATGGGAGGGAGGGTGGGGGAAAAAATTAGAATGACAGGAGAGAAAAAGAGATCTTAGCACTGAAAGGGACCTCGTGAGACCATCCCCTGTGCCCAGTGCAGCCTATTTCTCCAGATCACAACTCCTTTCTATCAATATTACATCTTGTAAATTATCGACATTCAGAACAAAAAGACCAGAAGGGCCCCTAGTGTCTTCACTATCACAAAGTATACCCATTTTAGAGCTCATACTGTGTTCGTATATGGGAACCCATGTTTTCTAATGCTCCTTATGCACAAATAAGAAAGAATAGTAGATTTATTCAGTAGTGTACAGGTCCTAGGAGATACAGTGAGGTCCTAGAAGATCTTTGAAAGACAGCACAAAACTGAAGCTAAGGAGAGGTCATCAAGCAGGTACACCAACAGTGAGATTAGCCTGCCATAAGAAATTGTTCAGCTGCCTATGTGTAACTTTCCTAAATTTTCATTTGGCAACTGAATTAACAAGGAGGTTCTTCTATTAATTTCCTTCTTCTGACAACTTATGATTATGATTTCTGGATTTGTTCACAAAAGAGGTATGTCAGTTTTAAAAGGTTTGTCATGAGAAATTACCACAAACTTGATGACTTAAACCAACAGAAATTTAATCCCCCCCAGTTCTGGAGTCGAGAGGTTCAAAATCAAGGTCATGGCAGGGCCGCCGCCCTCCTAAGGCTCTGGGGGAGAATCCTTCCTTGCCTCTGTCTTCACATGGCTTCTCTTCTCCCTGTGTCTCCTCTCGGCTCTCCCTTGTAAGGACACTTGACATTGGCTTTAAGGACCACCCAGATAATCCAAAATGACCTCATTTCAAAGATCCTTAATTATATCTGCAAAGACTCTTTCTCCAAGGAGTGTCCCTTTCATAAGGTTTCAGTAGGATATGATCTTTTCTTTTATTTACTTTTTTTTTTTTTTTTGAGAGGGCATCTCTCATATTTATTGATCAAATTGTTAACAACAATAAAATTCTGTTTAGGGGACTCAATGCACAATCATTAATCAACCCCAAGCCTAATTCTCAACAGTCTCCAATCTTCTGAAGCATAACAAACAAGTTCTTACATAGTGAATAAGTTCCTACATGGTGAACAGTGCAAGGGCAGTCATATAGGATATGATCTTTTGGAGGGCCACCTTCAACCCACGATAGCCAGTAATGTAGACCGAGTGTCCACGAGCAGGGCAGACAGGTGTCCCAGCCCCAGGACGCCTAATGGAGCCACTTTCTGGGTTTTGGGTTTGGCTTGTTTAGTAGTAAAATATAAGTGCCCAAGAAGACACAGGCAGTACATTCTGAAGTCCAAGTAGGATTCTAATTAAAAGTAAGTGCTGAAGGGAAGGTCAATGAAGGTGTCATGGGAACTGGGGAGGGTGTGCCAGCCAGTTCTTCCTGTGAGGAAGTGGGCTTTTTAAAAAGGCTGAGGCTTTGCACATGGAAGAAGTACCTCCAGAAAAGGCACAGAAGTCAAAGTGAGGAGTCAGGTGGGGGAGCAGGAAGCAAACGTGGCCAGCTCTACCAGAAAGGCTATGGGGCATCCCAAAAACCAAGGCCGAGTGATGGAGGGAAGCAGATGCCTGCGTCATCATTCATCATCTGCTGGTGGAACTGCTGGTGCAGTGGCATCTTAAAAGACACATCAACCCAGGTTTCAGGTAAAAGTAAAAACATGGAGCTGGAAAATAAGTAGACATAGAAAGAGAAGAATCTAGAATCTAGAATCTTACAACAGAAAGTTCTGAATGAAAGGGCCCTTAGAATAATTTATTGGTGACAACACTGGGGCCCTCCCACATATTTGATGCCACTTACAAATTCCCTCACATGGTGATCTCATTCAATGCTCACCTGGGTCCTGGGGGGTAAGCAAGGTGGGCGTGGTCATACCCATTTTACAGATGGGTCATCGGAGGCTCGGGGGCGGGGCATGTCTTGGCTAAACTGCTTAGTGATAAAGCTGGGATGGTGAAGCCAGTTCTGACTCCCATTCAGCCTCTTCCAAATGGGAAGGCTTTGCTTATGTTGACTACACAACTGAACAGAAGCAGAAGGCTTCCGCTGAATTCTCTGTTACCTGATGCCACGACATTCCCCATGGGCAGACAGGTGCTTCCAGAGCCATGTAAAAATAGCTGGTGCACCTGTGGACACTAGGCCCTTGGGCTCTGTGGCCCTTCAGATGGTCTCCCTTGCCTCACTCCTCACCCTTTTGGAGGTCTGGCTCTGCATGGCTGGCTTCTGGGCTTTTCCCAGTCCAAATCAAATCGCTCAAGCATTAGTGACCTTTTCTCTCCCAATCCCTAACACATGTGGCCCACTTTAGAGAGTGAATTGAAAATTGGACATGAAACTTGTTTACCTAGCCCGAGGCTCAGAGAATGTTTATTTTTAGAATTGGTTAAAATGCATCCTTGCAGTCAGAGAAGACAATGGATGTCTTAGCAAGATCAATTCAGTGAGATAGATGGGTGAGCTTGGTTGAGGGGATGTAAAAGAGGAGAAAGTATGGCTTTGTATTCTAGCCCACGGACTTTGTGGGCTGGGATAATCACATAGCCCTCAAGAGCCTATGTTTTCAATCAGAAAAACAGAAATAAAAACAATTCCAGGTCAAAGGACTGTTGTGGGAATCAAATGATGAAATGCACATAAAAGCAAATCCAGTGCAAATATTAGACACTATTTCATTACCTATGACCTATGAATAGCATGGCAGCTGGATATCTGGCTCCCTAGTGATTGAGCCCAAAACCATCCTTCAGCCACATTTCATATAGGTGGCTCTAAAGGGTGCAAGTGTGTTCCGGGGAGCAGAAACCCTACATGATGTCAATATTGCATAGAGTGTGGATTAGGAAATGAACATACAATTGGAATTCCCGGACTGTAAATCCAAAGTCACAATGACAGTGTATTTCATCAAAATAAAGGAACAAGAAGACAGAAGACCCATGTAAGGAAAAGGCTGAGACATATTGCAGGTCTTTGGTGCCGATCATGGAAGTGTGATGGCTTTTGAGGACAGAGGAAGACTAACTGGATGGGAGAGAAAAAGAGCCAAGGTTGGTGGGAAGGTGACATACACGCACCTCCACTACAGATGCCCAGCCACCCATAAGACAGAAGCTGTGATGCATCGTGAGGGAGAGGTTACACTGGCCCAGATGGGGGGTGTCAACTCGGGGGACCTCTGCTAACAGTGTCACTCCACCAGACCAGAGCCACTTGCATTCTCACTCTCTAGTTTGCTCTCACAGAAGGTGGAGAAAACAACGATAGGGAACAGTTACTCAGAACTCAACTGCAACTGCTAATCACTGGTGAGATAGTCACTAGTTGTTGATGAATCCATTCGGCAAACACTTACTGAACACCCAGCCCGTGTTCTTGCAGACCAGTCACAATCCAGCAGACAACAAGCAACATGTAGTTTCAACCCCCTTGATGCTCAGTTTAATAAGACAAAACGAACAGTGATGGGAACTTCAGGCTCACGCGATTATTGACGACAGTAATGTATGACCCCCCAAGCTTTTGTTCAAGCACAGTTTTGGCCTCTAGACACTGGAGCCATGGATGCAGACCCATGAGAACCGCAGGAGCTTTTCTCATCTCAGTTTCTTTGCACTTTTATGGCCTCCATCTCAGCTCTCAGCCTCGCCACTTCCTTTCTCTCCTTGCACAAACCACCTTCCGGTTTCTCCAAGGGCATGCTAGAGGACATGCTACCAGCACTCCTAAGAGTTTCTCCGTTCAGGCAGATTAGCACTGCTGCATGGCAACCCCAACACCATTTTGAGAAAAACTGAATGATCCAGGCACATCAGACATCCACCTCTGGCCCAGGCAACTGAGGTGGAGGAAACAGGGCTACTTGCCAGGCCCTTTGGGAGAAGAATCTTTGAGAAAGGAATTCTGAGCAGATGCTCTACAAGGAGGTACAGAGAAGGGTGAAAGCAATAGCCGGTCCTAGTCTCCCAAGTCCCCTTCCCACGCAAGGCCGTGGTAGCCATGTCACCAACCACACGTCCTAAAGTAGATTTCAGAAAGTTCAGATATTCATGGGCAGAGAACATAAAGGAAAAGAAAGCTGGGTATTCTATAACAACCTAGAATTCATAAAAGGCTGTTGTCTAAGATAATAAAAGTTTAAAGGAATTGATGTCAAATGTAGCACCTGGATAATCTCTTAAAAATCAATTTTTTTTTGAGTGGGAAGAAACTGGTGTGGCAATTTATGTAGGAAAAAAAAGCTGGAGGCCTTTGTTTACCGTGAGCTCCATGTTAACTGTTACTGGGAGAAGGCTGCTCAGCCTACGAGTGCAGTGGCTCAGGCCGCAGCGGAAAGAGGCAGGAGGCTCACAACAGAGGCCAGCAAGGCCATCCGTCTGGGACACACTGGTGCCATTCTCAGGGCTGTATTTTTAAGAAGAACATTGACAACTTCAATATATTTGAAGGGTAGGGGCCATATAGTCGAAGGGTCTGAAAACCACACCCTATGAGGAACAAAGCTCCTGACCTTGGGAATGACAAGAAGAAACCTGGTATCACTGTGCAAATATCCGGGGTTTTGTGTAATCACGGGAAGAGTTCGTGGACCCAGAGGTAAATTTCAGGGAGGCACAGTTTGGCTCATTTGTGTTCTATAAGTCTTATCATCAGTTGCATTAAATGCAACGAGTGCCACAGAGATACTGGTTCTCTACAGAAAGAGGGATTTATTGACAGTGTCTCTGGCATCAGATGGACTCTGGTTCTAGAATTGTCCTTAACTAGGAGCAGCCTTCCTCAATTGGTCTTGGAATTAGGTGCATTGTAATTTATCCACAAAGAAACAAACACCTGGTAAGTATAAAGCAAGTATATTTTTTAGGACTTTCTTCTCTGACTATTAAGCCCAGGAAAGGTTCTGGGTAAAGACTTGTGTCTTGCCTGTGTTACTACACTGTGCTATGCTCCTAGGTAGACCAGAAAGCAAAATCGGCTGCAACAAGCCATTCCCTTGAGCTGGTTTTATCTGTACCTCCACCTTGTACACAAGTTGTATAGTGTATGCACCCTCCACCCAACACCTCACCAGCTCTGGGTCCATGATGACATCTCATCACCAGCCATTTGTTTATCCAGGCATTGCTTCTTGAAGGCCCCTTTTAAAATTAAAGGATGCCACAGCAGAGAAAATACCTCACCCATTTCACTGCCTGCTCAGCCATTCATATCAGCAACACGATTGTGCACCGAGATCACACCACATGCTGGACTGGGTGTGGAAGATACAGAACACCAGTCGGGCCCTGAGAAGGCCCACCTGGGCCAGAAGGGCTATGGATGACATCCTAGCATGAGCTGCTGGTCATGGAGGACAAGCCAGGAGGAGTGGCCGGGAGCCCAGGAGCAGGACTGTGGCCTGAGGACAGGGTGGAGGGGATGCAGGGCTGACACAGCATCCACTGTGCTCTTCTGGGGCCGCTGAGACAAGCGGCCACCGCCCATGGCCACTTGGCTCTAACAGAAGCAGATGGATGTGTTCAGTGAGATTTTGCTTTGCTTTTGTTTTTCAGGGACCTGAAGCTAGATAATATCCTGTTAGACAAAGATGGACATATCAAAATAGCAGACTTTGGAATGTGCAAGGAGAACATGCTCGGAGACACCAAGACAAACACTTTCTGCGGGACACCTGATTACATTGCCCCGGAGGTAGGAGGCGCACCGCCAGCAGGGAGGGGAAGCGTTTTGGCTCAGGAGCTGTATTTGTTTCGGAGTCTTTCCCAGATGTGCTGCTCTAGGGGCTGCTGTCATTCTCTGTGGGGTGGCACCCATGCTGGCTAGGCCATCTCTCCAGTGTTGGATGACTCAGCTGTCCCTCCTGTCATGGTCCCTCTCCTACCCCCCCAGCCTGCAAATGTTTTCATTCTGCTCAGACCAACAGAGCAAATGACTGAGAAGGCCAGGTGAATGGTGAACAGACTCATACGTATCCACCTGAGTAACTCCACGGTTTCATTTTGGAGACCGGCAAAAAGCTTAATTGTGGTTTCCAGGTGGCCACTGTGTGAGCATGGAGAGACAACTAGTGTCTACTGACCTCCGTGCCCTCTTCTGTACAACAAGGGGGACACTGTGTCGCATGCTACTGCAAGCATAAAATGGGAGAACCTATGAAAGGTTTTTTAAAAGGCCTCACTCTCCCATTCTGAGACCCTAGAAAGACATTTGTTCAGAAGGCATCCGTCAGTCCACCTACCAGCTCTGCCCTTGCTTGGAGTCTCCTGTATGTGCTCACCAGGCGAGCAGACCCTCCCATACCACGTTACCACTTGGTCCTTCCTGTCGCCCCAAACCTACCATTGCTTCCTTATCTCTGGAACTCCCTGCACTACTGGACAACTGCTCTAAAGTCCGGGGCTGTTTCTTATTCATTTTCTTAAAACTATTTTGAAATAATTATAGATTCACAGGAAGTTGCAAAACTAGTACAGAAAGGTCACCCATATATTCCCTCCTCCCATTTTACCCCAGTGGTTACATCTTACATAACTGTGGTACAATACCAAAAGCAGGAAATCGGCAGTGGTACAAGGTGCACACAGGTCTACATTAGCGTGATCTTTATTCACTTTCATATCCAAGGACCAAGTTTGCAGGACTTGGCACAGTAAGTTGCTAATAAATAGCTTTTGGAAGAATGACCGTATTAATAAATGTGTGCATGGTGATTGATGGTGGATCAACAGTGATGGACCTCTGGTTTCCTGGGTAAGAAAAAATTAGCAGCATATCCTGATCATTGCTAAAGAAACTGTGGCACCCTTAGTCTAAGAAGTACATGGCTTTATCCTGTGCTTATGTGGTTTAATTTTTATTTAACCTGTTTAAATGCAAGATTGACCTCTGGTCAACAAGAAATGGCAGCTTTTAAGTTTCCTGTCTGCAAATGCCTTATGCCACTTCTTTTCCTGGCAATCCTTCCATCCTGATTCCGTTTCCTTCTGCATCTTCCAGAATTTAACTTCAGCAACTAACCTCTCTCTCCGCAACTTGAGTCTCCTCCTTTCATCTTCAAGCATCCTGTCTTCACACAGTTCCATTCTTGGTCTTCTTGTCTTGCTGTATGTTCTCCAATAAGCAAAGGTCTTTATGACTAAGATTTTACCTCCAAAGTCCCTATGACCAACCCAAACTACTACTTCTTGCTCCAAACCCATATGTCGATTTTCCTGCTGGATTCCTCCAACGAGCTGTCACCGGTCATCCAAACACAACAGGACCCAAATTCACTTTCTCTGTTGGACTTGCTCTGCACCCTCCCTGCCTCCGCTTTATCCCTTTGTTGGTGAATTACAAATCCATCCAACCAGAAAAGTAGCAATCCCAGTTTCCTCTCCTTTCTTACCCCTCCCAAATCCAAACACAAGACCTAAATTTAGACCTCAGGGACCACTCATGTCCATTCTCCCTTCTCCCCAGTCTTGTGACTGAGTTAAGAATCTCCTTTGATTCCTTCTCAATTCCTAAAATGAGCCCCTTTGACTTGTTCCCAATGCTTCTCCAATTCCTAGCCATCCTCGCCTTTGCCATCCTGCTCCAGGCCCTCAGCATCTCCTGTCTGGACCCTGGCAATACCACTTACTTGGCTCCCCTTCCATCACCATCCAACTGCCAGGGTGTCCCTCTACATATTTGCAAACTTTCTGATTGTGCTCCCTAATCAGTTAAAAAAGCATCCCCAGAATATTATTATGTATGGATCCCATACATTATCACCAACTAATATAATCTGTGTTATAAAACATGCATATAAAGGAATATAATCATGTTGAACTGAAGATGTGATAACTAAATTTTATTTATTAACAGGATGAACATGTATGCTTCATTAAAATAATGAGACTAAATAACTTTTTAAAATCTTGGTTTAACACTTTATGATTCTGGGATTCAAAGGTTTGACGAGTTTCTTTCAGTTCTTGGTTTTATTGGCTGCTGTAGCTGGAAAGAGCTCCAGAGGCGCAGGTGTAGACTTCCCAATATGTACGTAAGGCAAGGTTCATCACTGACACAAGTGGTTATAGGTCCCTAATTCAAAACTACGTTTTTGATACATCTGATATTTTTAGCCAACTTACCATAATTAATGAGATCATCATCTTTAGCCCCATTATAATATAGCTGATACAGTGCTTGCCCCAAGAGTAAGAGACTTGTTACTCTTTTCTTATGCTCTCTGTACGTTGGCATTGTTTGCATTATCTTCAAGCCTCACTGCATTCTTTAAGAACTTGCCATTTTGTGAGACTGAGTATAAACAGAACCCACCAATCAACTTAGTCAGGCATGCCACATATAGGATGCACCTTAGGGTAACCATAGTAACACCAGTAACACACCTCACTGAGAGCGCCGTCACCATGCCTCTGAGCTGAGGCTTCCCGTTCTTCCCTCGGGACACCTGGCTAGATAGCTAAATGAGGGTACCAGTGTCATTCTTGGATTTTTTTTTAATTTAGCATAAATACAAGTTCTAGTATTTTGTTCTCTCTCATTGCACCCACTGGCTAACCTCTGGGGTATGTGCTGTGTTCTGAAGTCCCCTGCTCCTCCAGGCCACCAGATCTCCCTGTCTAGTGGCAATTTGTCTCTCCACTGCTTGAACTCTTCAAGAAGTCCCCATTATCATCTAGGTACAAGCCAAAATTCTGCATGTAGGGTCTTAATATGTCCCTGCCCTTCCATTTTCCATAGTAAATTAGAACACTTCCAAAATGCACATCAACGTTAGACCTTAATGGACTAGATCCGCGAGGCAGATGGACTACAGACCTCTCCACTAAGACAGAAAGAGGGTCTCTGACAGAGTGGTAACATCCTTCTTCTCTGAATTACTTGAGTAAAGACAGGGGAGAGAACAGGACAAAAGCAAAGAGGCATACAAGGCAGCTGGGCTGCAAGGAAAGGGGTCACCCAGCCAGGGTTTCTGCACCGCACTTTATAAATATAGACTAATGTGAGAATGACCGTGTTAGGTTTAAATCCAGAAGACAACATAAAATGAAAGGAACATCATGTAGTAAAATCTCCAAAGACCAGCATTCAGAACATAGCTTTCCAGTAATTAAGAGACGACAAATAAGACACCAAGCCTCCCTAAGTGCAGTCACCACCCTTTGTTAAGTAGGGACAACAGTGCCTACCTCGGGGCTCTTAAAATAAAGCCCAGAGTGTATGGAAAATGCCGAATGCACACCAGCACAACACTGTGTTCTCACATTGCACAAATGAGTGTGAATGTGCATTTCTGCTTCTTCCTCCTACGAGAGAAATTCTTTATTAACTATTAAGCACCTGGCCATAGAAGACTTAATTTCCACCACAGCTGTCTCCTGTCCTTCAGATTCATCTGTCCTGACGAACGGAGTTTCCAGAGATGTGAGGCTCACAGCAATTCCTGGGTGCTTTGGGCTCCCCCTGGTGGCCCATCTGGCAATAGTGTGTGGGCCCAGCCCCACTCAATAGTTAGTTACCTGAACCAAAATTACACGTGTGTGTGCACATCTTATTTTTCTTATAATTCTCCCTGGTCTACTTTTAAACACCGCCTTAAAGAATAATCTCTTTATTCTAAACTTTTAAGTGAACTTTAGTATCTAAACATTGAGTTTAAAGCTAATAGGGGGCATTTTTATACTGGAAGTTGGCAGCAGATTGCAAAATTCTGTTTGCAACTTGATCTTTGTCACAAACGGGCACCAGTTCATCAAGATAGGTATTGATCAGGGAGCTTATGGTCATGTCCATATGACAAAGCACTTGTCTTTCCCTGCCATTTGCTGGATCCTCACAGCAGCCCAGTAAAAAGCTGGCCAGATCTTAGCACCACTTTTCACAGTTGAGGCACAGATGGGGCTTAAGGAGTCTCCCCAAAACTACACAGTGAGGGACTGAGCCGCAAGCAGACCCTGCCACGTTCTGCATGCTGTCAGCATTATTGTTTACAAAACTTCTACTAGAGACACTTCAGTGTCCTCAGCCATATTCTTAGCTTCTCTCTTCCCAAGGACAGGCCTATGGTCAGAGACCGTGGCTGTGCACAGTTCTACTGCATCGAAACGCTGACCAGCGTCAAGACACAAAGCTGGGAAATACTAGAACACCTAGAATCATAGTATTATGTGTCCCTTCTAAGGCCACAACACTACAATTCTACTGTTCATTCCGAAGGCCCTTTAAGAAGGGAAAATTCCATTTCAAATGAGGAACACGAATACTAAAATGATGTGTGTGTGTGCGCGTGCACTCACACAAGTGCACTGTGCTCAGCCTTAAGTTGCAGGGTGGCCATCCCAAGAGATGGCTTCAATACTATTTAAATTTAGTGCTTTTTAAAATTAAATGTAGTGCTTCAATACTATTATGTATTCTGCATTTGATGTGGGGCAGGTAGCAGCTTGCCCCTGGCCCATTCTGGGAGCAGCAGTCATGAAAGATAAGGATTTTCTCTTCTTCTCCACTTAAGTTTTGCTTCTACTATGCACTGGTCTTAGTTATGGTCCAATATATATATATATACATACCATAAAATATGCCATCTTCACCATTTTTAAGAGTACAGTTTAGTAGTGTTAATTATATTCACATCAGCAGGCACCCCACCTCTGGGACGCTTTCCTTTCGCATAAGTGAGACTCCATACCCTTTGAACAATCCCCAGCCCCTGACAACCATGACTGCACTTTCTGTGTCTGTGAATTTGACTATTCTAGGGACACCAGCTAAGTGACTCAAACAGTATTGGTCTTTTTGTGTCTGGCTCATTTCACTGAGCACAGTGTCCTCAAGGCTCATCCATGTTATATCATGCATTAGGATGTCCTACCTTTTTAAGGCTAATATTCTACTCAATATATAGATCTCATTTTGTGTCTCCATTCATTTGTTTTTGATGGACCCTGTCTTAGGGGAGGCATCATGATTTGTTGGGACGATAACACTGAGCAGAGTGACATGCATGCTGACTTCCAGCATTAAACAAGGAAGTTGCTGAAAGGCCAGAATAAAAAGCCTTTTTGCCCAAAGAGTAGACTAGTGAAAGGGTAGAAATCTTTTAAAAAGTTAAGCGGGATTCCAGACATTAAACCCACTTCCCTAATAGACCAGACCAGTTTGACCCAAAATACTGCTATCAAGTTGTACACAACACTTAGAGATGTGATGTCTGGATCTGAACAGTTTGTTATCCTAGTCCTAGTATATATAGCCTTTGCAGACAGATATATTTACCATAATATATGCTCTCAGTGTAGTCACAAAATTTGACCATTCATAGTGGTTACCACAAACGTGACTCAGTTGCACAGCCATGATCAGTTAGGCTTTAAGCAGGGGATGTGGTCAGAACCTCTTTGGATGCTTAATTACCTAGAGAAACTTATTGCAAAGGCTCAGGACAGTAGAAGGAAGTAAAACGTGGGAGGTTTGGTTTGGATATTCACCTCAGAAGCACGGGCAAGCTTAGATCCCACCAGCTTTCTCAGGCCCAAATCTGCTACCCAATCCTCCCATCACAGATAGAAAACAAAGGCTAGCAGCAAAGTTCAATTGTTTTGCTTATGACCTGGGACAAACTAGAAGTTGAAACTCAAAAATATTTGTTCAGTTCTGGCATTGCCCACTCATTTGTATCTAATCATTAGTCTCTTGAAAGGTACAGTTTTCAGTGTGATCTTTGTTAACACCGCAGACCGTCGTCCCCACCCGTTAGTGCCGAGTGGCCCTGAGAGGTCTGGGCAAGGCTCGTGTGTCCTGGTCAATAATCACGTCTCTGCCTTGTGGTCACACAGATCTTGCTGGGTCAGAAATACAACCACTCTGTTGACTGGTGGTCCTTCGGCGTCCTCCTCTATGAAATGCTAATAGGTCAGTCGCCATTCCACGGGCAAGATGAGGAAGAGCTCTTCCACTCCATACGCATGGACAACCCCTTTTACCCACGATGGCTTGAAAAGGAGGCTAAGGACCTTTTAGTGAAGGTAAGAAAAATTGATGGAGACTTCATAAGATCAGGTTTTCTGGTCAGTATCCCCCTCACTTGTAGGTTCTGATGTACACATGGCAGAGTAAACAGTAACTGTATGGGACTGGACTTAAACATGATGCTCACCATCTCTATTTTCACTGAAGAGCCAATATGATGAACGTTAGACATCAAATGAATATAAGATAAACCCTCATGCATGATTTAGAGAACAAACACCCAGGAACCAGACTATGACTCAAATGCCCCCCCTTTGGGATGAACTTGGTCCACTGAACAAGCACAACGGGTGGCTTAACACTAACTGTTTTGTTTCCATGGACCCTTTTAAATATGTTTAGTCCAGTTCATCTTTCCCTGCCCCTGGATGAAACTTGGACAGGATGCATGACTTTTCTGTTCACTCATAGGTAAAAGACAAACCTCCTGTCAGTCTTAAGTCATAAAACACCATCTCTACTGAGAAATTAAAACTCTTCAGTCCAAGATAAAGTCACCACATCAATCTTAACTCTTCTAAAGCAAAGACTGCTACTCCCTCTGCTCTGGTCAGTTTCATGGCCGGCAGCCACATACCTTTGCAGAAGGGAGTGTGGCCACATTGTGGTCGACCGTGTCCTTGCCCTCTCCCATTCCAACACTTGGATTTCTGTTTCATGCCATACCAGGTGAAAAGCAGGGAGAGGGACGGAAGGACAATAAGGAGAAAGAACTGTTCCTTTATGGGGCTTTCTGCTCTTTGAATCTGGTGGGTTGTCAAAGCCAAGACTTCTGTGAGGCATTCTGGTAGGCATTTTGGAAATACCTGTCACTGGGGACATTCTGTGCTGAAGCCCTTGGGATACAGGCTATTACCCATCCCCTAGCCCAGCTACGGTACCAAACTCCAGTCCAGCAATGCTCCATCATGTCGACATTCTCTGCTCACTGCTGCTGAGCAGAGTCCCTTGGCAGACCAGCCCTCCTGCCACACCCCTACCTGTGTCCACTGGACATACAGCTGCGTTTTTCACCCTAAAACTCTTGAGTATGCAAGCTGTTACTATCTTAGCAGCAATCTCCAGAATTCACCATCAGAGCAACAGTCAGACCCCCGTCCAGGTATACAGTGCTATAGATGTAAACGGGGCTCTGAGACTCATTAGCCAGGAGCCAGGAGCTCCCGGGGCAAACCAACACAGGATACAGGCAATGCTGAGAGCCATCATTAAGGATTTGGACTTCGTAAGAGCCCTTCGTTACCTTTTTTGACAATGCAAAATACCATCTGCAGTGTATGACTGCAACGAGTTGTAAAAAATGAAAATAAACCATGGAAATACCAAATGAAATTATAAATAATAATAATCCCCACCTACGTTTACTGAGTACTGGTAACTGGGTCAAAGAGACCTGCCAGTGTGACCGAGAGGCTAACGCATCCAACAGAAGCTGACCGACCAACAATACAGGTCTCTGGATCTCTGGCATCTCATACCTCAGCTGCCTAAAAATCAAAACATTTAGGAAGATCATTTTCTAGCCTTGCTTTTCCTATATTAAAGTGGGGAAAAGGAAAAGTCAACATTAGAAGCTATCAGTGGATTTTAAGTCTAAACAGAAAAAGATGACCAGACCCATCTTTTTCCTCTAGTATACGTTTTTCTCATGCAGAACTTCTTTGATTTAAATTTAAAGGGCATAGGATTCTACTTTTCTAAAACAACTGACAACTGGTCTGGGATATTTGAATGTGAGGTCAATTCCAGAAGCCCTCCTCCCCCAAGGAATCCAGACACTGTTGCAGGCGAACGCTGACAGAGCCTTAGCACAGCATCTCCCAAGGCGGATGGTAAAGATCTGAGCCAGGGAAATAAACTTAGAAAATTCCCCAAATGACCAATTAATTCACTCCTTAATGACAACAAAACACATACCAAGTAAAAACTGATTTTAAAATTAACCAATTAAAACAAAAAGATGACAACAGTAAAACAACTTAACAGGACTGGAATATAAAGAGTTTGCTTTACCTAAAAGGCGAGTTCAGACATTACAGTGGCTACTCACCTCCTGCTTGGCTCTCTGAAGGACTTAACCTGAGACGGATTCATTGGCTCTGGCTGGGGTAACAAAGTACCACAGATGGGGAGGCTTAAGCAACAGAAATTTAGTTACTTACAGTTCTGGCGGCCCAAGACCCGGCAGGGATGGGTGTCTGGCGAAAGCTCTCTTCCTAGCTTGCCGACAGCCTCCTTCCTGCTGCGCTCTGCCTGGTGGAGAGCTCCCCACTGTCTCCCCTCAGAAGAACACTGATGCTTTCTGATCAGGCCCCACCCATATGACCTCACTTAACCCTGCTTACTTACCCAAGTACACCCACCTGGGCGAGTATGGCTTCAACACATGGATTTGCAGGGGATAATACAATCCATAGCATGGGGGCTGTGCCAGATTTGGGCCAAGGTTTGGGCCAGCAACCCCACCAGAGGAAGGAAATAAGGGAAAAGTCTGAGCCCTGGAGTTACATTTGGAATCCAGCTTCACCTGGTGAAGCTGCATAAAGCCTAACAGCTGTGCTTCCCAAACCCACCCCACCTCAGGATCTGGGAGAAACCTCACAGGGCACGAGGAATTGGGGCCAGGTGTAATCTGCTCAACAATAAAAACTACTACTGCCATACCAAACAGCCTGAATAGAAAACATCCCAGGCATGTGCTGAGTGAAAACCCAAATTTTGTAAGGCCACATATAGTGTGAGCCCACTTACGGAATATTCTAGAAAGGACAAAATTGTAGAGATGGAAACCAGACTGGTGGGTGCTGGCAGTTAGGAGTCCAGGGAGGGACTGAGGTGGGCTCCATGTCCAGGGAGGTCTTTGGTGATAGACAGCCTGCATCCTGTTTGTCAACGGTGATTACCAAATCTCACAAGATAACAGAACTAGACACACCAAGCAAATGCCAGTTTCCTGGCCCTGATCTTGACTATAATGTAATGTGTAAGCATTAGTGGAAACTAGGTGAAGGATGCACGGGACATCTCTGAACTATCTTTTAAAATCCTGTGAATCCATATGTATGGACTGAACGTGTCTGCCAAAATTCATATATTGAAGCCCTAACCCCCCAGTGTGGTAATTACAGGAGGTGAGGCTCTTGGGAGGTACTGAGAGATAGATGAGGTCATGATTGTGGGCCTTATGATGGGACCAGTGTCCATATAAAAAGAGAGCCCTCCCTCCAGGTTCAGGCACAGGGAAAGGCCTGTGAGTGCCCAGTAGGAGCTGGCTGGCTGCAAGCCGCAGGGAGAACTCTCACCAGAAACCTACCACACTGGCACCTTGATCTTGGACTTCCAACCTCGAGAACTGTGAGAAATAAGTATCTGCTGTTTTAAGCCCCCCCGCCTATGACATTTTGTTACAGCAGCCCAAGCAGACTAAGATACTATAATTATTTCAAAATAAAAAGTTTAAAAACAAAGTAAAATCAAAGCCTTCATGCCAGGAAATTTTTTAAAAAATCATCTGCAGAGTTTCAGTAGCAAGGAAAAGATCTGCTGTAGAGGAGAAAATAAATTTGGTTGCACAGAACAGAAACCAAGATTTAGAGGGGGTAGGTGAGGACTAGTGGGCGAAAGAAGTTTTAAATCCATGTGGAGGAGTTTGGCTCACTCTTCCCCCCATCTGTGAGCGAGTACAAACTCCATGTCCTTGCTCCAGGAGGACGATCATTTTCCCCCACGTTCTAGCAGGTAGACTGATAAAAATTAGGTTCCATTATGAAGTTTACTGACTGTAAGACTGGCTTCTACTTTCATCTATGCTCCTCGTTTGCTCTGTAACTTTGATCCAACAGCCACTACATTCTTGAGCTCCATTTTATGAAAAAATCAAATCGAATATCATTTCTGAGAAACTTCCTCTCGGGAATTATGCATTATGTTGTGAAGCCCAAAAGTAATGGGTCCTGTGGAAAAGCTGAACAAAGCAGCATTTTGTGGCATGTGTTAGAGCAGTGGTTTCTGCACCGGACTGTAAGCCCTGTAGCCCTCCTAGGGCATGGATGTATGTAGTGCACTGAACAACTCAACTGCACATGAGGAAAGGCTGCACTCTGTCAAGAAGCAGAGTGGGGTGCTGCTGTCCAAAAACGCTATTGCCAAAGAACCACCCCATTCTTTGTCATTTATTCATCCAGGACATCCTGTCCATTTGTTTGGAAAATGATGGAAAACTAATGATCTCAAACAGAACTACCTCTCTCTTTTGTAAAAAGATGTCTCTTAGAAGGAATGAAGAGGGAGAGAAGATTCCAGTGACAGGTGCTAAGCACTGGGGACCAGCCTTGCCAGCCCAGCGCTGCTTTCTTGGCCAGAAGTCAAATGTATTTAAACAACTCCAGCCGCATCCTGGCCATTTATGTAAAAGGTGTGCTATTCCCCGCAAAGTAAACCACCCTTCTGATAGCTTTTATGGACAAAAGCAAGTCTTTCTTCATGAATATTTATTCCCTTGGTGCAGCTTCCTTGCTGCAGAGCCAGTGACCTCCCATAAAGTCACCAGTCTCCTTCAGGATGGGGGAGTGTTGGGGGTGATCTGCTGGGGGACAGAGAAGGTAATAATTTACATTTCTGTGCAAAACCAGAAAAAATTCTGAGTAGCAACACTAGAGGTCACATTATCTGTTCATTATATGTTTTAGCTTTTAAAATATTTCTTAAATTCCACAGGTACATATACTAGCCTCAGATCAGCCTTTGTCACAATCTTCTTGGTACAAATGCCACGTTACTGGAAGAATCTGATGGAAAACCCTAGTGTGGTGCATACTTGGCCTAGGGCAGTTACGTCTAGCTTAATTCACTGAAGCATTTAAAACATGAGCCAGTTTTTGGCCTGTTCTTAAGGCATTTAACCCCTTTCACCCTGTATCATCAAAATGTCCTTAAGAAGTGGAGGTCAGTGATTTATTATGATCATTGCAAGGGAAGAGATGGGGGCAACTACTTATTTCCTCTGCTTCTAAAAAGTCGATCTGCTTTTCCATCTGTTGACTCATACTGGTGTTTGAGTCTACAGAAGAACATGTCTTACTGTGAACTTGGAGCATTTTCTGTATGCTGTGCTATTTGCTAAAAGCAAGAGGCCAATAGAAGATGAAGACTAAAGGTATACTTCCGCAAAAAAAGAAAGTGGAAAGACAGCCTGTTCACTTGTTCAACAAATGTTTATGAGCATCTTTTGTGCATGGTGCTGTGCTAGATTCTGTAAGAAATAAAAACATAAATAGTGTCTGTCTCCAGAGTTTATACTCTATTAGGAAAGATAGTTTTAAAAATGTATACACAGTGTGCCAACTTCCCTACTGGCGAGATGTTTTATGGAGCACAAAGAGAGACTCCCCAACAGAAGCAGGAAGGGGCGGCTCATAATTCAGGCTCTCCCACTGGCTGGACTTGTGATCTTGAGCAGGTTACTTACTTACTCAGAGCCTCAGTTTCTTTTACTGACGATTGGGATAACAGTATCTGCTTCTAGCATCTATTTTAACACCAAGATGATATAGCTGAGGCATCTAGCACAATGTCTGACTCCCAACGAACACTGGTTGCAATGATGTAATCAGACACATGACAGTGAACATGGCTTGAGCAGAAGGGAGACCTCACCATGAGTTGAAGTAATCAAAGAGACCTTCATGAAGAAGAGGGGTCTAAGTTGAACCCTGAAAGGTGGGTCAGGATTAAAGATGAGGAGAAAGAAATGGGGTGAATATGGGAGAGGTCTCTCCTTGCAAGATGGAAATGTCACAGCAAAGGACAGAGGGAGGAATGGCAGGTGGCACATCCAATGAGTGGACACATCTGGACAGAAGAGAGGGTTCCAGTGGGATTCGGAGGCAGTGTGCCCACATTAGGCTGCAGAGAGCCTGGAATGCCCGCTTCAGGCTCAGAGATCACCTTGCCTCACTCTGCATTTTACAGGCAGGGAAACTGAGCCTCAGGACACTTACCCAAGACCACATGGCTAGTGAGTCTCTTGGATGACAGTCTCATGTTATTTCCTCTGTGCATTGGCTTTCTAATGGGGTGCATTGGAAATCCAGGTCCCCACAATATGCGAAGCAGGAGAGGAAGTTAGGACATGCCAGCAACTTGACTGCATGAGTGTTTCACTTGGACTTTTAAAAAGATTCTCCTACTTTGAAAAAGGACAAGACCTCCACTTTGCTACAGCATGTTGGTTTTTGTTTGGGGTTTGTTTTTTGGGTTTGTTTGTTGTTGTTGAGTTAAGCCTTTGAAAATTTTCCAATGGTAAGGGGATATAAGTAAAGAAGCACTTTAAAACACACAGACTGGCTACCTTATAAGAGGTAAAAGCAAGAGACCCTCCATTTAGGCATGACTGAGGTCAGTTCCTGCCAGAACTTCAGGAAAGTCACTGCATTCACCCTGGTTCTGTTACAACCTCCTCACAATACCTCCAACTGGCAGTTGCTTTCTAAACAAACACCTAGCTGATGTAAAAGGGGTAATTTCTGCAGGCACTCAGGGAGCCCAGGACTTCTCTAGGTTTTGTGTTTGGACTCTCCTGTTCCTCAGTGCCCTTGACACGCACTGTTTACGTGTAGAGTTTCCAAGTTACTTGCCCATCCTGCCCAGTGTTCATTTTGATCACAGGAGAGAGGACAGTGCAAAGAGGAAAATATATATGTAACAGATCAGAGATGACTGCAGGTGAGTTGCATTAAGTATTTCTTGTCCAACAGGTTAGCAGGAGTCCAAAGTGGTTCTCGACACTCAGATGCGTTCTCCAGAGCTTCAATCTGGGACTAGCTTATGTTAACCTGAAGTGAGCTTTGCCTTAGAGACAGACTGTAATCCTAAGAAGGCAGCTTTGTAAGAAATCAAACTCGATTACGGGGCAGTCAACCAAATAACAACAAATAAATGCATCACTTTATGTTGCTGGGTTTTACAGACCAGGGACCAGTACATGAGTGCGTGTGTGTCATCACTTCCTTGAACCCACGGAACAGCCCAGGGAAGAAGACACCTCACTGGTCTTACGGGAGTCCTGTAACTTGCCAGAGGTCCCATTAATAACAGAGGGTGAGGCTGCTCTCAAACCAGACCCTGAAATACTCAGAAGACTTGTCAAGGAAGAGTGTTGCCCCCAGTATGACTTGAGTCGACAGTTTATAAGGAATTAAAATAAGGTTAGAAAGGCAAGTGGCAAGAAGCCGGCCTGCCTTTGTCTGTGTGGAGGCAGATTCACGTGGCTCCTAGCTTGAGACATGCAGCCTCCAGCCGAGCCTGCCTGCAGAATAACTGCCCCCTCCCTGCTCCCTTCCAGCTCTTCGTGAGAGAACCGGAGAAGAGGCTGGGCGTGAAGGGAGACATCCGCCAGCACCCTTTGTTTCAGGAGATCAACTGGGAAGAGCTGGAAAGGAAGGAGATTGAGCCGCCCTTCCGGCCCAAAGTGGTGAGGACCCGGCTGTGCTCCCCGGCTGCCTGCCTGTCCCAGTAACTCCATCCCAACTGCCTGCCCATGCACGGTGGCAGGCAAGAGGTGACATCACTCTTGCTTGCAAAACATAACCTCTGTGGTCAAAGTGCACCTACATGAAGGGTACCCAGGCCCTTGGCTGCAGGACTTGGGGGGCGATTCAGATGGGATGCACATGCTTCATGGGCACAGTCTCAGGCCCCAGACGTGTCCCAAGCCCTGCATCCTATGGCAAGAACTTGGGAGCCATTTTTTCCTTGATGCTTATTAAATTTACCTGGCATTTGCAATCTGTTCACGGAACTAGTCTACCTAGTGGCAGATGTTAGTTCTTTGGTTTAAGGGGGAAGTAAATTGGCACCTAGAAAAAGACAGGTGTGTTAATCCTCATGTGTATATTCACCCACAGAAATCACTAACCTCTGTGAGAAAAGGTAGAGCCACCTGGGTCACACGCAGGACAGGCCACCATAAAGTGAAGGCAAAGGCAGAATTAAGATGAAGAAAGTTCTGGAAGTGAAGGTGGTGCTGGTGGCCCAACACATACCCTTAATGCCACTGACGTGTACACCTAAAGGTGGCTAAAACAGTCACTTGGGTATTTTACTTCAATTTTAAAAATAATTTTTTTAAAGAGTAAAGCAAAGTGGTGGATTTGTCAATTTGCCAGGTTTACCCCTTCCTGGTGATTGCGGGGAACAGGCAGTAATCACCCGGGTAGATGTGAACCATGCCACCATCCCTTTGCATGGAGATGGCACAGGTTTGTAGATCTCACAGCAGAGCAGTCACTCTAGAAAACAGCTATAGTTATTGGTCATGATAGCGGATGGCCAGAAGCAGGTGTGCCCCCAGGGTTAGAAGAGCTATTCTTAAAAGTGTCCCAATTCGGGGCATGTTCCAAGAGTCCTACAGGCAGGCTTCTAGCACTGATGTTAGTAATGATGCCATATCTAATACATGGGTTAATAATTTGTGATAAAATGAATTTTTACCTTGTTTTAGCTCACCTAAACAATGTAATTTATGTCTCAACTTCCATGGTAAATTTAAATTGAGTTGATGTTTCCCATATGAAGATCAGACCTTTGATCTACAATTTCCCTTCAGGACAGTTCCCAATTCTGCCAGTAGGAAGGAATTTCCCTGATCTATTATCTAAACAGCTCTTTGTAGGCAGAGGCCACAGGCCATTGGCCTCACCAGCCCAGGGGTCCCCTTGAGGATGGGAAGGGCCAAATCTTAGTTACACTCATATATATACACATACATATATGAGACTTTTGATAATCTTGGCTGAATTTATGCCATGCTTGGCCATGTTTGTTTTTATGTTCTCTGTTTTCCATGGGCACCAGTAGACCACGTAGCTTGAAGGGAGCTTGTCCCAATCTGTGCTGTCTATGAAGACAGTCTAAGACATTTAATAAAATTAATGTGAGTGGGCAAACCAACAGTAGCGAAGGATGTTGATAAAAGAAGAGGAATATGTAATCTCCAGGATTCCTTCCCTCTGCTCCTACCCTCCCCCCACCACCACTGTCCCCTGTAGACTGAAAGGACAGAGGTCAAATTTGTGCCCCCCAGTTTTTCAAAGCCTGCCAGCCCTGCCCCATGTATAAACTGTCCAATACAAACAGAAGATCCTGTTTGAATTATACAATGGGATTCCTTACATGGATTGTGATTATACTTTTGATAAAGTGATGGCTTGGATTGCTAGACATGGTCAGTAAGAGCCACACATGATCCTCTGTAAGTATCCCTTCAGTGCGGTTTATCTGCAAAAGCCAACATCTGATACAGATGATAGCCTACAAGTGAACATTATTAATTCTGTGACTGATTTTTCTTCCCTTTTTTCCCCCTTAACCTCTGGTCAAGAAATCACCATATGACTGCAGCAATTTTGACAAAGAATTCTTAAATGAGAAACCCCGGCTGTCACTGGCTGACAGAGCACTGATCAACAGTATGGACCAGAATATGTTCAGAAACTTTTCCTTCATTAACCCAGGGATGGAGAGGCTCATATCCTGATTCGCCTCCCCACACACACAAAGGAATTTGCCTTCAGTGAACTGGTTCAAGCAACACTCCTTGGGTTCCTTTCCAACGTGGAAAAGAAAAGAAACACTCAACGGTAAAGGCTGAGGCCAGTTAGCTCCTCACTGACCTTGTAGCAGAAACCAAGTCTACTTCACTAACAACAGCCCCTGTGGGTCTCTCTCGTCATCTCCCACAGCCGCTAGGAGTTTGGTCAATAGTAACCAGAGTTATTACTTGAAAGATGAGTCTCCGCACTGTGAAATATTTGAGAACTTAGAAGCTCCCTAAATGCTGGTCCTTCCCTCGGGCACCAACTGCTGATTGATGACATACTAGACGACTCAAGGAGCAGAGCACAAACTTCTCAAGACTGAAACAGCACCTGCCTGGTTGGTAGTGAATTTCATTCAGCCACAGTCAAGTAACCACTAGTGCATTTTATTTCTGTTCACATCTCTGGAAGTGCAAATGGTCGGGGGGAGCCCTGAATAGGTTTTTATGGGGATTCTTCACAATAAACATAACTTGTAACTTGCAGTACAAATCCATTCATTCTGACAAGCCATGAAATTCACAGGAAAGAGGAAGATGGCAAGTGGGAAGAGCCCATGTTACTGATACAGAAGGTGTAGTGGAACATCTCTGGTTATCTTGTCAACACAGATATTAGTGTCCAACAAAGATAGATTCATTTCCCTCGTCCAACACCTTTCCAGCCATCTAGTCTCAGTTGATATCAATTATCAGTAGTCGTCACTCATGACCATCTTCTCATTATAACAAGAGAAAAAATGAAGTGTAAAGAAAGCCAGCCCCTTATCAGACCTTTGGTGATGAAGACTCACAAGGCTCTCTTTAGGTGATTCATTCATCAAATGACTCACGCATGCTACTTGTAGCAGCCAGTCTTATTTAATTAGAATTCCAGCTGTACCTTTTTAGGTATCTGTGTGTCTGTTTTATTTTGATTAAGTGTTATGACTTAATGACAAAGAGGTGGATATGTAGAAATGGAATAAAAGGAAGAAAGAAAGATGCCTCTTAAGAGTTTGATTCCCTCCTTGTCCCCTCAAGAACTTGACTCTGCCATGGTTATCACCAAAATGTAGTTAGCACTGAGTTGATGTTTTAAATTTGGGAAATAATTAAAAACCCCAGGATGGGTGAGAAGCACTTATCTGTGTTAGAGTCCTTGTCCCTTCAGCGCAGGATCTTGCAGAGTGGTCTCTGCGTATTGCCTGTACCTCTCCAACACCTGAATTCAGCTCGGTCCTCCACCCTCTGTCCTGACAGTGCTTCCTCCAAGGACTACCTTCTTGCCAGCCCCTGTGGAATGTTCTAGACCCTTGTCTACCTTCCTGCAGCTTTTTAGACAAGGAAAGCCCCTCCCTTTGATCTCAGCCATCAACACCACCAAGGCTCTTTCTTCTTCTGTGCCCTCCACCTCTGACGACCCCCAGCTGCCCCCTTTCCTGCTTCTGCCCAAACCACTTCCCAGGCCCCTCTCCCCTCCTTGCCTTCATGTTCTCTTGATTCTCTCCTTCCATCTCCTGCCTTGAGGATCACTCAGTGCAGATCGTCTAAGTCCACACCACAGTTCTGACCTTGCTGCCCAGCTCCTGACTGGCCCCATTAACTCCTGTTCCCTGTACTCTTTCTCTGTCTTGTGTTTCCCAGTTCTGTACATGGCACCATCAGAGGTCCAGTCATCCAGGCTCAGAACCTCAGAGCCAGTGTTGATCATCCCCTCCCCTTGTTTCATTTTGTTTTTTACCAAATCCTTAGATTCTACCTCCTCAGTATCTCCAAAATATGTACTCATCTTTACTTTCTCTCCTGCTAGCCATGCCAAGATCAGTCTCCCCAGCTTAAGTATCTCTCCAGTTTAATTCATGTATACAACATACAAACTGTAGGATAGGAATAACGTTCCTTCTACCCTGTCATGTTAAGTTGCTGGGGACCTGCCAGTTAAGCTGACCAAAGACAGATTGGCAAGAGAAGCAGGCTTTTACTTACACGTGCAATGTGCCTACATGTGGGAGTGCTCAGTGATGAATAACTCAAAGGTGTGGTTAGAATTTGGGGTTTAAATACCTAACTCAGTAGTGGAAAAGAGAGGAGAGAACAGGCCGCTATGGGCTGAGCCCACAGGCTTCCTCAGGAAAGATAAATGGAGTTTCAGGAGAATAAACAGGAGCTAAAGTCCGTGATAGTATTTGCCCACACAGGTCTGAGGGTCTTTCTGTCTCCTTCAAGGCCATGAACCCCCCCCAGGCAAAGGGGCCTTACGCTAGGGAGGGTTACTCTTGGTCTCACTCCTGGGAACAAACTCAGACTCACCCCAAAGAAGGAATGCATGGTGCCCCTCATGTCTCTGAAATTCCTGCTTTCATCAGATAAGGAAAGCTCCAAGAAGGCCTCTTTCTGTATCTGTTGAATCTCAAATGTCTTTAGCTTAAAATATTCATTTAGTATTTATACAACATAAAATACTATCTTCACAAAACACAGCTTTCATCACTCACATTCAATACCACTGGCCAAAACCCACTCAGGGCCCCAGTCCTGCGCCAGCAACCCCTCTGCCTCACCTCCCACTACCCCTGTGTGCCAGGCTCTTCTAATTTCTCAGCACTGCCTGTAAACACCTGTTGTTTACTGTCTCTGGCCCCGATACCTTTTCTGCCCAGAATGCTCCATTCCCCCATTCAGTCTCTCCACGTCTCTCAAGATCTAGTGCAACTGACAATCTGCTGGGAAGCACCCGATCCCCACAGGTCCTCTCCCCCACAACCTGGTGCCCCCCTGAGCTCCCAGGGTGTTCAGCTTGTCTTTCTCTCGTGGCGCTCGCCATCTCCTGTCAAGCTATGGAATTGTGTTCTCTGCCTCCTTTTCCAGGCTGCAAACCCAAAGGCAGGACCTCCGTCCACTTTGTCCCCCTCCCTCAGTTCTTTTGCATCTCAGTGCTCAGATACAGTTTTGGGGCAATTGAGTAAATGAATGCACTGTTCAGGGTTTGATGAGTGGCCCCTCAAAAGATAGGTCCCTGGAAATTGTGTGACCCGATTGGGAAAAAGAGTCTTTGCAGATGTCATTAAGCTAAAGATCTTGAGATGAGACACCCTGATTATATGGATGGGCCCTAAATCCAGTGTCGAGTGTCCTTACAAGGGTCATACGGGAGAAGGGAAGGCCACATTTAGAGGGACACAGACTGGAGGGACGCAGTCTGGAGGGGGAGAGAATGCTGGGAGGCACCAGAGGCAGAGATAGTCCCCACTAGAGGCTTTGGAGGCAGCATGGTCTGGTCCTGCCAACACCTTGATTTCGAACCTCTGGCCTCCAGAATTGAGAGAATAAATTTCTGTTGCTTTTAAGTCATCCAGCTTGTGGTAATTTATTAAGCAGCCACAGGACATTAACACACACCATTAAACGAGACCAGCAGTGCCTTGGGAGAAGGCTGCAGAGAGGTCTGCCTGTTCCTGCTGCCCTAGCCACCACACATGCAACGGGCCACATTCCTGCCAGACCCTCATGTCCTGTGATGTAATTTCTGACCAGCACTCAAGTTTTTGTCCATGTGAATTCCCCACTGTGGTTCTTAATTCTACCTTGCATTTTTTTCCTGTTACCTCATTTCTCTCTCTCCTGCTTTTTTCCCTCAATTGCCCTCTACATCCTTTTCTGCCTGCAAAGCTCATGGTTTTTCCATGCAAACAGGGAGAAAGACTGTCTCCAGCTTTTTATTTGTGAGTTGGCAGCCGTTGCTTCCTGCGGGTAGAGCACCCACGTGGCGGTTTACAAACTTGTGTTGTTATTGTTAAAGAAAAAATATTCAGTGACACTTGTTAGTGCACAGTAAGGAAGACTTTAGTCAAGGGGGATTATCATGACAGGCACGAGGACCACTCAGTGGGGTTCAGAGATCAGACACAACTCAATACAGCGTGCCCAACTAGGCATTTGGAGACAAGAAACAGTAAGGGGATCAGAGGACAGAAAATTCCTAAGCAGAAACACCGGGGGCATGGAGGATTCTGCCAATAGTGACCTAATAGGATTCTTGCTGAAGGCAGCTACAGCGATCAGATGTCACCTGGGAGATGGTGGAGGTGAGGAACCCAGTCAGATATCGAGAGTGGGGGATTCTGATTAAACTGACTTATCAGGATTCTTGTTAAATTGTTCAAAGCACAGACAAACACAGAAACCCAAAGATCATGCCTAGTTGAAAAAGAATCCAGGGCAGCCTGAGTAGAGTTTGGTCACAGGGAGAGTCTTAGTATTTAGAGCAAAAGTCACAGTCAGCAATGTGAACACTTTGCGATTACAACTAGTTCGGCTCTCCTCTGGGTGCCAGAACTGCTTTCTGAGAGGCTGTTGTCCTTCCCCCTGTCGACATGCTTACTGAGAAGAAACCTGGTTCCTGTGTGATCTCACAGGAGAAGAGCTGTGTATGAGGCCAGGTGGTACTGTGGAACGGTGGCACATTTGGGAACCCGACAGACCTGGGTCTAAATCCCAGCTCAGCCAGGATAACTGTGCAACTTTGAGGACCTTGCTTACTTTCCTGGAAGAGATTTTTCTCACCCCCAGAGTGGAGCTCATTGTCCAAAGCATCTGGGGCTGTTAGGAGAATATGAGATGTTCCAGCCCAGTGTGGGAACTCGGTCGGTGGGTGCTTTCTAAGTGAGAGGTGCTGTGATGTTTCAAGCTGCTCATGAGCCTGCTGGGAGATACCTGCGTACCTGGGCACGTCCTGCAGGGGACAGTAAACAAACCAGTGGATGGCCTGAAGTATGGAGCACCACGACATTAAAGGAGGCCAAGTCAGAGCCATTTCCAGGGCTACAAGCATTTTGTTAAAGAGCTTGAGTGCTGTTTCATAGGCAACAAAGCCTGATGAAACCCTCAAAGCCTCAGAGCCAGAAGCATTAATGAAAATAAACTAATTTTAAAACAAAGTTTTTTTGAAAACACTGCCACCTTGGATGTAAGTTTTCTGGAGTAAGGATCCACTCAGTTTTCTACACATAGACCATATCATCTGAACAGAAGAATATCAGCAAGTTGGAGGACTAAGAGGTCTCAACCCACATACCAACAACTGAGGGAGGAAAATAGTTCTAGGGGAGCTCCAGAGAACAACTGGACATCTACAACCCTCGGGGGGGGGGGGGGGCAAAAACCAAGGATGGCCACACAGAAAAGCACAGCAAGTGTTTGGCCCATGTCACTCCTGCAGACTGGCTCAGCTCAGCAGCAAGAGTGATCCCCTCAGCTGGGGAGGACAGGGCAGTGCCCTGGGGGACTTGCCCATGGCAGACCGAGATGCCCAGTCCACCACCACAAAGAGCCCTGATAAGGGGTTACTCTCTAAACTATATAAGGAATTCACACAACTCAATAGCAATAAAAACCCCATTAAAAAATGGGCAAGGACATAAAGAGACATTTCTCAAAGAAGACATGCAGAAAGCCAACAGCACATGAGAAGGCGCTCAGCATCACTGTTCACTGGGGAAACAGATCAAAACCACAGTGAGATTTCACCTCACCATTGGGAGAACTATTATCAAAAAGGCAAGAAATAACAAGTGCTGGAGAGGATGTGGAGAATAGGGAGCCCTCCTACATTGCTAGTAAGATTGCAAATAGGTGCAGCCACTGTGGAAAGCAGTATGGAGATTTCTCGAAAAGTTAAAAGGAGAAATACCAGCAATTCAAAGCATTTATCTAAAGAAAATGAAAACACTAACTTGAAAAGATATCTGCACCCCATGTTCACTGCAGCACTATTTACAATATCCAAGACATGGAAACAATTAAGTGTCCATAAATGGATTCATGGATGAAGAATGTACAGTGTTATATATATAGTGGGACATTATTCAGCCTTAAAAAAGGAAGCTCTGCCACGGGCAATAACATGGATGAATCTGGAGAGCACTGTGTTAAGTGAAATAAGCCAGAGAGAGACTGAGTATTGCATGATCTCTTGTATGTGTAGAATCCACAGAGTAGGACGGTGGTTGCTAGGGGCTGAGAGGAGGAGGAAATGGGGAGATACTGGCCAAGGGGTACAAAGTTGCAGTTGTGCAAGCTGGATCAGTTCTGGGGATCTGATGCCCAGCAATGTGACCATAGTTAACAGTACTGTATTCTGTCCTTGAAATGTGCTAAGAGTAGATCTTAAGTATTCTCACCACACACACACAGAAGGTAAGTATGTGAGAAAATGGATATGTGAATTAATTTGATTTTGGTGAAAATTTCCCAGGGTATACATATATCAAAACATCAACCTGTGCACCTTACATATATACACCTGCTATCAATTACACCTGTGTAAAGCTGGGAACATTTTAATTTTAAAAAGAATCCAAAATGCAAACACAATGAGGTAAATAACCTCTGTGTATTAAACTAGTTTATACATGTTTCTTAGGGTTGCTTATTTTGTGTGAGTTTCTATTTAATTAATAAAGGTGCACCTGCATCTCCCAAGCCCTGCATACCAGCGGGCCCCTGAGGCATCAGGGCCGGAAAGGCTGAGTCAGCTTTCACAGGTGGGAGGTGCCGAGAGAAGAAAGGCACTGGCCAAGAAGACAGAGTGGCAAAGTAGCTGAGCCAGAATTAAGGCCACCACCCGCCCCCAGTCCCCATGCCTGGACTGAGGCCCCTTGTTACTGGCAGACTGTTCACAAAGGGCTCCTTGATGGGAAGACTGCAGCCCAGAAATCTCTCTGTCATGCAGGAGGCCCCAATTCCACCGCCAGGGGGAGCCAACGAGCTGGGACCTCCCCTCCCAACAGAGTAAAGACGGGGTGGCCGCGCGGGTGGAACTCCGCCTGGGCTAGTGAACGAGCCAAAGGGAGGCAGGCCTCCAACTAGTTCTCAGCATTTTGTTGTATTTGTTACACCAATTTTTGGAATGAATTTGAGACAGTTTTATTTTTGGTCAATGTGGTATTCTTGGCCTTTTGGGAAGAACTGAGGTTCCTTCTGAAGCAGGAAACTGATAAGACCTCTAGTCTCAAATTCAGTCTCATGGTCTCTGGGTCACAAGCCCACTATTTCTTTTAAAGTAAGCTCTACTTTTTCCAGACAGCCATTTAGTACTAAAAAAAAATACATATTTAAAACATTCATATGTATTTATATGGCCTATTTTTAGCAGTGTGTGATGGTCTGATTTCTTTAATGGGATGAAGGTGTTTTGTTAATTTTATACAGATTCTAATTTCCAGAGACAGAATCTTCTAATTTTGATCACTGGGCTTCACTTTCTTCTTGGATCTTTTATTGTCTTCCCAGAAAGACATGAGGCAGATGCACATGGTCTCCAATAAAGGTAATGCTTCATTAAATTTCAGATGTGGATGATACTTAGCTGTCCAAACCCTCAGTGCATTTGAGGAAATAGAAGCTTCTGGAAGACAAGTGGCATCCCTGAAGTCACAGCTAAAGAGTGACAGAGGGAGAACCCCATTCCTAAGGTCCTTCTGTGGGGCCTTCATAACCCCAAATTACTGCTTCATCAATAATTTAAAATAAGGCAGAGATTCTAGACTCTCTGTATCAGAGCTCTGGCCTAGAAAAGAGAAGTTGGATAAAGAACCAACCCTTCTTAAGCATCTTCTGTGCGAGGAGGAGAGTAGATATATACAGTAACAGCATGAGCTGGGAATTATATTCCCACTGCACTGTCCAATTTCATAGCTCAAAGCCGCACAGCTAGTAATGAGCAAGGCAGAATTTGGACCCAAATCTTTCTAATTAACAAAGCTCCAACTTTTATCCCCATGACATGCTTTTCCCTATTCTCCCTCTTTTGAAACTGAGCTGTACATATTTTTCCGTGCGGGGCTATTTCCCCTCTGCCTCCATGTGACACCATCCACATTCCTTTACCTAGCCACAGCCCACTGTCCCAGCCCACAGAAGAGTCCATCACTGCCCTTGGGAACTTTCATTTAACAAACTCTCTCTCCAGCACCATCTTTTATTTTGTTGAACCTAGGTGATTGATGCCCCGGGATTTTTTTTGTAGCATCTTCTCTGCTTCTGTGTATGTGAAATTTTCCACATCTAAAGTATTTTTAAATGAACTAACCAAGAAGAAGTCAAAAAATAAAAGAAACCTTAAAAATTAGAAAAGAGAAAATTATAATGATGAAAGGCAAAAATTAATTTTATAAGTTATACAGTAGACTTCATCAATAAATCCAAAATTTGATTATTTTAAGTAAATAACTCTTTGATGTTAAAATAACTGAGATGACATTGATAATCATAATTACAGAAACAAAAAGGAAACTATAGATATTTAAAATTATAAAAATATATAATTACAAATCAATACATTTGGAAATCTAGATCTCCTAGAAAAAAATGTTAAGTCACTAAAACTGACTTCAAGAAATAGGTTTCTAAAACCTCAAATATTCCCAACCAGGTGGGATTTATTTATGCAAAGATGGTTCAACCACTAAAAATCAGTTAATATAATACACATTGTCAGAATAAAGGGGGAAATGTGATCATCTCAATTTGATGAAATTCAACACCCTTTAATGATAAAAATACTCAAAGACTGAGAATGGAGGGACATTATGTCAAGGTGTAAAGGCCATGTATGTAAAGCCCACAGCTAATATCACACTCAGTAGGAAAGACTGAAACCTCTTTCTCTAAGATCAGGAACACAAGCAAAGGATGCTGCTTTCACCACTTCTGTTCCTGGCCAGAGCAATCAAACAAGAAAAATTATCCATATTAGAAATGAAGAAGTAAAATCGTCTCTGTTCACAGATGACATGATCTTATATGTAAAAAATTCCGAAGGGACACACACAGAGACACACACTGTATGAGCTAATAAATTCAGCAAAGTTACAGGAAACAAATCAACAGACAAAAATTAGTTACATTTATATATATATATACTAACAATATCTGAAAAGAAAATTAAGAAAACAATTCCATTTACAATAGCATCAAAAAGAATAAAATACTTTGGTATAAACTTAACCAATGAGATGAAAGGCTAGTACCTTGAAAACTACAAAACATTGCTGCAAGAAATTAAAGATATAAATAAATGTAACAACTTCCCATGTTTATAGATTGGAAAGTTTAATGTTGCTAAGATGTCAACATGACCAAAATGATCAACATACTTAATGTGGCCCCTGTTGGAATCCCAACAGCAGTTGTTGCAGCAATAGAAAAACCCTATAAAACTGATACAGAATATTGAGGGACCCTGAATAGCCAAAAACAAAAACAAACATCTCACATTTCCTAACTGCAAACTTATTAAAAAGCTATAGTAATCAAAACAATGTGGTACTAGTCTGAAGGCAGACATATAAACCAATGTAACAGAATCGAGAACCCAGAAATAAACTCTCACAGCTATGGCAAAATGTCTTTCAACAAAGATGCCAAGACCATTCAGTCTCTAAACTAATGGCATTAGGAAACCTGGATATCCACATGCAAAAGAATGAACTTGGACCCTTATCTTACACCATGTATAAAAATTATCTCAAAATGGATCAAAGACCTAAAACTATAAAATTCTTGGAAGAAAACAGGGAAAAATCTTTATCACATTGAATCTGACAATGATTTCTTGGATATGACACCCAAAAAAAAGGCAACAAAAGTAAAAACAGATAAACTGGACTATTAGCAAGAATAAAAATTGCATCAAAAGACACAATCAATAGAGGGAAAAGACAGCCTACATAATGGAAGAAAAGACCTGTAAATCATATATCCCATAAGGGATTAATATCCAGAGTACATGAAGAACTCCTACAACTCAACAGTAACAATAAAAAACAACCTGATTTTAAAATAGGCCAAGGACTTGAATAGGCATTTCTCCAAAGAGTATATACAAATGGCTGACAAGTACATGAAGAGATGATCAACACAACTAATCAATAGGGAAATCCAAATCAAAGTTACAATGACATATAATCCCACATTCATTAAGATAGCTATTATTTAAAAAAACAAGTGTTAGAAAGGATGTAAAGAAACTGAAACCCTTGTGCACTGTTGATGAGAATGTAACATAGTGAAGTGCTATGGAAAAGAGTGTGGTGGTTCTTCAAGAAATTCAAAATAGAATTACTACATGATCCAGCAATTCCACTTCTGAGTGTATATTCAAAAAAAAAAATTGAAAGCAAGTTCTTGAGATATTTGTATACCCATGTTCATAGCAGCATTACTCACAATAGCCAAAGGTGAAAGCAACCTAAATGTCCAGTGATAGGTGAGTGGATAAACAAAATGTGCTGTGTATATGTATATATAATGGAATATTATTCAGCCTCTGAAAAAGGAAATTCTGATACATGCTACAACATGGATGAACCTAGAAGATATGCTGAGTGAAATAAACCAGTCACAAAAAGACAAATTCTGTATGATTCCACTTACATGAGCTACCTATGATAATCAAATGCATAGAGATAGTATGTAGTATGCTGGTTGCCATGGACTGAGCAGAAGGGGAGTAGCAAGTTCTTGTGTAATGTGTACAGGGCTTCAATTTTACAAGATCAAAGAATCCTGGAGGTGGATGGTGGTGATAGTTGCACAACAATGTGAATGTACTTAATGCCACTGAACTGTGCACTTAAAATGGTTAAGATGGTAAACTTTAAGTTATGTATTTTTTACCACAATTATAATAACTGGGCTTCATATTTTTTAAGATGTAAAAGATAAAATCGGTAATTTCAGGAGAGAACTATTAACTATAAAAGTATGAAAATCATAGGGAAAAAGTAATCAAAGTAAGACCCCAGTGGGTGATTTTTAATAGAATATTAGGTATAAATAAAAAGCGAAGTTGTGAACTGGAAGATAAGTCAGGAGAAACTATACTAGCGTATGAAAAGACAAAAACATAGGAAATACAGAAGAGACAGTAAAAGATGTAGGAGCTAGAAATGAACTTACGTAATTAGTGTCAAGAAAAGAAAGAATGAGCAATATTTGAAAAGTTAAAGTTGGAAGACTTTTACTACCCAACTTCAAGACTTACTGTAAAGCTACAGTAACAAATAGTGTATTATTGGCAAAAGAATAGACAAACAAATCAGTGGAACATAATAGAGAGCCTGGAAATAGACCCATATAAATGATTCAACTGATCTTTGATAGAGGAGCAAAGGTGATGCAAAAGAGAAGGCAGTCTCTTCAATAAACTAGGCTGAAGACTTCAGTAGAATCCTCACCAAACAAGACATACAGATGACAAATAAGCATATAAAAAGACTCTCCACATTGTATGTCATCAGAGAAATGCAAATGAAAACAAAATGAAATATAACTACATATGTACTAGAGTGGCCAGAATCT
Organism: Manis pentadactyla; assembly: GCF_030020395.1. NCBI lineage: Eukaryota > Metazoa > Chordata > Mammalia > Pholidota > Manidae > Manis > Manis pentadactyla. The sequence continues at coordinate 94,863,330 of NC_080021.1, read as the reverse complement.
GGCACACTGACAGTGCCAAATGCTAGCAAGTATATGGAGCAACAGGAACTCTCATTTGTTGCTGGTGGGAATGCAAAATGCACAGCCACTTTGGAAGACAGCTGGGTGGTTTCTTACAAAACTAAACATGCTCTTACCATATAATGTAACAATTACCTCCTTAGTAATTTACCCAGAGGAGTTGAGAACTTATATCCACACAAAACCTGCACAGGGATGTTTATAGAAGTTCTACTCATAATAGCCAAAACTTGGAAACAACCAAGATGTCCTTTAGGAGGTGCTGGATAAATAAACTCTGGTTCACCCAAAGGAATATTATTCAGCACTGAAAAAGGTGAGTTATCAAACCACAAAAAAACATAAGGAACCTTAAATGCATGTTACTAAGCAGAAGGAAGATCAGAAAAATGTCAAGGATTCAGTCTGAAAAGGCTATGTATATACTCTATGATCCAACGATATAACATTCTAGAAAAGGCACAACTACAGAGATAACATAAAGATCAGTGCTTGCCAGAGGTTCAGGGGTAGAGAGGGATGAATAGGTAGAGCATGGAGAATTTTTAAGAGAATGAAAATTTTCGGTGTGGTAATATAACAGTAGATAAATGTCATCATACATATGTCTAAACCCACAGAAGGTACAATACCAAGAGAGATCCCTGATATAAACCATAGACTTTGGGTGATAACGTAGGTTCATCAATTGTAACAAATGTCCCATATGGTGGGGATGTTGGAATTAAGAAAAAGAAATCCCATATATCTAAAACAATTGTCAGAGGACTGTATTGGTGGTGGGCCTTGTAGGAAAGACTGTACAGAAATGATTTAAAATACCTTCTAGACATCAAATGGCTAGGGAATGAGTGGCAGATGTGGCCACACTACATGAGTGCCCCCATCTGTGCATCAGTAAATGGGTTTAGCAGACACCACAAAGGGAAATCTGTTCTCAGGCATCCCCCAGCTCCAGGAGAACCATCTGCTACCCTAAGAAATTAGGAGTGGGGGCAGGGGACTTGGTGCTGGGCTCCATACGTACTGCATGAGAACAGGGCAGGAAGAAAGCCTGCTTTCTCTCACTGAAACAAGAAACTCAAGACAACCATCCGTGAGCTGTAAAAGAGCAAAACTCAGGGACAGGACTGATCAGTAGTACTGTTGAAATGTTCTTTCATGGCTAGCTTTGCTGCTGTTCGCTTCTACCTGGTCATGTGCCCACACATGGCTCCGGGCAGCAGCTGAACCTAATGAGACTGCCCCATTTTTCATGTCATTGGGGTTTTTTATACCCAAGCTTATCAGTGACAGAGGGGAGCTCATTATCCTGTGTGGGGTTGATTTGCAGTTCCTAAGTACCATTAAGTCCACATGGGCCATTTGCAAACTGGCATCATTCAGATTGGTCAGTGCCTGCACTACTGGGGTATTCAGATATCTTGAACATCAATCCTAAATGTGGGCAAATGGAATAGAGAAATGATACCGACTTGGCAACAAAGAAATTCCCTTTCTTTTACCATTTAAATTCAGCATCCAGCAAAACATATAAAAGTACACTGCACAGCTGTTTTTAAAAACAAGAATAGAATCAGCAGTCCTTTAACTACCAGCCCTGTTTCAAACCTACTCTACCATTGCCCTCCAAAACCACTCTGCCATGCCTCAGAGTAGCCCTGCCTCCAGCCTATCCCCACACACAGGCCATCTCAAATGGCAACACAGGACTAAGAACCCTCTGGCACACTGAACAATACAGGAGGAGGTCAATGTTATTGTCTTACGCTGTTTTGAAATTTGTTTCATATTATTCCATCCCATGTCTTCTTATAAAAATGTTTGTAGCACAACAAAAAACATCCATGCTGCAAAACTATCAATTGGAAGTATGGGGAGGGGGTCTATGTATTGTTTTCACTCTTAGATTTTTGCCACCAGAAACACCAGTACCCACTTCTTCTCTATCTTGTGACTTTGACTAGTTTGTCTATCCAATCAAGTCTCTATTCCCATCACCTGTGATGTCTTACGAGTGTGAAGTGTGTCTAGGTATGTGGTAGAATCTTGTGATAGGTGTGTTTCCCATGAGTCTTCGTTACTAACTCAGCATGCAACTGGAAATTCTTCTGACACTGTATTTAAAGTGAGGTCCAGAATATTGCACTTCTACATCAGACAAGTCTGAACATGATTAAACAGAGGGGACTAAACTTAACGAGGAGGTAACTTGCCAAGACAAAGCAGCAGACCCTCAAACTGGAGGGAATGAGGCAGCTCTTTGGGGGTAGTTATTCATCATCTCATTCCAGAAGGAGGATGTTGAAACACATTTGCTTAGATACTGCAGCCCCTCCTCAGCCAGGAAGGCGTTGTGAGGTGGAAGCCTCCAGCACTCTGTCTGATCTCAGCTGGAAAGAGAATATGGGGAGAAAGCCATGAGAGCTTCCAGGGGCTCAAAAGCGGACGAGATGATTGAAATGAAGAAACCTCAAGCGAGGAATCTCAAAATCGCAATTCAACTCAAGCGTAAAGCTAAACTCATGGTGGGGCAGCTCTGTTTGCTTGCCCTTTTTTTTCTTTCCATTTTTGGCACCACAGTGACCTACATAAAGAGCGATCTACAAATACACGTGACACTGAATAGTTTCAAACGTGAACAGCCTGTTGAGAAAAAGAAAATATTGTAGTGGGCCAAAAGGCTAGGGATCCACGTTACCTTAGGCAATAATGAAGGCCAGCTGACAGTCTGACAGGCGTGCCGTGACATTGTCAGGACTCTATTGAGGCTACTGTGGTATTTGTCAAAATAGACGTTCTGCTGAAATGAACACTGAGAACCTCACCTAACAAGTAGAATAAGTGTGATCTTCAGAAGCCCCGACTCGGAGGTTTGGTCTCTGCTCTGAAAATTATATTAAGAGTGCAGATCTCTCGTTATATGGAAAGGGAACAGTTCTCCCTTGCTCTAGATGAAAATGCTCCCAGATGTTTACCAAACGCACCCACCGGAGGGGACGTGGGCCTACAGGGAGCCGCTGTAGCCTGAGGACTGGAAATGTCCGGGTCACCTGTTCTGAGCCCGCTCTGCTTCTTGTTCACTGGGGAACCTTGAACAAGTCACCCAATCTTTTGGGGCCTCAAAATAAGGGGGTCAGCAAAGATCATACCTAAGGTTCCCTGTGGCTTGAACATTTTCTGGTTCTAATCTGAATCAAAATCCTGAGAAACTGCAAAGGCTGATGAGCAATACTTTCCACAGGCAATACTTTACAAGCCACTCACTGATTCCATACCCTGCAGACCAGAGGGCTGCCTGGGCCCCTCCTTCATCGTAGTCCCCTCCCGCCTGCTCCCCCACAGCCCCTGCCCAGACACCCTGCATTCTTGTGCTACCCAGAGACCCCCCCCACAGCGAACTCCAGCAGGAGGTATTTCTAAGAGTTGGCTCTTAGAAATAATAACATCCAAATTTTTATCCCCTTCACACAGTACACAAAATAATGTTTCATTCATAATTGGCTTTTAGTTACTGTTGCCCATGTGAATTTGTTGGATCACTAACATTAATGTTTCCTTTGCATTTTAGGGTGGACAATGTACTTATACATCTCATTCTACTCTTGTGTGAGCCCTCTGAGATTGCTCATTAAAACACCTATTTAATAGGTGAGAAGGCTGAGACTCAGGCACATAGAAGGTTGCCAAGTGGAGATGTGACCGCAGATCTCTGCTTCATTCCAGACTAGAGCATTGGTGCCTCTATTTATCTATCAGGGCCACACCCTTGGTATTCACTAGAAAGAGGTGTAAGTCAACTCACCCACCTCAGGTTCACATGGGCCTTGCCTCGTTCCATTTCTAGGGAAATCAGCACAGGCGGACAGTTCCATGGAGACCTGCTCCTCTCTCCACCCCCACTTCCCACCCACCTTGTACTTCTGCCCAGAGTCAGTCTCAGCAATGCACAAGAGAACTTTTCCTTGGGGCCAAGTCCAAGGTATCAGAAAAAGGGAGATCAGTGTTCCCTTAGGGAGATGTGAACTTAGAGCTTGGTGGTGCCAGTGGACCCGTTACTGCACATGCAGACAAATGTGCTGGTGGGGGCACTGCCCGGGCACAAGGTGTGGCCATGAAGAGTGGCTGCCTGGATCTTCTTGGAGCCTTTAAAGTGTGGCGGAAGAAACCACACACCCCCAGCCAGGGGCAGGATGCCTCTGCACACATCTAAGATGTGCAGAGAGCTCAGTTCAGAGCATCTGTCCGGGTTGGGCTCACCCAGATGGCAGGAGAGAAAGCATCAGGTACTCACCACCTACTAGACCCAAAAATGCCAGAACCCACTCACAACAGTCCAAATCAGGGAAGACTTCTGCCACCACCCCCTTAACTCTATGCCTCTCCTCTCCCAGCTTAGGAGCAAGGGTAGGGGGCAGAAACCATGGTTAGAAAAGGAGAAGGCTGCAGCGCGGGGCTGTGAGAAAGTCTACAGAAGCTGCCTGCTTCTCTCCTTCTCACCCAGGCAGTCAGTGTGCAGCCCATTTGAACTAGAGAAGGGAAGAAGGTTTACTTTAAACAGGCTGTGGGCTGTGCAGAGTGTTGTGCAATTAAGCTGCCAGATCGAGGCTAGAGGGACGACTACAAGGGAGGACGACCTTTTCAGTCACCTGAGAACAGCCAGGAAAGTTAAGGGAGCTGTGAGATTGCAAAGGCTAGAAGAATGAGCCCCACAGAGCAGGTGTGAGTGGACAGTAGACAAAAATCATAAAGATTTTTTTGCTTTGTTTTGCTTTCCCCTAGGAGTCCTGTTTGTTTACACACAAACATGTATGGGAGCCAACATGGTAGTGGTCTCGGTGCCACAGCAGGCATGAGATTCCAGATGCACATGCCCACCTGCACTTCCTCGCTGACCCCACCGCCTAGCAGGTGCTCAGTAATTATTTGTTGAATGAGCGAATGAGTTGGCCTGTGGATCACCTGTCAGTGTAGGAAGCTGACTGGTGAGAAGGCCTGGTGGGAAGTGCTTTGTCCAACAGTGGTCAGCTGAACTTTGGTATCAGATTCACTCTCCTGGAGAATCTTAGGAAGAGGAAAAAACTAACCAACCAACAGAAAGGGCATCAAAGCCGGGGCCGCAATGCAGCAAAAGTGCCGAGCAGCAGAGGCAGAGGCAGAGAGCCATCACAGAAGCAGGCAGGGGTGGAGGATGCAGTCTGTTACCATAATGGGGAACCTCTAGAGTAGTGGCCAAGAACTAACCCATCCTGGGGGGCACAGAGAGCTGCTCCAACATCCTGAAGTTACTGGGGAGTTTGGCATGCACCCTTCAGGTCAGCTCTGTGCCACTCCTGCAGGTCAGCCAACCCACTCTAACTCCCTAGGGAGCCATCCTGAGAGGCGGGAGCAACCTCAGATGGAAGGCAGGCCAGGGAGCTGCAGGGCCTGGGCGCATCCAGCCCCTCAGAGGCCCCGGCCAGCCTCCATGGAAGTCAGCTCTGAGGCAGGCTCCTCGCTGCCTGGTTTCTCTGTGTGCCCTTAGAAGCCCAGGGCCTAAAGCATCCCAAGTGTGTCTCTTACAAAATATACCACACAGTTATTAGCACCAGACTGGTTGACTCATTGTTCCCTATATATCTTATGTGTATTCCTGTCCCAGAACTTTGACTCATTTCCTCCTACCGGCCTGAGAGCCCCTCCCACATCCTGCAAACAGCCTCAAACCAACCCACCCCAAGGCCACCCTGGAGCTCTGAGGTCTTTGCTGACCATGGCAGAGACACTGGTCAGGGATGCTTCCCCCCTCATTCTGTCCTGTAAAGTGGCAATGGTTAAAAGCACCCCAAACAACCAGAGCCCGGAGGTATCTGGGGATGGGGTAGGCACCCAAGCTGGTGGTTATATAGCTACCAACTCCCTCCATGAGCAGCCTAACAGGGTGGAGCAACTCCCACCCAGGCGCCCATCTGGGATCAGACTGCCCGATTCACATCCCAGCTTCACTACTATGCAATGTGCAGCCTTAGGCAAGTCACTTAAACACTCTGTGCCTCAGTCCCCTCATTTCTAGAATGAGAACAATAACAGCACCACCTTCATGGGTTATTCTGAGAAGTAAATGAGATGATAGGTGCAAAACACTTAGAAGATGACCTTAACGTATAATAGGCACCCAGTAATATATCAGGATTGTTATACTAATAAAACCCAACAAATAATTTAGAGAACACTCTTATAGGAAAAATAATTCTATGTGATCACTAAAGGAGGGGATCACAAACATAAACAACCGAGAAAACACAAACTGTACCTTACTACTATTCTACAGCTATAAAACCAAAGTAAAGGCATGGTTTGTAGTACAAATAAAACTACAAAAATAACAACACTGAAATTAAAAATATGCATTTTACGTGATGATGACATTGGAGGGCTGAAGCTAAATCACCACTCCAAATATGTGACCTGACTACCAGAGTATAAATGCTTTTGAGTTTAGCATGGTTAGGTGACCATGTTTGGTAAGATGACTCAATTCACCCACTGCTTTTCTTAATTGGAACTATCAAAGAAGAATCAGTTATGTGCCTTTATGCAGTTGACCTTCATTTGTCATACGTACTTAAATGCACCTCTGTTTTTACAGCACCTGACCAAGTAATTCCATTGGTGCCAGCACAGTTATGGACAAAATGTACCATAAGCTCTAGATTTCAACACTGTCTGGTAGAACTTTCTGCAAGGATGGAAACATGCTATGTCTGTGCTGTACAAAATAGCAGCCAATGGCAACATATAGCTATTGCTTGAAATGTGACTGGGACTGAGAAACTGAGTTAAAAAATATTTTGTTAATTATTTGAAATTTAAACAGTCACATTTGTCTAGTAGCTACCATGTTGGGTAGCACAGCTTTGAAATCTGATGATGGTACTTGGTTATAAGGTGAGCATCTGTATGATCCATAATTTATACATGTGTGTGTGTGTATATGTGTGAAACCAAAATAATATGCATACAAATGTGTATGTATACATACAAAATTTTCAAATGTGTAGCAAGACCCTTGGATGACTGATACTCTCCCACATTAGGAAATACTATACTACAGTATCCTATGTTTTTTCTATTGGGATGACTTATTCAGCCCCAAACTAGGATGCCAAGGCCTATACTCTCCCAGAGCACACCTGGCAGTGGGTTCAAGGCAGAATATCTAGGAATAACAATGCCATATTCTGAAATTATCAGGCCAGGACAAGAATTTGTGTGTTACATTTTAAGAAGGACTTCAGACAACTGGCTCACTGAAAGGTGGTTTATCAAAAACAATAAATGGAGATCAAATTATGCCACACCAGAACAGGCCAAAGGACTGGAGATGTTTGTCTTAGAGAAGAAAAGACATTACAGAGAAGGAGTGAGCAGCTACAATTCTGCAAATGCTTGACAGCCACGGTTATGTGACGGAGGGATTACCGTTGTTTCATTTAGCTTGAGGTTAGACAAAACGGAACACTGGTACAAGTAAAAATAAGACCAACTGCAATTAATATAGGAAAGACACATGAATTATATCTCAATTACAAAGAAAGAGGAAGACTTGTCCAGCTGTCATGTTGTCCAAGGAAATAAAGAAACACAGTGCATTAAACACAGTATTTCATCTACTTCCTTCCCCAACTCACTTAACTTTTTAAAGAAAGATATTTTATTTAAAGGGACTAAAGTGAACAAAAACAGAGATGAGAGATGTTAACAAACTTTTGGAAGCTGGGAAGCAGTTGAAGGAGATTTGACACAGTGGACAGAAAAATCCTTAGCCTGAGGCCTATTTATTTCATAGAGTCTCAGAAAGGAGGATTTCAATTGTGAAACCCTAGAAGGCAGTGGTGTAAGGTGGAGCTGAAGACTGGGGGACAGGACGAAACTCTTTAAAGGCAGCAGTTAGACCTTCCGGCAATACCTTCTCCATTCAGCCAAGATACACACCAACAGCCAGCAGAAGACTAGAGCTTTACACTTTAGAAGGAGTGACTTTGAGAAGATCTGGACTCTGAGACCCTCAGTGGAGGGTGGAGATAAGTCATTATGTCAAAAAGTAGGCGATTAAGTTAAAGTCCACATATTGAATGGGGAGCCCTCCCACCACCCTAGTCCCCTTCCCTCAGTTTATTTCCAGAATATTATTTCTCCCGTGGCTGGAGAGTATAGGATTCCTCTCTGAGGAAGCTGGTCAGCCCAAGAGAAACAGCCAACAGGCCCAGCAACCCAGGGGCCCCACCCCCAAATGGAAATGCCTGGGTTCCCTTCTCTTTGCCTTAAGTGAGTCCCACTAATGTATATTCCTATTCTAAGCACTCAAAATTCCCAACCATAATTCTAGTGTCTCCCAAAATATAAACAGATAGCTAACAATCACCAAGCACTTAAAGAAAGGCTCTGGCTTAAAAGACAGAAACCAAAATAACTGGGAAAACTGAAAACAAAGACAACAGAGAAAATATGGGAACAGGAGAGAACTAAATAATGGTAACAGCAATTATCATCATCTTAAAAAACACAATATGTGTCCATATTATATCCATGAAAAAGACCTGGGCACTATAAAAATTCAAAGAAGGAAAAATTACTTGGGAAATTTGTTTAAATTGATAAGATAAATTTTTAAAAGGACCAAATAGGTTGGAAAATAAAACTAAAATAACCTCCCAGAAAGGACAGCTAGAAAATGTTAGAGAAATAATAAACAAAGTTTCAGTCCTGAGGTTCAATGTCCAAATAATAGAAGTTACAAAAAGAGAAACAGATCAAAGGTTGAGGAACTCATGAAAGAAATAGTACAAGAAAACTACTAAGAACTAAAATACTATTTTCAGTTTGAACAGCCTATTTTGATGCCTGTTAAAATGAATGAAAAAAAGATCACCATCAAAGCACATAATAAAGAAATTTCAGAATACTGGTAACTTGAAAAGAGAGAGAAGTTGATCCAGAAAACCTTCCACAGACAAAATGAAGCCACCAGGAAACAGAATGGTATGAGACTATTCATAGTAATGTTTTACATTTCAGAAATAATCTCAAAATGTAAAAATCAAGAAATCAGTATACAAATCTACCTGAGATATTAGAAGAAACAGCTAAAGAGTTTTAAAATTATGTACATTTACTACTTTGAACACATCTAACTTATGTCTAATGTATATATACACACATCTATATAGGTAGAAGGAGAGCTAATGACAGATAGACAGCAATACCTGATGGATGAATGGTAGATGACAGATGGATAGTTGGTGGATGGATGAACGGATAGATGGATGATGGATGGGGATGGATGGATGGATGGACAGCAGATTCTCTCCTTGGCAGACAGCAAGATCCTGGAGCTGGGACTAATTAAGCACAGAATGTATATATAACCTCTTTGTCAAAGGCATTTGGAGGTTTTCTAGCATTGGATTATAGTTTTAATAGGATCAGTCACCAAGTTCCCCTCTGACCTCTCTGACTCTATAAGTAGCCATCAGAGTTTGGATGGAAGGGTTACTGCCAGCTCCTGAATTGAGTACCAATGGTGGGGGCAGGGGTTGGGGAGAGTCCCTAAGGAGCAGCAGACCAGCTGTCCTTCCCCTTCCTGCAGCAAAACCACCAATGCTGGAGAGAGAAGAAAAGGAAGGGACAGCAATAAAGATGTTTCCCATTTGGGCTTTGCCTGCTGCCTCCTTGGGAAAGCCAGAGATGGCCCAGACTGAATTATGATAGGAAGGAATATGTGGGGATTTACACCAGACAAGGTTCTAAGCATTCCTGTCAGTTCTTAGAGTTCATCAGAGAAACTCTGGCAAAAGATCAATATTAAGAAATTTTACCAATCTAAAAATTTTTCATACTCAAAGAGTGATTCTGCCTCACATATTTTAGAGCTTCATCTTTTCCCTTCTTTTTAATAAACCCAAAGATTCTCTGAATTAACACATGGTACTTTAAAATGCAAATGGCAGCATGTAATTAATTTAAAACAGGGATGTTGTTATTTGGAAAAAGCTTAAAATCCAAAGGGGAAGAGAACTTCTCTGCAAGGTCTTGCAGTAATGGCCACACAGCTATGGGTTTTTTCCATGCTTCAGGCTTTAAGAAGCTTTGGGTGTCCAATCAAAGATACAATCTGAAAAACAAGTGGAAAATCTAAGTCCTGCAAAGCCTACTCAAATTTCAGTCAGTATTTCAAAACATGAACAGATGAAACCATTCAAGAGAAACTAGAAACTACACTTTTGAACTGCCCCCATGGTCACACAGACTCCCTCCCCTTAACTCCCTCGCCCCGACCCCCAGGCACAGGACACCCACTCATTGCTGCCATGGAAATTGGACTTGTAAGGTTTTCCTCTGAGATGCCATCTGTTGTACAGTAAGATGGAGACCTCTAGTGTCCCAAACCTGTATTTCCTCAAGAGCAAATTAAGCCATTGCTGTTGGTAAAACTTATTTATAAATTTCAAATTTATTTATAAATTTTACTATATACAATAGAGAATTTATCAAGTGGAAAGTTGATTCTATTAGCTGGGTTTGGTCCTAAAATGACTGAACTCAGAGAAGAATAAAAATCTTTTGTATTTTGCACTCATTATATGTCTGATCAATCATATCAAGAATCCAAATGGCTGTATCACGCTGAGTATCTGACACCCTCAGAAGGCATACTTGCCCAGTAGCCTATAAACTGGTCCAATCCTCTTTCCAAAGAGGAAAAAGGTGGAAGCAACTGCCAGCAATGGAGTTCCATCTGCACATTGCCTACACCAACCCCAGAATGACAGGGAAACATACGGTCCCTGGATTCTCAGCATAAAGGAAATTTTACAGATGGTAGTAACCAAACTTTAACCCTTGGTTCACAGTGTGATTTGTTACTTCTCCCTAACCATGAGCTTGTCCTCGGCCTTCAACTTCTTGATCTGAATTTGGGAGTTCTTAACCTGGGGCTCGTGATGAGCCAGAATTTCCTGCAAATTTTGAATGTATATGTATTCATGTACTTCCTTGGATTTAAGATTTTCTCTTAATTGCTGGTTGGAAGAAATTTGATGAGGATAAGCCTTGGTGTCGTTTTCTTCATGTTTCTTGTACCTGGGATTCATTGAGCTTACTGGATCTGTGGGTTTAAAGTTTTCATATTTGGAAAATTGGAAATTGTTATTTATTTGTTTTTTTTCTGTCCCCTCCCTCCTTTGGGATGCCACTTGCACATATATTTGGCCATTTGAGGTTATGTCAAAGCTCACTGGTGTGCTGTTATTTTATTTGACCATGTTTCTCAGGGTTTTCACTTGGATGGTTTCTATTCCTACATCTTCAGGTTCACAAATCTTTTCTTCTGCAATATATAATCTACCGTTAATCCTAATCACTGTATTATTCATCTCAGACTTTGCAATTTTCATCTCCAGCAGTTTAACTTTTTAAAATACCTTTTATGTCCATAGTTACCACGTTTGATATTTCTTCAGCTTTTTGAACTTATAAATGCAGTTATAATAATACATTTCATTTTAATTGTATGTATTGACTATTAGTTTTATTATCTGTGTCATTTCTGGGTCAGTTTTTAATTAACTGATTTTTTTCTCATTATGGGATTTATTTCTCTGTTTCTTTGGGTGCCTGGTTTGGTTTCTTTTTATCTGCCTGTTTCTTTGTTTTTTTTTTTAATTTGTATTTAATTTACTTTAAATAATAACATTTGTTTTATTCATTTGCCTGTTTCTTTGCATGCTTGGTTTGGTTTCTTATTTGGTTTGTTTGTGTTTTGTTTGTGTTTATCAGAAATTATAAATTTTTCTTTGTTGGGTCCTGGATATTTTTGTACTCCTAAAAATATTTTTGAGCTTTGTTCTGAGATATGGTAAAGTTACTTGGAAACTGTTTGATCCTTTCAGATCTTGCTTAAGCTCTGATGGTTAAGACCAGAAAAATGCTTAGTCTAATGCAAGAAGGTGAGCTCCTTTGTCCATTAGCCACTGTACTGAGGAGCATGAGGTTTTGCACTCCAGCCGGTGGAAACAGGCACCATCTCAGGCCCTGTGAGCTCTGGGCACTGCTCTCTAGTCCTTTCTGGGAGATGAGTAGTTTCCTCATGTGCACACGCTGACACTTGGTGGGAGCTTCTGCCCATCTCAGGAGTTGTCTCTCTGCTGCCCTCTCCTCTTTGGTATATTGTCCAGTGAGCTCCAGCTGTGGTGGAGTCTGTAATTCTCAATTCTATCAACCCAAGGAAACCACCACAGTCTGCTTGGGTTCCCCCTCCATGCACCATGACCTTGAACCAGCTGGGACAATCGTAAGGCCCATCTCATTTGTTCCCCATCTCTCAGGGATAACTGTCCTTTATACCTGATGTCCAATGTCTTGAGAGCTATTATTTCATTTATTTTGTGGGCTTTCAGTTGTTTCAGGCAAGAAGGTAAATCCAGTCCCTGTTACTACATCTTGGCCAGAAGTGGAATGCTCAAACATTTTCATTTGGATACTTTTAATCTGATGCTTTCTAACCTTGTTGGGGAGGGATAGGGGCACAATTTTTTATCTTCCAGTGTCCTATCTACCTGAGGATGAAAATATTTAGGCTGAAAAATAGATTGTTGCAGAAAGGCCTGAGGAATGCAGGGGAGGTTGTTTTCTTACTGGTGACATTGATAGAAGTTTTAATATTTATAATTCATTTGTTTTTGTTTCTTAAAATAACCCTAACCTTTTTAGAGTTGTAGAAACACATAGAAAATTATGGTCTTTGTATAGAAAACTAAGCACATGAGCAATTGTGCTCATGAATGATTGTAGAAGACAGCAACCAGCCTAGGGATTCTGACAATACCAGTTGCCCAAACTGTTAGGATCTGCAACTCCAGCCACTTATAATCCACTTATACTCCACCAGTATGCAGAGGGACACCTGTCATGAAGTTCTGATCTAATCAATTGGAAATTTAATATATAGTATGAGATAGGGATCTAACCTTATAGATTTTTCAAATGGCTTTTTCAAGTGGCTCAATACAACTTACATATTGGGTCATTTGTCTTTTCCCCACTGATTTAAAATTCTATCTTTTTCATGTATCATTTTACCATACATATCTTTGAATATTCTCTATTATAAGCTATAGAGCAATTTGCCTATTCTTACACCAAGAACCAACTGCTTTGATTAGTATCACTTTGTAATATGCTTTGGTATCTTGCAGGACAATTGTTCTTTTTCCAAATAGTTCTTGTCCATTTGTACAAAATTATATTATAAATTAACTTCAAAATTAGTTTAAATTTCACTTTTGATACTCCTACTTGTTGTTTTTATTGGGATTGCACTGCATTTATAAACTGATTTGAGTATAATGATTTTATACCTGAAAGCAAATTCTAAGATAAATGAATCCTCTTTGGCCCAAATACGACTTCCTAGATTTTCTTACCATAAATTCATCACATTTGAAAGCCTCTCTTGAGCATCCAGCTATTACCTGGGTTTATAGGCTGATTTTGCCACTTGCTAACTGAATAAACCTGATCAAGGTACTAGGATTCCAGGCACTGTTGTAAGCACTTGTTTAAAAGGGTTAATAAGTATATTTACTTTTTTGCAAATTATATTTCCCATAAGGGGCTAATGTCCAAAATATATAAAGAACTCATACAACTCAACAACAACAACAAAAAACAAATAATCCAATTAAGAAATGGGCAGAAAACCTGAATAGAAATTTTTCCAAATAAGATGTACAGATGGCCAAACAGACACATGAAAAGATGCTCAACATCACTAATCATCAGGGAAATGTAAATCAGAACCACTATGTAATATTGTCTCATACCAGTCAGAATGGCTAATATCAAAAAACAAGAAAAAACAAATGTTGTTGAGGATGTGGAGAAAAGGGAACCCTTGTACGCTGCTCATGGGATTACAAATTGGTGCAGCCAATATGGAAAGAAGTATGGAGGTTTCTAAAAAAAAAACTAAAAATAGAAATACCAATTCCCAACAATTCCACATCTAAGAATTTACCCCCAAAAAACCCAAAATCATTACTTTGAAAAGATATACTCACCCTTATGTTTATCACAGCATTATTTACAATAGCCAAGATATGGAAGCAATCCAAGTACCTATCAACAGGTACTGATGAATGAATAAAGAAGATGTAGTACATTTATGTATAGAATATTACTAAGCCCTAACAAAGAAGAAAATCTTTCCATGTGGATGGACCTAGAGGGTATTTGCTAACTGAAATAAGTCAGACAGAGATAGACAGATACTGTATGATTTCACTTACATGTGGAATCTGAAAAGCAAAGCAAATGAACAAACAAAACAGAAATAGACTCACAGGCACAAAGAACAGACTGGTGGTTGACAGACAGGAAGAGGATGGGGAGATGGGTGAAAAAGATGAAGGAGGAAAAAAATTAGAATGTTTGAGATCTAAATCTGAGTGATGGCTACCTGAGTGTATACACATGCCAAAATGCATCGAGCTGTAAACAAAGATTTGTGCATTTGATTGTACAATATAAAATTTTTAAAAATATGATTAGAGCATCTGGCCACAGTACACAAATACATGTTAGCTGTTATCACCAGTGTTATTATCAATATACAAGCCCTTTGCTTTTATCTTTTTGAGCTATGTTAAGAAAGGGACACTGGGTGGCAGTGATAAGTAACTACATCAAAGGTAAATTATGTGCTAGGTCAGAGGTCAGTGAGCTTTTTTGGTAAAGGACTAGACAGTAAATATTTCAAGCTTTGCAGGCCATACCATTTCTGTTACAACTACCTAAACGCAGTCATCACCAATACGAAAACAAATGGATGTTCCAACGTAACTTTATTCACAAATCAAGTTTTATCTAAGGACTAGAATTTGTCAATTCCTAGACCAAATCAGGTCAGTTATATGTGCTTATGATATCCTCCTATTGTCTTAGAGGAGCCCTTTGTCTTTCTGCAGTGACTTGGCACTGCAGGAATTTGTCTCACTCCAAGGAAAATACCACTGAACTCTTTTGGAGATTTCCAAGTCAGAAATGTTTCTGCAACAACTGCCAGGCAATGGCAAGTTTTCCCAAAAAGAATGAGGGAAAAAATAACTACAGGTAACATTTTTTTAGTGCTTATTTTGTGCTACGAAATTTTCCACATGCTTTAAATGCATTGATTAATTTAATCATAACCACCACATGAGGTAAATATGAAGATTTGCTCACCTAACAGACAGGGAACTTGAGGTAGGGAGGCCAAGGTTCCATCACTACTAGAGAACTGAGTTGGGCTATGAACACTATGCTCCTCTCTCATTATAAGCTAGAAGCTAAAAAAAATTACGTACTGCCTAAAAACCTTTGGATTTTTTTATAAAACCCAAAGATCAAAGCACTTATTCCCTCTAATAAGTTTCTCTCAACAGGAGTTCTTGGCATTTAGGGTAAGAGCATTATTTGCTGGGTGGGACTGCTCACATCCTTATAAGACATTTTACCCCCTTTGACCCAGTGTCAAGAATGCCCACTATCCCTGAGACCATTTTAAAACCACAAATGCCCCTCTGCAGTTGCAAACACCACTGTTACTTAAAGCCCTGGGCTGTGAAGCTGGGCAGGGGGACGACCTTGGCAGTTGTTGACCTAGAAAGAAGGCTCCACCCTCTGCCTTAGATTTCCTCCCAAGACAGCAGGCATTGTAGGGAAAGGTATTCTCCCATCAGCCTGTGTGAGAACAGCCCCAAGTGGAACACCAGCTGTGATCTCTAGCACTTAGGAGCTTTGCTCCTTTCCTTGAGGATTTTATATCGCTTTAAAAGAACATCGCCTGCCAAAGTGTAGCACTTTAATAAATCCCATAAATGTCCCTTAATAAGAACAAGTTGCAAATCTTCTCAGAATCAAGCAAACAATAAATGAAGACATTTACTGAGGAATGAGTACCTGAAAAGTTTGAAGGGCTAGCTTGTGCTCTGTCCCCACAACCTTTTCCCCCACAACTAATGAGCTACCACCAGACTTCTAATGGAAGGAAAACCAAAGTTTAAAATGTCTCTTAAATTTTGTGCTTGTCACAATATCACCCAGCCTTTTAATACATTTCACCGAAGGCAGAGCGCACTGACCATTCTACATCACAAGACTTGTAATTTTGCCATTGGAGCAACTGCATGGATGCAGAAACCTCATTTAGGTTTGCTACCTCAATCATACTATGTAATCATTCCACATGTAGCCAGATTTTCTTTCATAAAAGAACAGAACACGCTCTATACAGTAGTCTTGTCAAAAAATCAAATAAATAAATCAGGTCTGAGTCTGGTTAAACCTCTATATTCAAGTACTAATGATTCCCCTTCCAGGAAAATGACTGTTTTCAGGATATCTCCATTCCTGCTGTAATATCTCCTCAATGCTACCAAGTGAAAGATACCCTTCTGTGGGTTTACTCACTTAAATTTAAATAGAAGAGAATGTGTTACTGGTACCACAGTCCTGGCATTTGAAAGTTCTTTCAGGAATAGCTGACATGGAATTCCAATTAGAAATTCCAGGAAGCATGTGTAAAATGAAAAAGTACCAGAAACTCCAACTTCATGGGAGGGGTGGGAGCACCAGTATTAAGTTCTGCTTTAGGAACTAACAAGAGGACAAACATCTGGATTTAGTTATTTCTTCCTGGGAGCTCAGATTTGACAAGAAACGCCATCTGTTGGTGAGAAATGTCCTTGGTCACATAAAACCTTTCCACTAAACTTTCAGCCATTCTATTACTGTGAGAACAAGAGCCACAAGTGAATGCACAGCCACCAGATGCACCAAACTGGAGTTGCCAAGGCAGTGAAGCTGCCAGAGCTCTCACCCACCGCTGGGCAAAGTGGAAATGAGAACGACTGTTCGGAAAACAGTTGGGCACTGACTAAAGTTAAACCTGCATGCGCCCTACAACTCAGCCATTCCATTTCTGGAGAAATTCTCATGAAAGTTATTGAATCAGAAGGCAGTATAAGAATATTGTTCATAATAACCAAACCTTGGAAATATTCCCAAATGCCCATCAACATCTAAAAGGATAAATGGTAATGCCTAATGCATTCATAGGTCCTGGTGCCGCTCATCAGTAGTCCTTAAAACCTCCGAAAGAAAGACAGCCAGATTTTCTTTCTCTCATAAAAGAACAGAACATGCTCTATACAGTAGTCTTGTCAAAAAATAAAATAAATAAATCAGGTCTGAATCTGGTTAAACCTCTATATTCAAGTACTAATTTGTGGGAAATACAGAACCCAGAAACACTATGTCAAAGTACATCCTAGGGATGGAATCAGCAAGATCCAAATGGGGCAATTCTACAAGACAAAGGTTTTCTTCAATAAATTGCAAGGTAAAGGAGGGAAGAGGTGAAACGATTGGTTTAAGAAGATTTAAAAGACATCTATTAATCACAATGCGTGGACCTTATGTGGATCCTGATTTTTTTTTAAAAACTGTAAGAAATACAAACAAAAACAACTTGATACCATGGGAAATTTGAACACTGAAGATTTGATAATATTAAGAAGTACTGTCCATCTTGTATGATAATGGTATTATGGTTATGTTTTTTAAGAAGTTCAGAAATACATCACAATATTTTATGTATTTAGAGATACAATGAAATTATATATGGGATTTGCTTCAAAATAATACTGACAAGATGGATTAGGTGAGGACACGGATGAAACAAGATTAGCCATGAGTTGGTAATTCTTTAACCTAGATAATGGGTACATGGAGATTCAGTACATGATTCTATAGCTGTGTATAGCTGGAATTCTTTATTTGACAAAAAGCTGTTCAAAATAGACAATTAAAGTTAGTGTATTCATTCAATGAAACATAAATACAACAGTTAAATTAATGATGTACAGTTCATGCATCAGCATGTCTGAATTGCAAGACACAAAGTTGAGTAAGAGAACTAAGCCACAGGTGAATACATATACTCTGACCCCATAAATGTGAAGTTCATAAACTAAAGTAAAAAGCAAAACATTGATTTAAGAAACAATAAAGTAAAAGAAGGAAATTAAAGCAAAATTCAGATGAGCAAAATTCACCTCTAGGAGACTAGGGAGGGACACAGAAAATTCCTGAGGGATGGTTATATTCTATTTATTGACCTTTTGGGTGGATATATGGATTTTATTTTGTTATTGTTCTTCAATTTGCACATCTGCCTTTTTCTATAATGTAATATATACTGTATTTTTAGATATTTTTAAGAAACCAAAATTTGTTACAATTTATGGGAAATACAGACCACAGAACAATATGTCAGATGGAATCAGCAAGATCCAAATGGGGCAATTCTATAAGACAAAGGTTTTCTTCAGTAAATAAATTGCAAGGAAAAGGGTGGAAGAGGTAAAATCATAGGTTTAAGAAGATTTAAAAGACATCAATTAATTCAGCATGATTAGGAACCTTATAACATCATGTGTTAACAGGAGTAAGATGGATAGCTTGCTATATTTAAATAAGTCCTCTTAAAGATTAGCATGGTTTGATTTTTTTTAATATTTTACAATTCATATCTTATTCCAAACCTTCAGGGAATGATTCACTCCAGAAAACAGAGTTCTACTGATTCCTGAGAATTAATTTTTCAATACCAGAAGGCTCTATTATTGCTATTGACAGAAACATCTGTAAGTTTTACTGTGCAGTCCCCTGAATTAAAGTTTGTTCATCTTACTGACTCAGGGTAAGATTCAGAGTGACAGTATTTTCAAGGGAACCATAAGTTACGTCTACAGTGAGGATCATAGACTGAAAGGCTACTACCTCCAACAGCAGTTCTCAAATTCATTTATAAATATGGGTAAAATTGTAGTATTTCCAGAATCTCTCACCTGGCTTTAGTGCATCTCCATATCAACAGGTGTTTCCAAGGGTGGAAAGAAGTAGTCATCTCCATATCAATGGGTAATTGCATGGGCGAGCACCGGCTTATCTGGAGCAGAGAGGTTGCAGGGAGTATTTTCGCTAGCTTCTGCTGCAGCAAGAGAGAGAGATATGCAGGACGACTGCTTGTAAGTAATAAGTAGGTTTTAAACTTTATTTCTTCCTTTGACTGATTTCGGTTTCAAAGGCATTTTGCCCCAGGATTTCCCCTCCCCAGAATTACAATAAAACAAGAGAAGAAACAAAATCCCTTGTTTATGTATGAAGCTTTGATTCCTAATCTACTTAACAAAAATGTAGTGAGTGCCATGGCAGAGACTGACCACCTGTTGTCCAATTCTTTTCCCTCTTACTCCCAAGCTTGCAGGAAACATCTGAAAGAGAAAGAGCCCAGGATGACAACACCAATGCCAGCTCCAGCAGGGCAACGACATGGGCCCCTAAATGCCTAGGAAAAGAGAGTGCCAGTGTGAGGTGAATCAACTCAACTGCATAATCCCACAGGCCTGGCTCCTGGAGACACCAGGTAATGCACAAGAAGGGGTGAGGTGCAATGCTGGGAGGAGGTGGGCTGGTTGGCAGCCTGTGTATGGACCAGTAGATGCTAGGACCTCTGCCCTACCAGATGCAACTAAGCATCTAACCCCCATTTACCACACACAAGATGCAAGGGTTAATCTCTGGATAAACTGAACCCAAGTGTCTCTGACCTCAGGGGCAGGCACATTGAAGGATGGAAACAGGGAAATTAAGCAAAAATTTACACACTCTTAGCCCATTTTTCTTGCCCTGCTCCTAGAGAGGGGCAATCAGTTAAATAATACCCATCTCTGATCCAAACAAGAGATTGAGATTGTTGGATTCTTCTCTAAAGGAAGTTGATGGCCACCGAAAAAGAATTATAAATATTATTTAGGGAATTCTCTAAAATTAAGATTGAATTTCTGAACATCCTATAGTAAAGTCTACCAGTTGAACAAAACAAAAACCAAAAAACCTTCCTATGCAGAGTTTGCATTTAAAGTACCAAAATGTTTTAGCTCTTCATTCATAAATTTAAATGGTTACCTAAAGACACCAGATATTTGAAGAAAGTCCCCAATAACAGAGAGATCAAAACATACATACAGAGAAAACAAACCCAGATAAAACATATGCAATACAGAGATTAGAGGAGAATGTCAAGAAATATGTAATTAATACCCTGCAAGTAAAAAGAAGAGCTACAGTACACCTAAAACAAGAATATATTACAAAGAGGGAGCAATCAGCAAAAAATAAAGTGATCTTGCAAAGTCAAAGATAGTATGTGAAACAGAAGGTAAGAACATAAATGTGAGACAGGGTCCATGGGCTTAGAGAGTAGGATGAGGGCCTCCGGAAAACACAAGGCAAGATATTTACACTCAAAGCAATGTAACAATGTAAAGTCCCTATCAAAACTGTGTTCAGCATTATGCAAAGTCAAGGTCACACTAATTCTCTAGAGTAAAGATACATCCTCAGTGAAATCAGTTAAAGGTCAAAAGGCCAGGGGCAACTTGGCCTGGAATGTTTGAGTGTTGGGCAAGGGTATCTCAGCATAACCCCTGACTTCACCGTAAATAGCGCTAGCAAACAGACAACAACCCAGCCCACCTTGAGGGCAGGGCAGGTGGTACAAGTCCACACCCTAAGCCCTCAATTCCCCCAAATCCTCAACTGCCTGTAAGTCCCCTAGACAACACACCACTCCAGGCTCTCTTGTCCCCTCCTGGCATGAGCCAGGAGCTCTGTCTGTCCTCTCACTGTATCTCTCAATAAAAATCTCCCTGACTCTCCTACCTTGGGTGTTTGCTAAGTTCATTCTTCAACTCCACAAACAAAACCCCAGCATCAAATGTAGAAAGGCAAGTTGAGGAAACATCCCAGAGTATATTAAATAATGAGAAAACTTTGCTACTATTTTACTATCATAGTAATATTTAAACATGCTACTGATAGACATCTGGGCTATTTCTATGCTTTGCTATTACAATATTGCAGTATAATATACAGCATTATAATACATACCTGTCAAGATTTCTTTTTATGCTTATGTGAAAATTTCTGTGGAGTACAGTGAGAAGAAGTGTGCATGGAAATCATTCCCACCATTTATGGATGGCTGGTGTGCCAATTTGTACCTGCATTATTCCATTTAAAAGGGTAATCGCAGTATTATCGTAGAAGGTAAGTTTCTTCCTACAACCAGAAGTTCTGCATGGGTATAACCTGCAATTCTAATTTTTACCACTAGGGGACGACTTAACGTTAATATTCTTTTATAGCCAAATTCTGGAACCACAAGTTAGAGCTGAAAAGAACATGGGGCCCCATTGTGCAAACCTCCCTTTTTAGAGAGGACAAAAAAGAGTAACCTGGTTAGTCAGTTGCAGAGACTAGTCAAGAATAAAATTCAGAGTTTGAAAAGAATAATCTTAGGATATTTGATATACATATGCTCTAAGTTATCTCCAGTTCTAATAACTTAATACTAAACCAAGGATTTTCTAAAACGTATATTTTGAATCCACACCGTGCTTAAGCCTTCAGTTTTTAAAAACTGATCTCAATTTCAAAGGGCATAAAATTTCTCCACTTCAATAAAATATGAAAAGTGTTGGTTGCTACCCAAGGGCCCAAATCAAATGGCCAAACTGCCCTTGAAGAGAACCCTCTAGATGTGCAAGCTCTGGGTAGCCAACATGCCTGGCTTGAAACTGCACCAAGCTGCAGTCATCATCCCGAGCAAAGGGTTTCACTGGCAGCAGACACATCAGGTTGGAGGCTGTCGTGGTTCCCATGAGCAGTCTCATACAGCAGTCAGTCTCCTGCTTCCTCAGCTCAAAGCCTGGCACCTCCACTATAGCAACTAGCCTCCCCTGTATCCAAAATCATGAGTGTCCTTAAGAAACAATGGGATTGTTAAAAAGGAAAACACACGCGCCCAACAGGGGGGCAGTTCTCCTAGGCCAAGTCAGGAAACTGGGCTGACTGACTGCAGTGTCAGCCTCTCCCAGGAGTGGAATTTTAAACCAATCAGTTTGGAACTTCCTAGTGAGGTAGGTCATCTGCCTAAAGATCCTAAAGGAGGGTAACCGGACTTGAAACAGTCCCTAATCTCTTTTGCTAATAATTCATTTTGCCCCACCCTCCTATCTATGAAACCTTGTATTTTCTATAACTCCTTGGAGTGTCTCTCTACTTGCTACTAGGATGCTGCCCAATTCGTGAATCACTTAATAAAACCAATCAGATCTCCAAATTTACTTGATTGCTTTTTTTAACAGATGGGAGAGTCCAGCCACTTGGATCCTTCTGCACAGAGAACATGCTAGAACCCTTTCCCTTTCTTGGCTTCCAACAAGAAGGGACCACATCTGACTGCAGTCTGCCTTGTTATACTAAGAGGTTGGTAGCAAATTCCTTAGTATTTGTTTGATTCCAGTCTCACTGAGAAGTCTGCCTCCTGCCCCACCCTGTTTCTGAGTGTTTACTATCCAGAAATTGCTGGAAACTAAATGTTCCAGCTGGGAGGACAGGGCTTGGGGGTGAAGGGGTGGAGCTGAGCAGAGCCTGGGGGTGTCTCTGGCTTCCTTGTCTAAAACACTGCTTGGCAGAGGAGATAAAACACAAAATAAAAAAGCATTAGAGATAGAATAGAAGGGTAGGAAGAAAGAGAAAGAGAGAGAAGTAAGAAAGGACAGAAGTGGTCTGGTCAGGTGCTGAATTAAAAAGTGATCATATTCCCTTAATGAAAGTATCAAGTGCCACACCACGTTTACTCCTCTCTAAAAAAGACTGGAAGCAGAAAGGGTAATTACTTCTACTCTTCTCTGAAATTTTAAATCCTCTTTATTACTTCTGATACAGTTTACCAAAGCAAAGTGGGGAAATGCTGAGTCAGGCTTTTATCTTTGTGTCCTTGGTATTTAGTACAGTATTGGAAGGAAAGAAGAAAGGGAGGGAGGGAGGAACAAAGGCAGGAGCAGATAAGCCTTGGCTTTTTTTTTATAGCTTCTGTGTTCTTGCAATGACTCCCTACTGCAAAAAATGTCTCTGTACATATAATAATTAGTAATTCTGGACTTGAGTCACTAGATGGAGGCAGAGGGACATGAGAAAAACTGCTATTACCACGAGATAAGACTTGTCAGCCCTGATCTGAGAGTGGATGGACTTCGACCAGGCAAGACTAGAAATCAGAAGAATTAGATTCTTCTGCCATGCCCTTAGTTCAAAATGTGTATCACACCTTTAAATGAGTATAATCTATACATTTCCTAAGGATTTATAAGAATAAAGCTGCTTATCATAAAGCAATGCAGAATTGTTGAACCCGAGTCATAAAGGGGCCATCAAGTCATCAGGTGGATGCTCTCACGTCGCACACACATGTAGTGTGACTCAGCAGGAAAACCTGTAGGAATCAGAGCCTTGGGACCAGCACTCTCTAGCTATGCAACCTTCACCAAGTTGTTTGTCCTCTCAGAACCCCAGTTTTTCATCAGTAAATGAGTGACAGTAATCATTTCTACCTTGTTGGGTTGCTGTATAAACTAAAAAATGAAAAACTTCGTAAAACAACAAAGAACTACATGATGTAAATCCAATTACTATGATTAACCAGTGTGTTCAAGTCATAAGCTTGTTTACTTAATCATGTTCTTAAAGTTCTCCAGGGAGAGAGTCCACAGACTGTAAGTACTAGAAGGGAAGGATCTATGGCCCTCACTCTTAGCATTAACATCTAACATGGCACCTGGCAAACAGCAGGTAATTTTTTTTAAGTTTCTTAAATGAACGAAAAAACATTTAATTTATAAACTTTTTTTTTACTGAAAGGATGCACTATTAGTAGTCACTCCAGGAAATATCCCAGACTGTCCTGGACCAATTGGGACATGGGACACATAGTCGCTGTACTTATGTAGCACATACTGTGTGGTAGGCAACTGCCCAGAAGATATAGCACTAACTCATTTAATCTTCATAATAATGCAGTAAGGTCATTAGTATTTTTAACCATATTCAATAAATATTTATGGAACACCTACTATGTGTCCCAAGTCTTCTAGATTCTTGGGACACATTAAGAAACACCACCACAAAAATAAATATTTCTGCCTGTTAGGGGTGGGCGAATGAGAAAGTCAGACAGTAAAACAATCAATGTAATATAAATTATGTAGCATGCTGAAAGGTAATGGTGCTGTGGATAAAAGAAAAAGGGTTTGGAAGTTTGGACAAGATAATCTGGGAACAGAAATATCCTGTAAATAGCCTGACATCTCCGGCTGGTAGTCACCAAGCCCCAGTTCTAACTGAGGCAATCTGTCCCCAGTTCCCGCTTTTATCCCTGACCCCGTTATCTCTTCAGTCCTGATGTGTGCCTACCCTGGCTCTGTATTCAAATTCACTTCCTGCATAAGTGGCAGAGAGGAGCACCCAAAATCTGGTGGTCTTTTCTTGAACTCAGCTTGGTGTCCATTTCCGCCAGACATTCACCTGTGACTTGTCTGGGTTTCAGCTGAACTCCCTCTGGACAATGGGACCCTTGAACAGCTCACCCACCCAGAAGGGATGAAGGCTCTGCCTGGAGAACTCAGTGTTTTGGAGTTTGAGGAAATGGCCAGACAAGTCCACCAGACAGGAATGAACACAAGACCCCAAGGGGAAGGCCCAGGCGTTCCCAAAGTCTACACGGCTTGAACTAATGCTGACACTTGAGCAGCCTGAGCCACAAAACCACATGATGTTGAACTTCCTGTCATTCCCCAACCCTGCTCTCTGCTGTGTATGCTTCTTGTCCTTCCTCATCTTGTGACTCTGGCAGAACTCCAGGGCAGTTATTCAACCTGTTCCAAGACAGCCTGGGCCAAAAAAAGAAAGGGCAGTGTGGGTTCCAGGGCCAAGCCGACTGCCAAGAGCAGTCAATAGCCTAAGGCTGGGCGGTGAACACAATGGGGTCTTCACATGGGCAAGTAAAGCCCCAGAAAGAGACTGAGCATATTCTCAGACTTCTGAGTCTGCTTCCATGGTTTGATATCCAGCCACTAGCCTTCACATCTAGTAAGCAAATTGTGGCAAATATTTTTGTGGGCCTAGTATGTGCAAGGCACTGTGTTCACAATACTTACTTGTGTGGACACTGTATTTTATACATGGATCTCTGTTTTTCCTTTTGTATCTGTAAAGTGAAAGAGTTTAAGTTGACAATCCCCAGAAATTCAGACTGGTCTTTTGCTAGACTGTGACTATTATAAATGCAGAGACTGTGCCTCATCTATCTTTCTCTCCCCAGATTCTAGCACAGGCCATGACATGTAAGAAATGCTGGGTAAATGTCAAATAAATCCAACTTCCGAAATAAGGCTCTTGAAGGAAGTCTCCACAATGAGCCAAAGACTGGCTTGCGTGCTCATTACAAATGTGTAAGAAAACATACATACAGTTTTCTTATTTTTGGACAGCTGTACATGGAAAGCTTTTAGCCTTCACAGAAGAATAGCAACTGACCTCTGCAAACCTTTCAAAATCCAAAAGAATCTTCAAATATACAAGCTGCATAACAAACAACACTTTACTTAAAAATAGGCATCATCTTTTCAAGAACTAAATTAGAGAATTTATATTCCCTCATTTCAAAATTTACTTCAAAGCCACAATGATCAACCAGTGTGGAACTGACATAAAGACAGACATCAAGAACTATAGAATAGAGAGCTCAGAAATACGCCCTTACATTTGTGGTCATTGATTTTCTACAAAGGTATCAAACTAATTTAATGTAGAAAGAACAGTCTTTTCAACAAATGGTGCTAGGAATTGGATATCCACATATAAAGGAATAAATCTGGACCCCCACCTCATGCTATACACAAAAATTAACTCAAAATGGCTTGTACACTTAAATGAAAGAAAGAAAACTATAAAATTCAGGGGAAAAAATATGGCAGTAAATCTTCATGACCTTGGTTTAAGCAATGATTTCTTAGATGTAACACCAAAAACACAGATGATACAAGGAAAAATTGATAAATTGGACTTCATTGAAATTAAAGATGTTTGTACTTCAAACAACGTCATCAAGAATGTGTAAAGACAACCAACAGAATTGGAGAAAATATTTGTTAAGTCATATGTCCATCGAGAGCTTAGTATACAGAATATGTAAATAACTCTTACAACTCAACAAGAAAAAGACAACCTAACTGAAAATGGGCAAAGGATTTGTATGGACAGCTCTCTAAAGATGAAATACAAATAGTTTATAAGCACACACAAAAAATGTTCAGTCACTAGGGAACTGCAAATAAAACCACTATGAGATGTCACTTCACACCCACTGGGTTGGCTGAAATTACAAAGGTGGACAATCTCAAGCATGGACAAGGATGTGGAGAAATTAGAACCATCAGATATTGATGATGGGAATGTAAGGTGGTGCAATAACTTTGAAAAACAGTTTGGCAATTAAAAGTTAAATATACAGTTACCATATGACTTAGCAATTCCCTTCATAGGCATCTACTTAAAAGAAAGGAAAAGAATACGTCCACACAAACATTTGTACACAAAGCTTTACAGTAGCATTATTCATATTCATAATAGCCAAAAAGTGTAAACAATCCAAATGTTAATCAACTTACAAATGGATAAATAAAGTGGTATATTCATACAATGGAATAGTATTCAGCAGGAAAAAGGAATGAGGTACTGATACATGCTGCAATATGGATGAAACTCAAAAACATCATGCAAAGTAGAAGAAGCTAGTTACAAAAGACCACTTATCACATGATTCCATTCTTGTGAAATGTCCAGCCTAAACAAATCTATAGAGACAGACTCATTTGCCCAGGGCTGGGGGTGGAGGAAAGGGGAGTGACTGTAAATGGAAAAAGAGGTTCTTTTGTGGGTAATGAAAATATTCTACAACCAGATTATGGTGGTAGTTGCACAAATCTGTAAATATACAAAAAAAAAACCCATTAAATTGTATATTTTAAAAGGATACATTTTGTGGTATGTGAATTATATCTCAAAAAACCTTGTTTAAAAATATCAGCTATTGATAAAAAAGAAGACTTGTGAAGTCTAGCAAATGAGAAGGGAATTAATTGTTAGGCTCTAGTATTTAGAGGTGATTTTTTTAAATTTATGATTCATTTAAGTCTGATAATATTCGAGTTACCTTCCCAGAGCTGAAATGATATCACTGTCAATAGCTGTATGATACCAGGTAGTTTTAATATCTACTAATTATTTGTCCCTTGAGCTGGAAGGTCTCACAGCTTGGGGATTCCATTAAGTCTGCATGCACCTTACCGGTGGAGAAAATTAAGGCAACATTACAAGGGTTCATTCGGACTTGCCATGATAGCTTTAAAAAACACGGGAGCAGGGGAAGCAAAAATATGACTTGTGAAGATGTCCTCAGCATAGGGCACTGACAGACAGGATCTCAGTGGAGTTGATTGATGAGAATGACAGCGCATTGTCCTGGCGCGTGGTAGTCCTTCAGGAAATATTCATGAAAAGAAGGAATGAAAGATGTATTACTGGAGAAAAAAATTCTCAAGCATTCAATCCCTCTTATTCTGACATACTCATCATCTGTTTTTCAGAAACAGACTATAAAATTGTCCACATTCTTGAAAGCAACATGGATTTTCTTTCTCCTCCTGTGTTTTCTATTGTAACTTCCTCTTTCTCAATCATTGTTGAGCTAAGTGCGTTTAATTCACTGATTGTCCAGCATGTGCTCCAGCTGCACCAATTCAGTGCATGTATTTACACCAAGACTCTGAGAAGGCAGGTTCCCCTGGGACACACACTACAGTCCCCAGGCTGTGCTCAGTGCCAGGATGGTGCTGCTCGGTGTAGCTGACAACTGCAAAGCTGATTACCTGGTAGGTCTCTCCTGCATTTTTAGATATCAGTGTTGTAATTCTTCCCTCTTCTACTCCAGGAGACAAGTGGCAGATTGGAGAAAGACTGATGTAGTTCAAGGCCCCGAGCCATCTGTGCTATGTTGTCTACCCTATGAATCAGCACACAGACGGTGGAGATAATGCATCTTATCTGGAGACCAGACTCCCCAAGGTAAGACAGTGAGACAGATGGGCCAAGGCATAGAGGAAGTCAAAGTCACTCATTCAGGTCTGGGCTAAACCCCACTTACCACCAAAGATAAGGAATAGATAGCAAGGCACCTTCCCAGATAAACTAATCAGATGTTAATGACACTGCAGAAATGGTAGTAGTAGCTCCCTTGTCATATGTATTTGGAGAAATCACTTCTCTCTGCATGTTAGTATCTGGGGGCACTAAAGGTATAGTTGAAAGGGATTAAGTGGGTCCATATATATGCCGAGACCTCCCCCACCCCCCACTTTCCCTATTTGGCTCTCAGAACTCAGAGTCAGGCCTTTATCCCCAGGCAAGAGATTGTTAGAGTCTTCTTTGGGCTCTGCTCCAGCCAAGACAGGAGAGCTGGACAAGCCAGGGAGTTCCCGACCTCAGCAACTCAGGCAGATGGCCCTTCTGGAAAACTCAGCTAGCATGTTCCATCCACATGCACGCACTCAATCAGCATTATAACCTCCAACCTCCTACTCTAAACTCTCAGCAAATGAGAAAATTCACTGGAGAGCTGGAAAACAGTCTCTAAAAAGAAAGATGGAGGTCAAAGGAAGCAGGGGCGAGGGGGAACATACTTCCAAAAGAGAAGCTATTACTAATAGCTTTAGAGAGCTAAGCAAGAAACAAGAAAATGTGCTATGCAAAAGT
Source organism: Manis pentadactyla (assembly GCF_030020395.1). NCBI lineage: Eukaryota > Metazoa > Chordata > Mammalia > Pholidota > Manidae > Manis > Manis pentadactyla. The sequence continues at coordinate 94,834,512 of NC_080021.1, read as the reverse complement.
GAAAACAAAAAAGAATAATTCAAAATTAAAAATGTGAGTGCAGAGATGAAAAATAGGAGAATAAGAACATAAAATTAAGGATATATCCTATAAAAGTAGAACAAACAAAATTAAGAGATGGGTAATAGGAAAGAAAAGATTAGAAAATTTGAGGATCAGTCCACTGAGTCCAATACCTGTAAGAGTGGAATACAGAAAGTGACAGAGAAAAAGGCTTTTTTATATATCATTTTAAGCTACTAAATGTGTGGTTATATATTGCTATGTAGCAGTAGATAAAACAACCCCCCACCCCTTAAATATGGCTGGGCCGCCTGACTCAGTGTCAGTGATTAGAATAGACGAAAGTGATGGAGTTCACTTCTGAGGCCAGGTGACAACAGGACTGACTTCCGTCCTGCCACCCCTTCTGTATCTCAGAGGGAAGACAGCTGCGTCTTGTGAGCCACCCCGTGGGAGGGCCCAGGTAGCAAGGAGCTGATATCTCCAGCCAACAGCCCACGGGGGCCTGAGGCCTGCCAGCAGCCACGTGAGTGAGCTTGGGAGCAAACACCCCTGGGTTGACCGCTGAGATGACCACAGCCCGGGCCAGCAGCCCTCATGGCAGCCTGCGAGAAGCTCAGCCAAAGTCCCTGTGTGCCACCCTGGTCTCCTGCCACACATGTTGGGTAATGTTCATTGTCAAGCTGCTAAGTGTTGGGGTCAGTGGCTATGCAAAAATTGGTACCTAATACGGCATCCACATGGCTCAGCACGCATATAGTCCTGGTAAGGTAAATGCTAAAAATTAAGCTCACTGAAACCTGGGAGGAACACAGGATGAGAAAGGCACAAATGCCTGGCGGAAGGTGCAGGACAGAGCCAAAGGCCTAAGGTCCTCACAGTAAAGTCAGACATGGTGTGGAAGGCTCAAAGCAAAGTGGAGATAAACGGTGAGGCCTCTGCCAGGAAGACAAGGGAAGGTGTGGTGGGGAAACACTGGGCTCTGTTACCAGCCTTGTGTGGCTACTCCACTCTCTAAACTGGGGGTGTGCGCAACGTCGACCAAAATCTCAAAGGAAATCTCCCTACACAATTCAGGTGTGATTCTGTTTTCTGCTTTGTTTCATCTAAATTCCTTTTTCTGTATTTAAGGAGTGGAAAGACTCAGGCAGCTGTCCTCTGGTGAATTCTCCTTGATATTAGGTTCAGGCCCTGGAGTCCTCATTCAATCTTTTCTAGTTTTTACAACCTCAAACTTTTTCACCCTGTATCAAAGCTTCTAATTTCCTAAGCCCCACAACCTTTCATCAGTTCTTCCCTTTGGCTATGCACATGCTGCCATGCTTATGGGCTTGTGGTGTGTGCGCCTTGCGGGCACGGTGCTCCGCCAGGCCTCTCCACTCCTCCTCCTCCCTAATCAAACAGGCGGCTCCACCACTGGATTTCCAGCCTCAACACCCGGCTGGTGCTCAGAGGCCTGGAAAGCTCAACATGAGTGAAGCTGAAGGAAAGGATGCAGGAGGCCCTCCACGACTGCGGCTGCCGGGCTCCATGACAAGCCCCAGGGGGCGGCACCAGGCTGATGGCCAAAAGGGTGGACATGCAGCTGGGACTGCGTCCAGGAGATGCCGGGCTCAGCACGGGCCAGTGGTCGGCTCTCAGGGTCACAGGGGAAGATGTACTCGTCACTGAGATGCAATCCACTTCCCCAGACAAACAACAAGCCAGGGCACAAGGAGGGGAGCGGGGAGGCCAGCTGGAGGAGGAAGGAGCCCCCAGAACGACAGGAATGGACTCCTGCCTAGACGGTGCTGCTGACCAATGCCCAGTCAAGGAAACCCCCAGTGGAGCAGGGGAATTCCTCTTAACTGGGGCCCTGGGGCTGCCAGGAACTGGTCACTCTCTTCCTTATGACTTATGAGTCTGAGAGACTGAAGAGAACTGTTTCATTTAGAGAGCAGCTGAGGACAGAAATCTTCTATCTGGTCCAGAGCCTTTCAGATCACCTGATCAATGTCTGCCTGTCCCTCTAGGCCACCAGCCCTGCAGTGTGGAGGTGCTGTCTGGTGTGGCTCCCCCCTGAGCCCCCAGCATCACACTCAGTGTCTGGGGTACAACAGGTACCCACTAAATATTGGACCAGTGAATGAATGAATGAGACCCCTGGGAGCTTGTGATGGTTAATTTTATGGACCAACTTGACTGGTCTTGGATGCCCACATGAAACATTACTTCTGGGCATGCCTTTGAGGGTGTTTCCAGATGAGATGAGCACTTGAATCAGTGAACTCAGTGAGGTACATGGCCCTCCCCAGTGTCATCCAATCTATATCTACATATAGAGATTAATATATACTTAAATATGTATAAATATGTTATATATAATATGTAAACATATTAACTATATTTAGATCTAAATACATATTTCTATATCACACATAGAAATACATATGTGTATATATATATGTGTCTATATTTACTGGTTCTGTTTCTCTGTAGAGCCCAGAGGAGTTACTCAAACACAGAACCGATCTGTGCTTGTCGGTGGGAATCTTGGCTGGGTGTTTTGAATTTTGGAGAAGATTATCCCAGGGCAGCAAGAAGCGGCCACCAAAGCAAACAAATACAGAGACACAGAGACACAATAAGAAAAACAGGGTTTTCACTCCCTGGGCCACAGGCAAACTGAGTTAGAGAAACTGGCTGTGGCATGTTCAGGCTTCCTGGGCACACTTCAAACTTTGCGCAGTTTACAGTGAACCCCTACATCATCTGTGCTCCCTTGGAAATAAACCTAGAGCACATCTCAGGGGCTGATGCTTTATGAAGATGTGGCTGCAATCCTGTGGCACTGAGAGGGAAGGGGGCAGGGTAAGCATGTGGGGGATGTGCTCCCAGCTGTTGTAGACTCTAAAGAAAACACAGCTGGTTGCTCAGTCATGTGGGACATTTCAAGGAAGGTCAAACGGCATCACTGCACCACAAGAGCGTCAAGGGAGAGGGGGGTGGGGTGGGGGAGAGGAGTCATGCACCAACGGCTTCCCCTCTCCCGGCTCACTGGCCGGGCTGGCTGCACAGGGCATGAAGCCCCACCCTCCCACCCACCCTACAGGCTGGTGAGCCCACAGGCACTCAGGTTGGGTCCCTCCAGGGGGCAGTCAGGGACCCAGGGCTGTAGGGCTGGGATGCGGATGAGGCGCCAGAGCCGCCCCGTCTGCCCCACCAAGTGCAGCCCAGGGGAAGGCACTGGGGAGGGATATGCATGCTGTCTGTCCAGTGCTCCCCTTTTAATAAGCTGAGGTTTTACTTTCTTATGGTCAAAAAAGCCTACCTCAAATTTACACCATGTTGTTATCACCCTCATTATACCCCTGACCTCAGTGCCTGTGAGAATCACTTCCAAAATCAGCTCAAGCGGATGTGTATCATAGCTTCACACATTCCAGATCTGCGATGTCTTTTTGTAGCACCCCCCAGGAATCATCAAAACTTCCCTCAGTCCCACTTTTCCATGTCCTAAGACTATATATTCCATCCAGAGGTAAAATACTCAGGGCCAGACCATGTGTTCAAATATCTATTCAGAAACCCCAAAGGCTGTCATCATAGCACTACAGGGTGCCACAGACCCAGAATTCCCCAGCCCCCAAGTCTTTATGTTCATGTCAGGATGTTCACTGAAACTTTAGAATGCTTTTTTTTCTAAGTACCTCCAAATATTCAACCTGGACATTGACATGTAAAATTCAATGTGCCTCCTTACATTGAGTCATGTGAGGATGTGGGTGGAAGGCAGGCTGTGCTGTGCGGGTTTACACGAGAAGGCAGGCTGACTGGCTCCTGGTCTGGCCTGGGCTCTAATAGTCTGTGTGACCCAGGATGTGCCAGTCAACCTCTGGGAGGTCTCAGTGTCCCCTCCATCACCGGAGGGCATTAGAACAGATCCCCACTCTGCTAGCATCCTGTGGATCTGTTTCACTATGGGCAAAAGAAAGCGCTTTACTTTCAAAGGCAATTATAAAAGTCTAGAATTCCCCAGGTTCAAAGTCACAATTCTAAAAGTAAAAGTCTTGAATTCCCCAGGATCTAAATGTTGATGCATGATGCTTATCACTTCTCTTCCTGCCAGTGGAGTGTAGAACACTGTATAGAACCAGGCAACGTGGCAATCCAATGGTTTACCAAGTTTCCTTTCATTCTAATGACTCACACAGCACGTGGTTAGAGTCTAAAAGTCTGGTAACCTGGATTGGCCTCTCCATAGGCACATGGGAAGCCTCCCTTCTGGGTGCCAGGTTGTGTGTCTCTGCAACAGGCCATGTGGTGCCTCCTCCTAAAACCCTATGGGAGGAATCTGGTGCTTACGGGGGGCACCCCTCAAAAGTGTGTACACAGAGGTTCATCTTAAAATGCCTGGAATTCTGCTAGGTCTGCCCATCGGCTCATGGTAGGGAAACCACCACCAAAAAGGAAGAGCTGAAGATCACATAATCTACCTGGACCATGGCACGAAAGGGGGCTTGTGCCCATGTGGGCGGGACAGATTAGGACATGGTGCACACGTCATACAGTGTGGAAACGGCGCTCCCTCCACCCCATAGACACAGTTGTCAGCAAGGCTCAGAACGGTCTGTCTGAGAGATGCAAGCCCAGCATCCTCTTTTGGAAACCCCATTTGGGAAATGCAGACTTGGAGGGTTGGTCAGAAAATGTCATCCACTTCCATGTAAGTTTATGTCAACTTCAGCAAGTGTTAACTGTAGCAACAGCTATGAACGGCTTGCCCAGATTTGCAGAAAAAAGACAGCAAACCTATATAGAACTCAGGTTTTCTTACAGGTAAGTATGGAATATTTCTCACGGTTTCCTGTAACTTTTCACACCAAAAGAACACATTTCGGTCTCCACAGACAACACAAAACATAAGAATTTATGCTATAAACTAACATGAGGGATGGCAAGGCTTTGGATCTTGCTGAGTAACGTTAGCCTGTCAGCGACGCGTAGGTGGGCTGGGAGTGTGTGTGTGAGACAGGCTGTGGACAGTGCCGTGTGTGTGCCTACGCCTTTCTTACTATAGCACATGTTTTCTATGAAGAGCCTCTTAACGTGTGTGGACAATTGGTTAATTGCTCATACTTTAAGCACATCCTTACATTCTGTGTATGGGCAGGGTCTTGGGATGAGAGATATTTCCTAAATCCTTCACTCACAAGCTTGTCGTCAACAGTACAACTGAAGAAAGAAACAGTAGCAAAAGGCCAGAGAGGATGCGTATCTTTGGGCACAATGATGTGCGCACTGGCCAGGCACCAACATGGCCACGTGTCTAGGTGGCTGGGGTGACATAACACCTGGAAAGCAGTGTGATACTTATTATAGTGGAAACATCACTGGCTGGAAATCAGAAGACCTGAGTGGGAGACTTGTCTCTACCACTTACCTGTGTGTGACTTTAAGCTTGATTTGCTTCTCTAGACCTGTGTCTTTATGTTAAAAGATGAGCATTAGACACTATGGCCACTACAAGCCCTTTCAGGTCCAAAATTCTATTCTATCCCTTAACATAAACTGACATCTTTTCAGATATCCAAAGAAAACAGCAAAAATTAGAGGGCCTAACATAACTCTAGAAGTAGGACAATTCACCTCCTAGAGTAAATATATACTGACTCCAGTTACCCATTCCCCAATAGGCTCTGTAAGTATCGTTTCCCAAACGTTTCCCTGTAGATTAATGATGTCATAAGAAAACAGTGTGTGTGACTCAATGGAAACCGAGTCACTCTCTCTGAATACCCTGGGGGAACGACCATGATCCAGGCGGGGAGATCTTTCCTCGGGACCCCACAGTGGACAGCCTTCTGAGTGGCTCTGTCTCTTTTTTGCCCACAACTTGAGAGGGATATGGAGAGTTTGGGGTCCCAAGGGCAGTGGCACCCAGGTGTCAGCCATGGCAAAGGAGACCCGAAAAGAAGAGTCCCATTTGCCGGGGAGAGGCTGGTGAGCGCCTTTGTACCAGTCTCCAGGTGTTAAGGGGCGAACGCCGCCTGACTGCTGCCTGGCCATCTGCTGGCCTGCGGTTCACAGACAGAGCGTCTGCTGCAGTTCCTGCCAAGCCCCAGGCTGGGCATGCAGAGAACTTGTACGTGCCCTTGGCCTTCAGCTGAGCAGAAGCAGCCTCAAAACGAGGAACTAGCCATGCTTGGTCAGCCTGGTGTGTGGCCCGGGTTCTCATTCAGCATGAGACAGCACGTAAGCTCCAGATTGAAGCAAGTGTCCTGCCAGGTGGGGCTTCTCAATGACGCAAAGCCCTTCAGGGCAGCTTCCAGGGCTGGGAGGCCTCACACCCCTGCAGGGAGCCTGGACACCCACATTCTCTGAGGAAACTTGGCACAGGCTCCTCCTTTTCCCTCTCTGTTTCCTTGGCTCTCTGCCTGGATTTCCCTACTCAGGCAAGCCTGTATCTCTGAGCGCTCACCAACCACCCTGCAGGGGAGGCTGGCCAGTTGTGCACCCTGCAGGTGCTCAGTGCCCAGGGGCAGTAACTGAGGCGGAGCTGCACCTGACCCTCTCCTGCCCGCAGCTTTAGGATTGGCACATGGACAAAACAGAGGCAGTTTCCATTTCTTTAGTGGGGCGAATTCCTCCCTATGCGGGCTCCCAACTGGAACCATCTCGCCCCCCCACCCCCACCCGGCTGATACTGCCAGGCCCCATGCTCCTGCCGTGAAGCCAGTGTTATGGGACCCACCACCCACCTGAGCTCCCTTCATAAGAGCCCTCTGGCTCTGTACGCAGCCAGTCCCCAGTTCATCCTGTAACAGAGAGGTAGTGTGACAGATTTGTCCCTTCTAAGGCACTAGTTAAGAAATGGCAGCTGCCTCTCAAATCCTGGAGCAGTTAGAGGATTTGGAGAAGAGAAGGAGCCTTCCCATGGACTCCTACACACAAATCTCTGAGCCGAGAAGGCAGCCAGCCACCAGTGTGACTGGAGGGACCTCCAAGGGGCTCCAGGGGACTGAAACACCTCCTTCCCCTCAGTCTCATCATCCCCATCAACAGCTAACATTGTTACTGTATAGGCAGCTATGCACTGTTTTGAACTAAGACACTGTTATTTTTGAAAGGTATTCTATTTGGTTTAGCTGACACAACAACAAGGACCCATCTAATTGTTTAATGCATAACAACATATTACAAGTGCACCCAGAGCAGAGCAGAGTTGGAGGCCCCAGGACAGACAAGAGGCAAGTGCTAACAAGGGACGCCAGCTGAGGCTGCAGAGGCGGTCTACCTGCTGGGGCCTCAGATACAGCAGAGCGGCCCCAGACCGACCTCGCAAGAGGGCAGTCGGCCCTGGAAGCAGGCCTCAAGGGCCACAAAAACAATCCTTATAACCGTTCACAGCTGTGCCCAGGAGGTTCTGTCCCATGGTGACATTCCAGCTCCCACAGGGAGGCAAATCCCTGGAGAATGAATGGGTTTTGTTTGGCTTTTCTGAGATGCATCTTAATTTAAGGGCTTTTGCCTGAGTGAGTCAGAGGCAGAAAAGTCTCCAGCTGGTACTTTTCCATCCCTTCTCCTGGATTATATAACATGGCACATTTTTAGAAACCTGGTTCTAGCAGCAGACTTCTGTGCTAAAATTCCAGCTTCCCAGTCCTCATTCTCTCAAATTTTCAAGAAAGGAGTTGCTAGTGTTTTTTGAGCTATGAAAAATAGGAGGTGGAGAGTAATACATTCTTCCTATATGAAAAAGGGATAGGAGTTTTCTGCAGTCCTCTTGAAATAGCTCCTTCCTGTCCCTTATGTTTATAAAAGGACAGGGAAAAAGAGCCCACCAATGGCTGTGTTTTGTCTTGTTGCTCCTAGGGAAGCAACTCGGAAAGTTCCCAGCTTAGAGATTTTAAATGTAGTATCACATATGGAGGTAGAACATCAGCTTAATTTATACTAACATGTAAATGATTGATAGAGCATCCAGAGTAAGGAAGTTTCATGGGGACATTTTGAGACATTCTGAGAAATTTTCATTTCTCCTGAAATAAGGAAGGATTGAAGCCAGAGGAGAAAAACATGTTGACAGAGATGGAGATGGAGGGAAAGGGGCTCAGGATAAAAAGGAAAACTGAAGCAGAGACTGCTTCAATGACTGTCAAGTTCATAGTGCAAGATGACAAGCTATAAGGACCAGATTCCAGGTCTCTCGGTTTTCACCTCACTTGTTAGAATGTCCAGCCTCATATTCTCTGGGCTGTTTGTCTGGAGCAGCCCTTTGCCCCACGGGACCAGTTTTGATCATGTCCTCTCCAGGCCAAGTGCCCAGAAGAAAAAAAGCAATAGCCTGATGCCAACGTGTCCTCCTCAGAGGACAAGCCAGTGCACAGGGAGGAGAGTCTTCCTTTTTAATGTCTGCTTAGCCACCAAAGATCATGAAACCTTAGTCACAGCCCAAAACGCAGCCACAGCTGACGAGGAATGGAAAGAAGCAAAGGAGAGGGCAGCGGTGCAGACGTCCTCTGCCGGCCTGTCTGCTCTCCTTCCTTCTCAGGCCCACAAGGCTGACATCTGTGTACATGCCATCCCCCAAGGGCCTTCAAATTTAAAACCATAATTTTCAGCTGCGCTGCAGGGTAATAATGTCATGTAAACTATGCAAACAGCTAAAGCTTAGTTCTGCCCTAATATGTTTTTAGGCAACTCATTTTTGCAGCAAGTAACCACTGTGCTCCTGCCCCTCCTCTGCAGAACCCTTCGTGGTGCCAATGGAACGATTCCGCACCCAGTTCCAGTTGTAGATTGTTTCAGATTAACGCTATTCTTAGACACTGAGAACCCAACTGGTGAGAGGTGGAAGGGGCTTGATACAGAAGTCTACAAACCTCTGTCCCTAAGAATAAAGATGGTCGTGCATAGGATACATGTCCTCACCTCAGGGGTACAGTGGCTTTCTTTAGGGTGCCCTGTGTAATGATCACCAAGGACAGTCACAGCTCCCCTCCAGAGAGTCACCCTGTCCAGCTGGTCTGTAGAGAGATGTGGGGACCACCTAGTTATCTGCATAATAGATACCCAGCAGTGGACTCAGAGTGCTTGCTGTGTGCCAAACACAGGACTAGGCCCCAGTCATGGGGTGAACAAGATGTGCTCCCTGTCTCCAGGCTCTAGGGACTCTGACAGACCATGTGAAAAGTACACACATCTCTTCCAAAGTCTGCAGTCAGAAATGTCCTCCTAGGTAGCTTGGAATCAGCCACGGTGGGAGTATTTACACTACAGAAATTGCCACCACTGCAGGTCAGGGCTTTGTTGTTTGGGTGTCCGTCCCGTAGTTTTTTGTTCTGAGGTGGTTTACCAGCACACCTTTGTCTGTAACACTGGTGGGACTGAAGTGTTACAGTAGAGAGCAAGCACATTTTTCTGCTTTTAAGGGATGAGGTAAGGCTTTATGTAAGGGATGATGCGTTCGTGCATTTAAAGCTGAGTGAGATTTCATGGGGCAGCAAAAGAGGAACAAGGAATTCCAGAAAGAATAGCATAAGTAGAGGCACAGAAGCCTCTAATTTAAGAAGCTCTGGTGATTCAGAGAAGGGAACCAGTATAATCTCTTGTGTTCCCCAACGAAGGCTGTTGAGCCTTTAAAAAGGTCTTTGGGCAGATGGATTGAGGGGCAGGGAGGAAGGACCTCAGAGGGTAGGACAGACATTGCCCTTAGCATCAACTGTCCAGCTTAGCAGGTACAGAGAGACCAGCAAGACAGAAGGCAGCATCCTCTTCTTTCTGTCCTAGGAGGGCTCAGCCCTGTGATGAACTGGAGCCCCCACAGTAGATTTTACATGTAAAAAAGAACATTGAATGAAGCTGAACACAAAACTCACAGCTTCCATGTGCCTGCAAATTACAGGATGAAGAGAGGGATCTGTCTTCACTTCAGATTCAAAGCAGAATTTCCATTTCCTCAGTTTGGCACAAGGTGTTAAGTTTCTCCCCCCAGTGAGAAATGACTTCCTCTAAAAGCATATCCTATTCCCTTCCTTCTCACCAACAACATAAACAGTGGAGAAAATCTGCATTTTTGTGGCTTAAAATTAAGGATTAAAATTTGGCACAAAAACCACTACACATCTATCAGAATGGCCAAAATCCAGAACACTGACAACACCAGATCCTGGTGAGGATGTGGAGCGGCAGGAACTCATCCACAGCTGATGGGAATGCAAAATGGTGCAGCCACTTTGGAAGACTTGGCAGTTTCCCACAAAACTAAACATACTCCTACCATATGATCCAGCAATTGCAATCCTTGGTATTTACTCTAATGAGATGAAAACTTATGTCCACATGAAACCTGCACAAGCATGTTTACAGCAGCTTTATTCAAAATTGCCAAAATCTGAAGCAACCAAGATGCCCTGCAGCAGGTGAACATAAACTGTGGCTCATCCATATAACGGAGTATTATTCAGAGCCAAAGGAAATGAGCTGTAAAGCCACAAAAGATATAGAGAAGACTGAAGCCAATCTGAAAAGGCTACAGACTGTATGATTCCAGCTCTGACATTCTGGAAAAGGCAAAACTGGAAACATAAGCAGATCAGTGGTTGTGAGGGATGGAGATGGAGAGAGATGAATAGGTGGCGCAAAAAGGGTTTAAGGGCAGTGAACTGCTCTATATGACACTGCAGTGGTGGATTTGTGTCATTACACATTCTCCAAACCCACAGAATATACAACACCAAGAGTGACCCTAATGTCAACTGTGGACTCCAGGCGACAACAGTGTGAGTCCATGTAGGTTCATCACTGTGACAATGTCCCCTCCGGTGGGGATGTGGACTGGGGGGAGGTCTCTGTAAGGGCAGGGAGTATAGGGGAACTCTCTGTACTTTTCCTCCAATTTTCTGTAAAACTAAAACTGATCTAAAAAATAAGGTGTTTTTTTTTAAAAAAAAAAAAGACCCAAAGAAGCCTGAACTTTTAAAGGCTCCTTTCCGCTGAGGAGGGGTTTGTCCCATCCGTGGCGCCTGAAGCCACCAGGTGGCGCTGCTGCTGCTGTAGCACATTCCATGGTTGGGGGCGGGCAAGTTGCGGAGGAGCCGGGGTTCCAGCGTAAGTCCTCCAGGATCTCCGTCCATGCGCAGGGACAGACGGACCTCTCCGCAGTGCTGAGACCAGAGGCTGGGAGTCGGGGAGAAGGAGTGGGGAAAAGAGCGCTGACTGGGAAAGAGTGATGGTAACCCGTACTGGCTGGAGGTTAGCTCTGGGAGCGCCATCCCTGCGCCCGTTGTCCCCACACCCGCAGGGGCAATCGTTCCACCACAGCTGGGGTTTAGACGCTCACGTGGCTGGGTCTGGACCTCAGAGGTAACCTTCTGGCCAGTCACCCAGTGGCGTCTCTCAAGACTCCTCCCACAGCAGGTTGCCAGCACGCACGACAATGCTCGAATCCCGCTATCCTCGCACAGATCCTCCCAGAGGGGGAAGGCTCTGCGCCTGGGCATTGGTGGCTGGGCCCTGCCTTCTGCATCTCGCCCTTCCACACCGTCTTCGCTGGCCCCCAGCAGGTGCCCTACACTCTGGGATTCCTCTGTCCCTTCAGCCCAGCCTTTCACCTCACTCAGGTCAGCTGTGGTAAATTCCTTCTCCCATCCTCCAGCTTCTCCTGAAATCACACACATCCTCTAATCTGTCCTAACATGGCCCCTCTTTAAAGAGGACTTCCATCACCCTCTTCCCTGATCCTAGCTGCCACCAAATGCCCGTGAAATCATAGAGGCTTCATTTCTGTCCCCACGTGGCCTAGCACATTCTGAGCTACTGAGTCCTTAATGAACTGTTTATGTGCTTCACTTATCTCCCCTACAAAGTATAAAGTTCAGTAGAGAAAGAATGCTGGGTTGCCTTTCCTTCAGTGCTCACGGTATCCAGCACAATGCTTTGCACTTAATAAAAGATCAATAAATATTTGCTAAAATTAACTTGAAGTAGCCTAGGGCTGAGCTCTCCCCTCACAGCCAACTGACAGGCATGAGAGTGAGCCAGGGAGGATGGTCTGGCCCAGGTGAGCCAGCGTGGCCATCCTAGCTAACCCAGGCACCCCAGAGGCTTGGGACAGGTAAACAATGTTTGTTGCTTTAAGCCACTACAGTTGGGGTAGTTAGCCAGCAGTGGATAGCTGGAAGAGTAAGCTAATGAGTGAACTGATCACATGCCTTCTGAAGGAGCCTCTTTGACCAGTCATTTGTTAAATTATAAAACTATGAACACTAAAACTTTAGTGAATTTTCACTAAAACTCCCACAAGTAGACAGTTGTAGCTATCTGCAAAATGCGTTGAGGACTGCACCAAGAAAACCTGAATTTCCGATACAGCACAGGGCAAAATTCTCATCATTCGACATGGGCCACTCCTGGACCAGAATTGGGGGGCACAGTCAGAAATAGAAGACTTCTCTGCCTGGGCCGGAGGTGCCTACAGTATATCTAACAATCTCCTCTAGAACATGAATTGCTCACTTAAACATATTTTAAATATTTTTAAATGTTGTTATTTCCAGGTCATAGGTGGTGAGAGAACCAAGATATTGGCATCCCAGCTCAACAGGAATTGGGGTCACACGTTTCAAAAGATGATTACCTAGGACTGCAGGTGGGCAGGCGGGTAGAAGAAGCAGTGATCAGCACCGTTCCCAGCCATTCACCAGCCGCATCACCGCCTCCTGGAGCCCCTGCTCCCCCAACTATAAGGAACCGATGCCTGATGCATCTAATGAAATGCAGAACTAATGGCAAAATAGAAAGGACCCAGGGCCCCCTCTTGTGGATACAGGGTGTGCTACATACCCAACACACAAAACACTCAAGGGTCCAAAGCAAGGGGTATTTTCTAGATCACCTGCAAAAATCTGGGCACCAGCAACAGGACTGTGTGTTTGTAGGTCTTTACATTCCTTGGACTGTATGCCTCTTAGATAAGACGACTTCAGCTAAACAGGGTCGGTTATTAGCAGAGCCATGGAAATGGTGATGGAAGCTTAGGGCCGCAGCTGCCCAGTCCTGCACCCCTCCTCCTCTCCCTTCACCCCCGCCTTCTCCCCCAGGACTTCCAGCACCATGCCTGCATGTATTAAGACCACGATAGTCAGGGTGTCACTTTTAACAAGTTACTTTTTTTGATCTTTCGGTTTCCTAATGCCTCATTCTCCCATTCTCACTGATCGGAACTAGAATCTGAAACATATTTATGCTAGTGTGAACTCAAATCCACATATTACCTCTCCCAAGGTATTTGCATTTTAGCCACATTTATGAAAAAGAAGGTGTTAATTTTAGGCAGGTAGGTAAGTAGGTAGTAAAGAATTCTTTCTCTTTCTCTTTTTATTTAGTTTAAGAAAAGGGTCTTTCTTAGTAGCATTACTACTGAGCCTAAGGCAAACCCCTCACTCTAAGCTGTACAAACACAAAGCATATGATGTGTATACAGAGACAGCACTCAACCAACAGACCAGGGGTGAAATCAGCCATGTGTACACCGCTGTGCACCCTCTGCAGAAGTCCCCAGTGCAAGGCCATCACAGCTCCATGTAGTAAATGTGTCGCCAGAAGAGAGCTGATAGCCACAGAGTCATGGGAAAAGCACCTAAAGCTGTTCAGGGTAGAAGAGCATGAAACCTGGCATGTTTATTCCAGTCCCTGGTCTCTGCTGGGCTCCCATGGTGGCTAGAAGAAGCACCCCTCAAGGACACCCTCTCGGCTTTACTTTGGTTCTGTGGTCAAAACACAGATGACCAGCTGGCTCACGAGTGTGAAAGAAACATGATTGTTATAGAGCCTCTGAGGGTTAGGAGCCATTTGTTATACAGCATTATCATAGCAGACACCTAACATAATAGAAAAATTAAACTTTTCTGCAAAACCTTCAGTATCTTCAGCATGTCAGGCACATACTCCATACATCAGACTCCTGAGCAACGTAATGCTTCATTAGGGGAACAGTCACTGCAAAGCCAGCTGTGGGTCTAAGGACCACGCATTTTATTAAGTGCAATGAAGGCATTTCAGCAGAAAGTCAACCACCTCTACTTCACTGACTCAATAGGCTAACTGCAGCCCTTCATGTCCTCTGCAGACAGACCCTCCCGCTCAGAGCATGTCGACTGCTCAGGACCTACAGGCTGGTCTCCCGGGCCACATACTGGAGTGGTGTCCCTACCAAGTCAACTACTGCTGCTCTCAATCCTGTTCATGCCATACTCATAAACCATTATGCCCTGTGGGTAAATATGAGCACCAAAGAGCACTGTGTCCATGAAAACTAAATTGACTGCTTTGTAAAGACTTAATTACACAAATTGATTTTTTTATACTTTAGGAAACAGTTTGGTAGTTTATTTTTAGGTGTGGTAAAATATACACAAAATTTACCATCTGTTATGTCCTGAATGTTTGCATCCCCCCCAAAATTTATATATTGAAACCCTAACCCCAGTGTGGCTGTGTTTAGAGCTAGAAGCTCAAATGAAGTCATCAAGGTTAATGAGGTCACAAAGACAAGAAGGACCCTGTGCAAAAGAGTCAGTGTCCTTATAAGAAGAGACACTAGAGAGTTTGCTAGCTCTTTGTGCACACTCACAGAGGACAGGCCAGGGAGGACACAGCAAGGAGGCGATCCTCTATGGGCAGGAAGAAACCTATGCAGAACCCCAAGGTGCCAGCACCTCGAGGGTGGGCTACCAGCCTGTCTTTTGTTTAGCCCCCCAAACTCAGGCTTCTTAAGGTAGCCCAAGCCAACTAATACAGCATCTTAACCACATTTAAGCATAAAGTTCAATGGCATGAAGTACATTTCATTGTTACCCAAACTGATTTTTTTAATGCTGTTTAACTAGGAGTGAGGTAATTATTTTTTTTAAATGGGGAATGAAATCTTAAAAGTCTAGAATAATTCTGCATTCAGAGTGTTTCAAGTACCTTTAAATTCTCACTCTTTTATAAGGACTCAACCTGGAAAATAAAACTTTCTGACTATGATTTATAAAGAAAGTCAATAGAGAATTTAATCAGTGAAACTATAGTCAAAAACCTTATACCAAAGAGTCCATAAATGAGCTTTCTGGATAGGTTTCAGTAGATTGGTTTCATTTCCTTAATTTCCATCTTGAACTGACTCTTGGTTGATCAGCCATTGCTGTACTGATCATGTTAGGTAAGGAGTTCATACAGCTTCCATTCCATTTGATTGCATCTCAAAGGATGAATGGGTTTCCACCAGATGAAAGGGGGGGAGAGGGGGACAATAATGCAGGTGGAGGAAACAGGCTGTACAAAGTCACAGGAGCATGAAGGCACATGACATATCAGGGAACTGGGGACATACCAAGCATGACTTGGAGCACTGGATGGCAACAGCACCCCAGGAGGAAGTCAGAAAGGAACGAGTGTCCCACATTGGTCAAAGCTTTGAAAATCATGCTACGACATTTGGACTTGACCCTGTGGGCAGCCACTGAAGGTTTCCCTGAAGTGGTGTTCGGGTTCAGGCTGTGGTTAAGTGCAGCACATAGTCCAAAGGGTCCAAAGGAAGGGATGGCTGATGTCAGGAGTTTTCAGCAAGAATCTACATATGGAATAACAAAGGTCTGAAATGAAAAGCAGCAGCAAAAGTGGAACTGTAGGAATGGACATGACAGGCATTTTTTCCAAATAAAGTTGACACTTCATGATGAAATAGACGTTTTCAAGGCTGAAACAGAGGCTTCTAGTTTGTTACAAGAAGGGGTAAGATTGAACTGGCAGGAAGTGGCCTGTAGCTTTCTCCCAAGCAAATATCTTTTTACCATGGGTAAATTAATTTTAACTGACTTCTGCATATTCCTCTGATATTGTCACTTTGAGCGGAAAGTGAGAACAGGGCTGTAAGTGGGGTAAGTCAACATCCTCAATGTCCTCTGGTTCACAGTGACCTGAATCATGAAGCGGAATAGCAGCCAAGAGCCTGAACTTCCCTAGCTTCAGCGGCACAGCCAGATGAGTGCTGACAGACTGCCCTGGAGCAAAATGTATCGAGAACACAATGTGTACCAAAACAATACATCCTCTAATAGGGTTGGACAAATGCCATCTTTCCTCGCACATGACAGGGTTGTCAGGTTATAATCAATTGATTGCACTAGTCAGGTACTCCAAGATGGGCTCATCCACTTCCTTCTCTGTTCAGGAGTCCTTTGAGATGTTTCCCAGAGCGTTTGACCCCTGAGCCCTTTGTCATGACTCAGAGTACCCGACATAGCTACTCGACCATGAGGGCTACGGGTATCCCTGTTGCCCACATCTTCTGTGTGTGTTTAACAATTGGCAGCATGAACAGCCACATAATTTAACACTATGATTATGTTGATCTTGCCTGTGAAGTGATTAGAATATAGTAAGAGAGGCTGATATATAAATAATTATAATACAAATTAAAAGTAAAAAATAGCAAAAAGAGGGAAGGGTAGAGTGCTCCTGTAATTAAGAGAAGCTGAAATTTTACCATCTTAACCTCGTGAAAATATTAGCCATGCTCCCAGGACTCCCCATGTCCTCCTCTTCCATTTCAAACTGTCTGATTCGCCCCTCTGGTCAGTCCAAATGCAACTTCCTAAAATGGTCTTTGTGTCTTGTGAAAAGTTCCTCCGTTTCCCTTACCCCACAACACAGTCTGAAGGTCTGCTGTGGATGTGTATCTGAGGACTTGTTTCACCCCTGGAGGGAGATCAAGCCTTATTTAAGTCATGGTGTCCAGACCGGATTTTACTGGAACCGATCCATATTCCCTTGGGTGTTAACTTCCTGAAGGTGGCTGGAAAGCATACATGCTATGGGAAAATCCAAAAATGTCTAGATGTGGTCAAAATACTCATGTCCTTTTGGTATGCACATCCAGACCCTAGGTCTAGAATAAACTGATCTGTTTACCCTAAAGGCAGTCAAGCTTGAGTTCCCCTGGAACATCCTTACATCCTTCCTGAAAGCTTCCATTAGCAAAGACTTGTTAATTATTCATGAAAGCTGCTCAGTCTGCCGGCAGTAAAATGAAGAAGTTCTAGATCAAGATGCTAAAAGTCCTCTAAAACTGGGCCTACAAGCTAAATGCTCTATGTTAGTTTAGATGCAAATTTTGCTTGAGTCCAAGCTCATGATCTATCTCTTCAAGTCCTAGAATCCTAGAATCCTAAACTCACTGGGAAAAACTTAAAGAGCAATGAAAAGGCTACCATCTATTAAATACTTAACATATGCCAATTCTTCACAAAATGGCTTTCAATCCCCACAACACCCCTATCAGTAGGTATGAATAACCCCATTTTAGAAAAAGAGAATCTGAGACTTAGAGAACTAAAGTGACTGTGAAAGTCACAGAGCCAGAAAGTATCAGCTCAGAAGTTAGAACCCAGATCTGTGTGAAGCCAAAATCTTTACTGTTCTATTAAAGACAAGTCCAGCTCTCAGCGTGGGGCCAGCAAACTGAATGGTATGAACAGTAACTGACAAAAATCTAGGCACCATGCAACTGATGTCAGCCCTTTGTGTAATAAAATAAAAAGAATCTCCATCGCCTGGAAATGTGTAGCCTATAAAGCAACACAGGGCATACCACATGGTGAGGAGAAGCTGAAACTGAATGAGCTGCTTCATCTCCTTCCTGTCCCCATCCCAAGGTAGGCAAGTTAGGAGGTCATGGGCTTCCGGACTACAGCTGACCTTAAACAACTATTGTAAAGAGCTCAGACAGCTCCAATTTTCAGCTGTGTGGCACACTAGACATCCTTGCCAACTCTTCCAGCAAAGATACACGCAAGGGCTGGCAGAAAGTCTCCTTAAAATCATTGATAAGATGGCAAAAAAAAAAAAAAGGCAAAGAACACTTGAGACCAAAAACAATCTCAAGGAGGCAAAAGGGCTCTCACACCAATGGCACTTTCTGTCTCAAGCAGATTCAAGCATGGGCATTCACAGGTCCCTGTGGCAGAGGGGAAGGGGACCAAGCCTAGAGCCAGCCCAGGGTGACACAGAGCCCACTAGAAAATAACCTCAAGCACACTCACTGTAAAGGGAAAAAAATAACGTCACACCTAGGAGACTTTAAGCAAAGTTGCCTATCTTAAACCTACATACTAAATGGACAATAAATACTCCTCTGAGAGTATATAGCCACAGGCCAGCCCCCATGTAAGAATGCAATCCAAATTCACATAATTGTGCTGGTCTCAAAAGTCTCAAGTTGAAAATTTCATTTAAAGTTGTCCCAAGTTGGTAATTATGGGAGCTGACAAGTCCCAAGTCTACAGGGTAAGCCAGCAAGTTGGAGACCCCAGAGAGCTGATGGTGTAGTTCTCATCCAAAGAAAAGCCAATGTTTCAGTTCAAGGCCAAAGGCAAGAAAACGCAGATGTTCCAGTTCAAAGGTAGTCAGGCAGGAGGAATTCTCCTTTACACGAGGGAGGATCAGTTTCCTGGTCTGTTCAGTCCTTCAACTGATTGAATAAGGCCCACCCACCCAGATTGAATAAGGTGCAATCTGCTTTACTCAGTCTATCAACTTAAAAGTTTATCTCAGAGAGAGGATTAAAGATGGCGGCATGAGAGATGAGACAAAGGCTTCCTCCTAAAACCACATATAATAATAAAATATAACTAATATAACTAATCCTGAAAGAGCAACAGGAAAGAAGTCCGGGCCAGACTGCATACACCTGGAGAAAAGAACAGACCTCACAAACAGGGTAACATACCAAAGCCATGATCCGGCAGGACCCAAGCCCTTTGCCCACCCCAGCTCACCAGCAGGAGGAACAGAAATGGAGCAGAGAGGGAGTGGAGGCCTGGAACTGCTGAAAACTTAGCTCTGGAGATCTGCTCTGGGAGCACAAACCTACATTGCATGGTACTGTGGTGATTAGCAGGGTGGGAAAGCTAACACAGGTGGTATACCTGGAGAGACTGAGATTCCAGCCGCTTGTGGAAAACAGGGATCCATATCTGGCTGCTCTGGGACAAAAGAAAGGTGGGCAGTCAGAGAGACTTCCTAACACTGAGAGGGCTACAAAAGGGGCAAGGATTGCACAGAGCTTACTGCTCAGGAGAAAGGACAGGTAGACAAAATTGTTGAGGCACACTCAGCCCAGCAGGTTGGGAACTTTCAGGAGCTTCAGGAGCTTCATTCCCTTGGCTGGATACACAGCTCTAAGGTCCCCCACCATGACACACAACCTGCTGCACCTTCCTCTCAGCCAGACTGCCCCTGGCCTGGTGTCAGGCCACGCAGAGGGAAGCCCTGCCTACAGCACTACAATTGCAAAGCATAGAGGCTTACACCTGTGTGTTTGGCCCACTGGTTCTGGCAGTGGAGACAGGCATAACAGCTGAGAAGCAGGAAACAGCTCTTTCCTCCCCCAAGGCATCAACACCGCTCCCCTGAGACCTCTGACAATGCTCCAGGGGCTGAGCAGCTCCAGAGAGTAGAGCTTCTGGGCACTATAGGGCACCAGATACAAATATGAAATGACAAAGGAACCTGGTTCAAACCAAAATCATACAAACACCAGAAAAACAGTCAAATGAAACTGATCTCATCCATCTTCCTGAAAGAGATTTCAAAATAAAAATCATAAACATGCTCATGGAGTTACAGAAAAATATTCAAGAACTCAGGGATGAATTCTGGTCAGAGATCCAATAATTAAGGAATACAATGGAGGGTTTTAAAGCATATCAGATATGGTGGAGGAGATGATAAATGAAATAGAAATTAGAGAAGAGGAATACAAAGAAGCTGAGGCACAGAGGGTAAAAAGGATCTCTAAGAATGCAAGAATATTAAGAGAACTGTGTGACCAATCCAAATGGAACAATATTCATATTATAGGGATACCAGAAGAAGAAGAGAGAGAAAAAGGGATAGAAAGTGTCTTTGAGGAGGTAATTGCTGAAAACTTCCCCAATCTGGGGAAGGAGATAGTCTCTCATGCCATGGAAGTGCACAGATCTCCCAACACAAGGGACCCAAGGAAGACAACACCAAGACACTTATATAATAATCAAAATGGCAAAGATCAAGGATAAGGACATACTATTAAAAGCAGCCAGAGACAGAAATAAGATCACATACAAAGGAAAACCCATCAGGCTATTATCAGACTTCTCAGCAGAAACTTTATAGGCCAGAAGGGAGTGGCATGATGTATTTAATGCCATGAAGCAGAAGAGCCTCAAACCAAGAATACTGTATCTGGAAAGATGACATTATAATTTGAAGTAGGGATTAAACAATTTCCAGATAAGCAAAAGCTGAGAGAATTTACCTCCCACAAACCATCTCTACAGTGTATTTTGGAGGGACTGCTATAGAAGGAAGTGTCCCTAAGGCTAAACAGCTGTCACCAGGGGTAATAAAACCACAGTAAAGAAAGTAGAACAATTAATTACTAAGCAAATGCAAAATTAAATCAACTAGCCTTAAAGTCAGTCAAGGGATAGACAGTACAGAATATGATACCTAATATATAAAGAATGGAGGAAGAAGAAAAAAAAACTTTTAGAATGTGTTTGTAATAGCATACTAAGTGAGTTAAGTTAGACTCTTAGATAGTAAGGAAGTTATCCTTGAACCTTTGGTAACCATGAATCTAAAGCCTGCAATGGCAATAAGTACATACCTATGGCAATAAGTACATACCTATCGATAATCACCCTAAATGTAAATGGGCTGAATGCACCAATCAAAAGACATAGAGTGACTGAATGGATAAAAAGCAAGACCCATCTATATGCTGTCTACAAGAGACTCACTTCAAACCCAAAGACATACACAGACTAAAAGTGAAGGGATGAAAAAACATATTTCATGGAACTAATAGGGAAAAAATTCAGGAGTTGAAGTACTTGTATCAGACAAAATATACTTCAAAACAAAGAAAGTCACAAGAGACAAAGAAGGACATTACATAATGATAAAGGGATCAGTCCAACAAAAGGATATAACCATTATGAATATCTATGCACCTAACACAGGAGCACCTACATATGTGAAACAAATACTAACAGAATTAAAAGGGGAAATAGAATGCAATGCATTCATTCTAGGAGACTCAACACTCCACTCACTCCAAAGGATGGGTCAACAAGGCAGAAAATAAGTAAGGAGACAGAGCCATGGAACAACACATTAGAAAAGATGGACCTAACAGACATCTACAGAACTCTACACCCAAAAGCAGCAGAATACACATTCTTCTCAAGCCCACATGGAACATTTTCAAGAATAGATCATATACCAGGCCACAAAAAAAGCCTCAATTCAAAGGCCACAAATTCAAAAAGACTGAAATTGTACCAACCAGCTTCTGAGATCACAAAAGCATGAAAATAGAAATACATTATGCAAAGAAAATGAAAAAGCCTAGGAATACATGGAGGCTTCACAACATACTCCTAAATAACCAATGGATCAGTGACCAAATAAAAACAGAGATCAAGAAATACATGGAAACAAATGACAACAATAATTCAACACCACAAAATCTGTGGGATGCAGCGAAGGCTGTGCTAAGAGGGAAGTGTATTACAATACAGGCCTACCTCAGGAAAGAAGAACAACCCCATATGCACAGTCTAAACTCACAATTAACGAAACTAGACAAAGAAGAACAAATGAGGCCCAAAGTCAGTAGAAGGAGGGACATAAGATTAAAGCAGAAATAAATAAAATCAAGAAGAATAAAACAATACAAAGAATCAATGAAAGCAAGAGCTGGTTCTTTGAGAAAATAGACAAAATAGATAAACCCCTAGCCAGACTTACCAAGAAAAAAAGAGTCTACACATACAAATAGAATCAAAATTGAGAAAGGAAAAAAATCACTATGGACACCACAGAAATACAAAGGACTATTAGAGAATACTATGAAAAATTATATGCTAACAAACTGGATAACCTAGAAGAAATGGACAACCTTCTAGAAAAATACAACCTTCCAAGGCTGACCAAGGAAGAAATAGAAAATCTGAACAGGCCAATCACCAGCAATGATATTGAACCGGTAATCAAAAAACTACCTAAGAACAAAGGACCAGATGGCTTCACCACTGAATTTTATCAAATATTTAGTAAAGACCTAATACCCATCCACCTTAAAGTTTTCCAAAAAGTAGAAGTGGGAACACTTCCAAACTCATACTATAAGGCCAGCATCACTCTAATACCAAAACCAGGCAAAGACACCACAAAAAAATAAAATTACAGACCAATATCCCTGATAAATATAGATGCAAAAACACTCAACAAAATATTAGCAAACTGAATTCAAAAATGTGTCAAAAAGATCATCCACTATGATCAAGTAGGATTTATGCTAGGGATGCAAGGATGGTACAATATTAGAAAATCCATCAGCATCATCCACCACATCAACAAAAGGACAAAAACCACATGATCATCTCCATAGATGCTGAAAAAGCATTGGACAAAATTCAACATCCATTAATGATAAAAACTCTCAACAAAATGGGTATAGAGGGCAAGTACCTTAACAAAATAAAAGTCATATATGACAAACCCAGAGCCAACATCATACTTAACAGCAAGAAGCTAAAAGCCTTTCCTTTAAGATCAGGAACAAGACAAGGACGCCACTCTCTCCACTTTTATTCAACATAGTTCTGGAGGTCCTTGCCATGGCAATCAGACAACACAAAGAAATAAAAGGCATCCAGATTGGTAAAGAAGAAGTCAAACTGTCCCTGTTTACAGATGACATGATATTGTACATAAAAAACCCTAATGCTAACCAGATTAAAGATGGCAGTGTGAGAGGAGAGACAGAGGCTTCCTCCTAAAACTGGATACAATTAGAAAATATAGTTGGCACAACTAATCCTGAGAGAGCAACAGGAAAGAGGACGGTGCCAGACTGCACACACCTGGAGAAAAGAGCAGACCTCAGAGAACGGGGTAACGTACCAGAGCTGTGGCTCCGCGGGACCCAAGCCCCTCCCCCACTCCAGCTCACTGGCAGGAGGAAGAGAAACGGAGCAGGGAGGGAGTGGAAGGCTTGGGACTGCTGAATACCTAGCTCCGGAGATCTGCACTGGGAGCACAAACCTACATTTCATGGTACTTTCATCATACTCTTCTGATTACAGGGTTGGAAAGCTGGGACAGGCGGAGTTCCTGGGGAGACTGGGATTCAGGCCGCTTGTAGAAAGCAGGGATCCATATCCGGCTGCTCTGGGACAAAAGTTTATATCTGAGTGCTCAGCCCACTGGCTCAGGCAGTGGAGACAGGCACAGCAGCTGGGAAGCGGGGAACAGCTCTTTCATCCCCCCAGGCACCAATACTGCTCTCCTGTGACCCCCGACATTGCTTCAGGGGCTGAGCAGCTCCAGAGGGTAGAGCTTCTGGACACTAGAGGGCGCCATATACAAACATGAAACGCCAAAGAAACCTGGTCCAGAGTAAAATTATTAATACAACTCCCGAGAAAGATTTAAATAATATGGACCTCGTGACTCTTCCTGAAAGGGAGTTCAAAATAAAAATCATCAACATCCTAATGGAGGTATGGAAAGACATCCAAGAACTCAGGAATGAATTCAGGTCAGAGATCCAATCGTTAAAGAACACGATGGAGGGTATTAAAAGCAGATTGGACATGGTGGAGGAGACAATAAGTGAAATAGAAACTAGAGAAGAGGAATACAAAGAAGCTGAGGCACAGAGAGAAAAAAGGATCTCTAAAAATGAAAGAATATTGAGAGAACTGTGTGACCAATCCAAGCAGAACAATATTCATAATATAGGGATACCAGAAGAAGAAGAGAGAGAGAAGGGATAGAAAGTGTCTTTGAGGAGGTAGTTGCTGAAAAATTCTCCAGTCTGGGGAAGGAGATAGTCTCTCAGGCCATAGAGATTCACAGATCTCCCAACACAAGGGACCCAACGAAGACAATAAAAAGACACATAGTAATTAAAATGGAAAAGATCAAGGATAAGGACAGACTGTTAAAAGCAGCCAGAGACAGAAATAAGATCACATACAAAGGAAAGCCCATCAGGCTAACATCAGACTTCTCAGCAGAAACCTTACAGGCCAGAAGGGAGTGCATGATGTATTTAATGCCATGAAGTAGAAGGGCCTGGAACGAAGATTACTTTATCCAGCAAGATTATCATTTAAATTTGAAGGAGGGATTAAACAATTTCCAGATAAGCAAAAGCTGAAAGAATTGACATCCCACAAACCATCTCTACAGTGTATTTTGGAGGGACTGCTATAGATGAAAGTGTTCCTAAGTTTGAATAGCTGTCACCAGAGGAAATAAAACCACAGTAAAGAAAGTAGAACAGCTAATTACTAAGCAAATGCAAAATTTAATTAACTATCTCCAAAGTGAATCAAGGGATATACAAAAAGTACAGAATATGATACCTAATATATAAAGAATGGAGAGGGAAGAAAAAGGAGGAGAAACAGAAAAGAACCTTTAGATTGTGTTTGCAACAGCATACTAAGTGAGTTAAGTTAGACTCTTAGATAGTAAGGAAATTAACCTTGAACCTTTGGTAACCATGAATCTAAAGCCTGCAATGGCAATAAGTACATACCTATCAATAATCACCCTAAATGTAAATGGACTGAATGCACCAATCAAAAGACATAGAGTCACTGAATGGATAAAAAAAAACAAGACCCATCTATATGCTGCTTATAAGAGACTCACCTCAAACCCAAAGACATGCACAGACTTAAAGTCAAGGGATGGAAAAAGATATTTCATGCAAACAACAGGGAGAAAAAAGCAGGTGTTGCAGTACTAGTATCAGGCAAAATAGACCTCAAAACAAAGAAAGTAACAAGATAAAGAAGGACATTACATAATGATAAAGGGCTCAGTCCAACAAGAGGATATAACTATTATAAATATATATGCACCCAACACAGGAGCACCAGCATATGTGAAACAAATACTAACAGAACTAAAGGAGGAAATAGAATGAAAAAAAAAAACCCTAAAAAAATCCACTTGAAAACTACTAGATCTAATATGTGAATTCAGCAAAGTTGCGGGATACAAAATTAATACACAGAAATCTGTTGCATTCCTATACACTAATGATGAACTAGCAGAAAGAGAAATCAGGAAAACAATTCCATTCACAAGTGCATCAAAAAGAATAAAATACCTAGGAATAAACCTAACCAAGGAAGTGAAAGACCTATACTCTGAAAACTACAAGACATTCATGGGAGAAATTAAAGATACTAATAAATGGAAACACATCCCATGCTCATGGATAGGAAGAATTAATATTGTCAAAATGGCCATCCTGCCTAAAGCAATCTACAGATTCAATGCAATTCCTGACAAAATACCAACAGCATTCTTCAACAAACTGGAACAAATAGTTCTAAAATTCATATGGAACCACCAAAGACCCCAAATAGCCAAAGCAATCCTGAGAAGGAAGAATAAAGTGGGGGTGAATCTTGCTCCCCAACTTCAAGCTCTACTACAAAGCCACAGTAATCAAGACAATTTGGTACTGGCACAAGAACAGAGCCACAGAGCAGTGGAACAGACTAGAGAGCCCTGATATAAACCCAACCATATATGGTCAAATTAATATATGATAAAGGAGCCATGGACATACAATGGGGAAATGACAGCCTTTTCAACAACTGCTGTTGGAAAAACTGGACAGCTACATGTAAGAGAATGAAACTGGATTATTGTTTAACCCCATACACAAAAGTAAACTCGAAATGGACCAAAGACCTGAATGTAAGTCATGAAACCATAAAACTCTTAGAAGACAACATAGGCAAAAGTCTCCTGAATATAAGCATGAGTAACTTCTTCCTGAACACACCTCCTTGAGCAAGGGAACAAAAGCAAAAATGAACACATGGGACTACATCAAACTAAAAAGCTTCTGTACAGCAAAGGACACCATCAACAGAACAAAAAGGCATCCTACAGTATGGTAGAATATATTTGTAAGTGACATATCCTACAAGGGGTTAACATCCAAAATATATAAACTCACACACCTCAAAACCCAAAAAGCAAATAACCCAATTAAAAAATATGCAGAGGATATGCAGAGACAATTCTCCAAAGAAGAAATTCAGATGACCAACAGACACATGATAAAACGTTCCACATCACTAATCATCAGGGAAATGAAAATTAAAACCACAATGAGATATCACCTCACACCAGTAAGGATGGCCAGCATCAAAAAGACTAAAAAATGCTGGCAAGGATGCGGAGAAAGGGGAACCCTCCCACACTGCTGGTGGAAATGTAAGCTAGTTCAACCATAACCATAGTGGAAAGCAATATGGAGGTTCCTCAAAAAACTAAAAGTAGAAATACCATTTGACCTGGGAATCCCACTACTTGGAATTTACCCAAAGAATACAACTTCTTAGATTCAAAAAGACATATGCACCCCTATGTTTATCACAGCACTTTTTACAATAGCCAAGGTATGGAAGCAACCTAAGTGTCCATGAGTAGATGAATGGATAAAGAAGAGGTGGTACATAGACACAATGGAATACTATTCAGCCATAAGAAAGAAACAAATCCTACCATTTGCAACAACATGGATGGAGCTGGAGGCATTATGCTCAGTAAAATAAGTCAGGTGGAGAAAGACAAGTGCCAAATGATTTCCCTCATTTGTGGAGTATAAAAACGAAGCAAAACTGAAGAATGAAAATAGCAGCAGACTCAGAGACTCCAAGAAGGAACTAGTGGTTACCAAAAGGGAGGGTTGTGGGGGGGCCGGAGCAGAGGGAGGGAGAAGGGGATTGAGGGGTATTATGTTTAGTACACATGGTGTGGGGGATCATGGGGAAAACAGCGTAGTACAGAGAAGGCAAAAAAAAAAAAAAGTAGTAACTGTTACCTTAATTTCTGTTCCAGTTGCCAACAGAGTTAAAAAGACTAAAGAGCTTACACTCTAGCTTGTGAAAGGCAGAAAAAGACAGAAGAGGGTGGGGAGAGCCTGGTTTGCAGGTGTAAAGAGTAGCTGCTGACATTTCTGCATCTCAGCCAGTGACAAGAGGCCAGGTCACCAACTCCAAAAAGGACCTAGCGGTTACCAAAGGGGAGGGGTGAGGGAGAGAAAAGGGAATTGAGGGGTATTATGTTTAGTACACATGGTGTGGGGGGTCACAGGGAAGACAGTGTAGCACAGATTAGGCAAATAGTGACTCTGTGACATCTTACTACACTGATGGACAGTGACTACAATGGGGTGTGGGGAGGACTCGATAATATGGGTAAGTGTAGTAACCACATTGTTTTTTCATGTGAAACCTTCATAAGAATGTATATCAATAATACCTTAATAAAACAAAAAAGTTTATCTCAAGCAAAAATAACCACCCACAAGGAAATACCCAAAATAATGTTTGACCAAATATCTGGCACCCAGTCAAGTTGACACATGAAATTAACCATCACAAACATCACATGCAGCATTTCCTCAGCTCCTTTCACCAGAGGCTCATCTCCAAGCATCAAGGCCTGGCTTTAGGGACGTCCTGCTGTAAAGGGCTGGTACAGCCAGCTCCAAGAGTGTGATGCAGCAGTCCCCATTATAAGCAGGAGGTAAGTCCTCCAGCCAAAGCGGTCTTCAGAGTGACAGAGTAGATGAACACTAACCGATTCCTGGCCCTACAGACCACATAGACACCGCTCTTCAGGAGCATATCCCTTCTGACATGTGGTCTGGCTAGAGTAGTGCTTCTAAACTAAAAAGTGCATAGAAATCCCTTGGAGCTGTTAAAATGCAGATTCTGGTTCAGTAGGTCTGGGGTGGGGCCTGAGGTTCAGCATTTCTCATAAAATCTCAGGAGCTGCTGAAGCTGCTGGTCCATAGGCCACATCTTGAGCAGCCAGGTGTGGGCACAGACATTTCTTCTCTACACTGTCTCCAGGGACAGAAGAGTTCGAGCTTTTTTCTTACTTCGCTTTCCTTTATGACCAGGACTTCATCTACATCATACCCATGTCCTCCCAACTCCAGCTCCATGACTTACCCTTAATCACAAAGAAGATTCAGGCTGAGAAATTGGTTTATCTGTAAGGATACGCAATTGGAAGGCCTGTCAGAGATACTGTGTCCTGTTACACCCTGTCAGGGTTCAGGAAGTGTCACCTGCTATTCTGTCGTTGTTCCTCTAACACCCCCCAGACCTCAGGTGCAGAGCTCTAAACAGCATGGACGTGTTTTGCTGTCTCTCTGTGACATTTCCCAGGTTAAATTACCACATTTCCCCCCAAAATACTGTAAGCTCTCAAAGGCAAGGACAATACCACCACCCATAACAGTACCAGACATACTGCAGAACAGTTTGTAATACACAGGTGTGCATATTTTCACACCCCCACCTGGCACATATCCTCCAAGGATCAGCTCAGGCTTCACCTACTCTGACAACTCTTCTCTCAGCCGACAAGGGGGTACTTATGCTTTGATGTTTGCGTATTTGTAGATCTTCTTTCTCATTATAAGCCTCAGGCATCCATAGATTTGTGCTGCTCAGAGGATCATCCAGGATCAATGAGGGAACTGACTGCACACTTAGAATGTTCACAACCACCTTGTAAAGCAGGTCACTCTTTCCTGTCTCCATTTCATCAATGAGGAAGCCAAGGCTGAGAAAGTAAGTGACCTGCCCAAGGTCACACTTGCTGTTGCCAGAATTCTGACTCTTCCCACTCTGCCACATTATCCCCACACAATAGCCTGTGTCTTTACAAGGTCCCCCAAGAGAGGCTTTGCTGAATTGCCTCCTCAAATGAATTAACATGTCCTGCTCCATAGGGAATGACTTAGTCATACACAGAAGTGTCATGATTTACCTGCACTCCCAGAACCAGCCTTAGACAGACAGCAAAATGAATCCCAGCTGAAGAGCCCACTCATCGCCAACACTCACTTCATATCTCCACCCTTACTGGGGACCGGGGGTGCAGAGGGTCCAGTTCTGGATACGATTATAGCTCTTAACCCTCAGATGACTATAAAGCATCAACTGTCAATCTTAGAATTGGATTTTCCAAAACTGATTCTCCCCAGTGATTTGAATATCAGGTGTTTGAATTTAGCAGGAAAAGACTTTAAAATGTATACTATCTAGTATCTTTTCCCCTCCTTGGCATTTCAAATTTCCATGCATTTAAGTGAAATTCAGTATGTGAATAAACATGAATTAACTCATCAAAATGAAAGGACTAGGAGAAGCCAGTTATTTCCAAGCCTTTAAGCCAAAGCCTCCCTTTACTCTCTCCAGAGAGGCAGAACGAGGCTGTCTATGGATATTTAACATTCATGTGACCCTTTACCAACCCGGCACCCATTTTTAATGAATTATTGCACATAAAAGCCCCAAAAGGCAAGTTGTAGGACATGGCTCTACCAAAAAAAATAAAAGACACATAATAAAGGCACGGAATACTTCTGATCATGGGAATTGGAGCTGGGCTGGTGAGATAGTTTATATTCTTCTTTAATGTGTATTCATTTTATAATTAAAAAAAAAATTCAAGTAAATAAAATAGTTCCAAAAATAAACTTGACTGTTAACATGGCAAGTGACCTGAATCAATTCAGTCATTCCAAATTATCAGACTCTTTGAAAATCCAATATGCAATAACTCAAGGTAAGTAGAATTACCTGTCTCATCACCCATCACAGTGCTACTAGGAGCTGTGTGATTCAGACAGCAAATCCCAGACCAAATTCTGATGCACAAAGAAATAATTATTTGCAAGTAAACACAAAAATAAGCTTCTTGTAAGCTCAGTGAAGTAGTAGGACTCGGACCTTCCCGTGAAATGTTAATTCAAAACACATGTAACAATATTCCAGCAGCTGTATTCAGCTGCCATGTTAGTGGGATCGAGTTGCTAGAGCCCTCTATTAATACTTGGTCACAGGACAAATTGGTATACCTGGCTTAGACATCATTCCACAGTTTTTAATTTGCTAGTATTACCAGATCCTTAAACCCTACATGCAACAGCAAGGGTGTCTTGAAATAGTTCTACCCAACTCTCCTATCTTGAACACCACTCAATTCCCCAATGAAAAAAGTACCCTCATATATTTATTAGGTTCATAAGGGAACCCTCTAGAACTAATCAGAGATAAAGATCAGTAAAGCCATACTGGAGCCCCTCAACACAACCAACCAGGCCTAAAGGGCAAGTCCAGCAAAGGTACTTCAAACATTAACTAACAACCCCACAGAGGAAACATGCATACACTCCACCCTACCCCATGTCTATACTGAAAAATTACTAAAAAGTAAAGCTTAAAAGTAAAATACATAAAAGTTAATTTTATGGACAATATAACAGCTAGATAAAACAAAAGAATGCAACATTGAAAGATGGATTATATAAAGACACACAAGAGTACAATGACGGAGTCTCTGGGCTCCTTCTGTAAAAATTAGCACATTTTTTAACTTTAGTTTGGTTCTTAATTACATGCCAAAAAATCACAACTTAGTCTTTTCATTTTAAATCCAAACAATCTGAGGCCCAGATAAGTCACATGACTTGCTCAAGGTTGTCCACAGAATAAATGGCAGAGCCAAAAAGTGGCACCAATCCTTGGTCTTTCATGGCTGCTGTGAAGCTTCTGAAAAAAACTTCCAAATATGAAAATAACCCACAACTTTTTGTAAAAAACGTGTAAGAGAAAATAAAAATACAAAGATTTAATGAAAGGTTACCCATAACTTCTGCACCCAGATACAGCTGCTATTGGTGCATCTCCAGATGTTAGCACATGTACCCATCCTTGTGATTTTAATTTATAAACTTATATGGTAGTTTATGCATGGTTTTGTGGGCTGCTTTCATTTAACTTGGTTTTATATGGGAAACAATCCCTCATGATATGTAATAGCCTTCAAAAATGTGATTTCTATAATGGTTGCATGCCAGTTTGTGATATTATCATTTATTTACCCATTCCTAGACATAATGGCTAGACATAAAGGTTATCTCTATTATAATCACTGTAAGATGAATAGTTTGCCACTAGAATGTAAGCATTATGAAGGCCGGGAGTTTGTCTTGCTGATCACAGCACCCTCAGCTTCCAGAGAGTGTTCAACACATAGTAGAGGTGGACAACACTGAATGGATGGATGGACACAGATGGACAGATATGGATGGAAGGATGGATGTGGATGAACGGATATTGATGGATGGACTGCTATGGATATTTCCATGCATCTCTGATAACTTCTTGAAACTCTTCCTGGTTTGAGCACACACACTGATACTCTGGTTAAGGTCACCACATAAAATCTAAGATACCAATTTATCTGAAATGATGTGTTGTCCCATATTACATAAAAACGTATTCTTTATCCAACATTAATCTGAAATTATTTATTTACCCAAAATTCAAATTTAACTTGACACACCATAGCTGGATTTGCTAAGTCTGACAAACATAATTCTTGATATATGCACTTCACAGAACAGCTGCCCAGAACACCCCACAGGTCCCTCAGCAAAGACTTCATCTTCTCAAAGAGTCTGAACCCAAGGGTCTCTGGCCAACAGTGAGTGCTATCTAAACAGTCACTATCCTCTGAGCCCTGAATCTTCTTTGTTAAGACAAATGAGAAAAACAATAGAAAAGAGAGCACCCAATAATGACAATGCAAACAGAACAGGATCTTTCCAAACACCATGGCACCTGAGTGTCTTCTCAAGCTCTGCTCTCCCCTCTCTCCCTACCTCTCTCCTCTAACTCTGGGTCAGTCACTCCTATGCCTTCCCACTGCTCTGTCGTGGCCTATGAGGAACTGCATGATTTGGTCCCTGCCTGTCTCTTCAACCATTTGCCTCTCCCTTCCTCCTCACTCTGTGCACTGCAGTCATCCTGGACTTATTTCAGTTCCTCCCGTGCACCAGGCTTTTTCCTACCACAGGATCTTTGCACACACTTTTGCTTCTGCCTGGAAAGCCCTCCCTTTCACCTCCTTCCTCCACCTGTCACTTAGTTAACTCTTGTTCACCCTTCATCTCAGCTCTAAGGTCATTTCCCTAAAGAAGCTATCCCTAACTAACTCTGTGACTAGGTTAGTTTCCTTTGTTCTAAGCTGTTAAAAGCACTGTGTACTTTTCCTTCCCTGTACCTATTGTCACTGACATTTTATTTGTTTTTGTGATTATTAGTTTAATATGTGTATTTACTAGAATCAAAACCCCATGTGGGCCAGAACACCATATCTCTTTTAGTTATCAGTCTGCTCCCAGCACTTGGGAGAGTCTCTGCCAAAATAAGCAAAACTGAACACTCAATAAATATTTATTGAGTGGTAAATGAAAGCCTCTGGCCTTGCTAATATCTTACTGCTCCCAAAGACACAAATGAGCTCCTGACTTGGAAAGCTGACTGACTCGCTCCAGTAGGCAAAAGAGGCAATCAAAATCTAATTTCTTTGATTAAAAGTCTACAGAACTATATGTAATCCCCATATTACACTACTATGACATGGTATACGACTACAATCATAATGTATGTGTACTTTAATGTGGTATTTTCAGAGTCATATGATGGTTATTACCCAGCTCAACTGTTTCATTAAAGGTTTCAAAATGATGATATTCTATTCTAATTCTCTAGTTTCTTCTGAATTTATTTAGCTGGGTTTTTCCATAAAGAAGTCATTCCCCTGATCAACAATTTGGTTAGTGTGAGTACAGTTCATAGAGGAAAAATGGAATAAATGTTTTTTCTAATAAAATTTTACTAGTTTTCAGAATAATCAAAGGTGACAGACTCCTCCAAAGGAAACAGATGAGTTTATTTTGCTTTGAATATCATATGAAGTCATGGCTTTATGCATGTTTATGTGTTTCAATCACTGAAGTCATTATTTTTCGTGATGCTCAAATTGGTCCCATCTTTGGCCAGTTAAAGCTTCTGTGCCCTTTTGATATGACCCCAGTGGCCTTTACTGGCTTCCTTGCTGAACTGCCAAGACATTCTTTGCTGTTCTAGTATGGCTCCTGACCCAGATCTGGAGCAGCTATTTCTCAAAGGATGCCAGCTCACTTGTACATTCTTATTCATCTATGGTTTCAATTTCTGCATTTGATGATCAGAAACACTCCAAATGGAAGTGTCCTGTAAAAGGGTCCAGAATACACCTCTGTGGCACAAAATTATTTTGAGCTGAAGGCATTTGAGTTTCTGAAATCCCTTTCTTGCCTAAAAGCTTGCCTATAAGAACCCAACTGTCATAAATTCCTTCCCCCAGAGCACCTCTGATTCCCTTGGAGCCAAGTCAGCACCATACTCAGACGGATGGCACAAAGTTATCCTGTCTCCCCAACATTCGCTTAGGGGCCATGTGTCTTTGCAAGAAGAAAGCTCACTGTTTTATGTTTAAATATTTCCATTGTTTTCCCATAAGAACCCTTCTCCCTCTCCTTTCACCCTACTAAGATGATACATAAGCCCCAAATTCTAAGAGGCACAGTTCATTTTAAACTTCCATATGGACATGTGTGATTAAAATCTGGCTTTTTTTTTCTCTGTTTATCTGTCAGTTTAATTTGCAGGCCCCCAACACTAAATCTAAGAGACTAGAGGAGACATTTTTCCTTTCCAGCACTGTTTTGATTTTCCTCCTCCTGTACTACAGATCTATACACTTAACAGGTAACTGGACATTGCCATCTGTGCATCCACTAGGCACATTTCAAATTCAGGTATGTTCTCATCCTGTTCAGATATGAACTCATCGTCCTTCTCCCACACCTACTCTTTATTATTCCCTTCATCAGTACTTGCATATCAGTGTTTGGAGTCAGGTCAGAGCAAGACTCTGTCAGAAACATATGGATTCTGCCCACATCCTCAGGAAGCAGTCCTCTGTGTGTTCTGGCTAGAGCAGCACAGCATGACCTGGGCTTTGAAGCATTCACAAATGTTTGAGGGTTCTGATTCATGCTGAGGACTCTCAGCCAGCCGTATCTCTTCATTTGCATGAGCCCATGAGAAGAACTCTTTGAAGAAGTCTAGCTGTCTGAGCAGGTCAGTGTAGACGATGGTGAGAACATGGTTGCCTGGAGGAGGAAGCTGTGTCTGATCTGATTTTGTCACTGTCCTGTGATGAAGCAGCTGAGGTGTAAAAGCCAGTCAGCCCTGAGGGCCACTTGTCCTCTGAGAAACCTCCCAGGAAAAGCTGGGGTGGAAGGGAGAAAGCACTGGAAGATATAGGGCTTTCCAAGTGGGCACAGCAAGAACTGCAGCAGACATTGACCTGGGAGGCTATGGGGGAACGGAGGGAAGAGGACAATGACAAGGACAGCTCTGGTGTGAGAGACAAGCCAAGGGAGATGAGCAAGGGACTTCAGGAAAAGATGACACCCTGCCAGGCAATCAGACAGGCCTGGGGCACCCAGACTTTATTCTCACTCAGGGCTGAGTCCTGACATGGAGCCCCATTTCTGTGCGGCCCACACTGATACCCTGCCCTCAGCTCCCCGTTCCCTAACTGTGCCCTGTATGACCGGCCCTTCCTCTGCACAGCGAAGGCCTTGTTCAGCTAAGACCTTCCCTAGGACAGCACTGTTCCCTACCCCACTCCCCTCAGGCCTCCTCCATTGCAGAGTTCCCCCAAATTTGTTTTTGCCCCCCCAAATATGAAGTGCAAACACTTGAGCCCACACCCAATATTTATGTTGCATTTATGCACAAATTATGTACAAATTGAAAATGCCCTCCTGAACCAATTCGATGGAATTTAGAACATGCACAAAAGAGAAATGAAGAGTGAATAGAAAAATTAGTAGATAGAGGTGCTGATATTTTCTTTCGTGCCCCTCAGTAAGTGGTCTTACCAGCTCACCTGAAAACTTGCTGCCAAGCTGGAGAAGAAGCTTTGGGCTGTTCAGGCATCTGATGGCTTATTTAGACTGGACTAGATAAGTGAGCCTGGAAAGTAGGCTGACTGACCTAAAAAGAGACATTCTCAGGGCTAAAAGTGACAGGACAGGAATGAATTAAGGAATCTGTCGAAGTTGTCCTGCCTGCATTAAATCCAGCCTATTTAATATACTCTTTGCCCACAGCTAAACTAAATCTTTCCAGCTAGATTTTAAATTTCCTACCTGGCTCTCAAATAACACCTGAAATCTGTGGTGACATAGTCACCAGGTGCTGCTAAGGTGGTGACTCTCCAAATCAAACCTCAAATTAGAGGTAGGAAAGCAAAGCCCAGGTGGTCCTCCTCCTTGTCACGGGGACCCTGCTGCTTGGCAGCAGGACCACCAGGCTCCAGCCATTAAAAAATGAAGATGGTTCTTGCAATTGAGTTGACTTCAAGTCTGGCTCTAAAATAGATCTACAGGCATCGTTAAATATGTACGTCTGCTTTTCCTGTTTTCCCATCAAAGCAAATAAGCCTGAAAAAAACAGCACTGCTACTAACCCAAGTTAGGAAAACTGTCCTGCAAGTGTTTTGAATGCTCTGTCACCCCCAATTTCTTTCACAACTGAGTACAGTTCATCAGGGAGGTTCAGCATGGGAGTTGACAGCTTAAATGGCAAAACAGGATGTGTCTCCACCAGGGCCCCTGCTTTGCTGCAATCTACTGGAATTAATGGGTCCTGGGGTTTTTTGTTGGTGGTGACGGTGGTTTTGTTCTTATTTTCTTTTTTACTTATGCGGCTCGGATGGGCAGACATGGAAACGGCTTCTCATTTGCATAGAGCTTGGCCAGGAAGGGTGAGCCGAGGACACAGTGAGCTGCCTTCTTGGCAAAGGCAAGAAGTCGGCTGCAAGAAGCTACCACTTTTCAACCCTGGGAGGCTTTTTCTTTTTTCTCTCGCTGTCATTCATTTTGGAAGAAAACAAAAGTTTAAGTTTAAACAGAGCACAAAAACTTGGAAGGGGGAACACAAGAGACAGCCTGATGCTCCAGCTGGCCCGATCATTTTGTGCCCCCACTTTTTTCTTCAGTAGAGATGCCAAGACATCAAACGGAAAGAGGTAGTGGTCCCCAGCCATGCTACAGGACAGTTGGTGACAATTAATGGTGACAGTGTGCCAAGCACCCCCGTCCATGTGATGGGGAGTTGGCAAGGAGGGGCATAGCACCCTCTCCAGCCACCTGGGCAAGACCAAAGCTGACATCCTTTGTCATTGTCCCTGAAAGAAGCCCTAT
This sequence comes from Manis pentadactyla, assembly GCF_030020395.1. Taxonomy (NCBI): domain Eukaryota; kingdom Metazoa; phylum Chordata; class Mammalia; order Pholidota; family Manidae; genus Manis; species Manis pentadactyla. The sequence goes on along the minus strand of NC_080021.1, from coordinate 94,798,262 downwards.
TTCAAGGAACATTTCTGCATGAACAGGTGAAAAGCTGAAGCAGAGCAAGCTAACATGGAGAATGGCTACATCACTGCAAAGCAAATCAGTTCTTTCTCACTGAAACTTGGACAGCTGCCTCCTTCCAAAGAACTGTAATTTTCAGCTCTGCTGTCTGGTACCTGAGACCCCATACAAGATGTGCCCAAAGACACAAATGAGCGACCCCACTTTGATACAGGTGACATGAAGGCAGGCAGGCACGTATCAAAGAAACTTTATTTCTATGGGTGGTACCTGGCCAAGATTCAGGTCATCTCTCTCAGATAAAACAGCAAATTCATCCCCAAAAGCAGCAGCAAGATGCATAATAGAATGTATTCATATGTTGGCTTGTTACAAGGAACAAAAAATGGTGATAAATTACAACAGTAATAAGGTATGTGGTAATATTTAGACAAGCGTATAAACTTGAATTTTATGAGAGCATTTCATCATTTTTATAACAATCCTGAATTATCTCATTTCCACATCAGAGTGCAACAGACCTTTACACTAATAAAGGATATATTCCCAGACCCGTAGAGGGCTCCAAATTATTGAATCAAAATGTTTCTACCCATTCCTGACTTTCTCTAGTCAGATATGCAATGAGTTACAGTTCTAACATATCCTTATTCCACAAGTTAACTGTCTTTTCAACTTCCATTAAAATTTTCTCCCATACCAAACTGCTATCTGTATTTCCAACAAAAGCATATTTTATCACCTGAAAAGCTTTACACAGTTTGCTACTACCCTCATCGCCTACCAGTTAAATGTGTAACCCGAGGTATGAGCTGGACATAGCATGCCTTGTGTAACAAAGCATATAAAACTGCACCTCCACAAAATTAAAATAACTACATATGATGAACTTTCAGGGTTGATCTGAAGGTCAACACCAAAATACAATGTCCTTTGAAGGGCCAAGAGTACATGTTAACCTACGAAGCAGAAGAAGTTTCCAATTCTGACATCTAGCAAAGGACTGGTACCTAAGACAGGGGTTGGCCTGGCTTTCTTCTACGTGGTTCTATCTAGGGAAGACATGATTGGAAAGGTGTGTATACCTGAATTGATAGAATAAATCATAACCTAGAAGGGTTCCATTTCTATAACAATGGTTATTTGCATTTCATTAATCTTTGCCTCTAAAACGATTTTTTTCTTATCCAACTTATCTGGTGACTTCTAACACCACACCTTTTTACTGAGCTTTTTAAGGATGCTTTTAGAAGGCAGGGCAGATAAGGACTGGTTGTGACAGTCGTGTATTTGTTAGGCAGGAAAATAGACATGAGCAGGTTGGAAAGAGAAAAAGCCCAGGAAAGCCCACTTAAAAGACCCAGAGTTAATCAATTAAAGCTCAAAAAGCCAGGAGCAACTTGGCCTGTAATGTCTGAATATTCCTCTGATAAAGGAGGGTACCTCAGCATAGCCCATGTCTTTATTGTGTTAATCATGCAGGCCCAGCTTATTTTTTAACTTTACTTACATGCTATTTTTTTTTTTCTCCTTTGGCCCTAATCAAGTAGTTTGCAACTGAAGCAACTAATTCAGCATGCAGGCCCCAGCCTTGAACAACATAGTAAAAGGCAGGAAGGATTCCATCTTAAACACTGCATTTTAATACCCAGGAAGTTGAGAAGAAAGATTCTTAACTTACTCTTTAGCAAACAGACAATAACTCAGCCCACCTTGGGAGCTAGGCAGGCAGCCTTGTGTGATATGTTCCCAGACCAAGAACGGAGGTAACCCAGGGAGAAATCAGAGCAGGAAGTTCCTTGTGTTAAGTTAATTCTAAGTATTCAAAGACCATTTAACAAGTCTGCACCCCCAGCCCTTAGTCACATTCCTGAAGAATCCTTTAAAGGGGGAACCCCCAACCTTTTGGGACGCTCCTCTCTCTGAAGTAGCCCACACTTTCTAAGTGTGTAACCTTTTGATCTTAAACTTTCTCTCCAACCTTTCAGGGCACCTCTCCTCACTGAGGTTGCCTGCTGCACTTTTTCTCTCTTTAAGTAACTTTAAGTAAAACATTTACTCTGCTTCACTTCTGTGTCTCTGCCCTTCAATTCTCTGTTGCAGCAGAGACAAGGACTGAGGAAAATACACAACTTCCCAAGGTATCGAAGGCCATCAGTTAAACGTTTCATACAATTTGCCATGTGTCCGTGCAGTCAATGTGCATTAGCTGGGATGAATTCTCTGCTTGTCATGCAGGTATATAAGCCATCATGAGCCATTCTAGAAAAGTGGTTCAGTGTGTAGACTTTAGAACCAGACAGACACATCTGAATCTTATCCTACATTTAGCTCTTTGGCCTTAAGCAACTTACTACGTTTAACCTCATTTCTTAACTTGTGAAATGGACACAATATTTACTTCATGGGGTTCTTGTGAAGGTTATATATATAAAGTGTTCAGCACAGTGCCTGAAATGCTGAATAGGTAGATAGATGATTAAGTATTTTTGGATATATTCAAATATTTTGGAGGAAAAGGTGGAATTAATTTCTCAGAAACTCTTCCTGGGGCAAATCATCCAATCACCCAAATGATAAAATAAATAGTTCTCTGTGTTTCACACAGTGAAGTATTGCCAATCATCATCTCTGTTTCTTTATAGGAATTCCACTCATAATTTTTCCTCATTATTCTTCATCATACCCTTTGCCTGTCCACAGTCCAAGTTTGGGGAAACAGCACTCGGAGGAGACGACAGAGGCCTGGAACTTCAGTCCTCCCTCTGCCACCCAGTTTCCCAGGGTCTTCAATACATTTATCCAGCTCACTTAGTCACCATCCATGAAAAAGACGTTATTTATCTAATTCATTAGGGCAGAGGTAGAGCTATTGGTTCCTTAAAAGCACACAATTCATTTTCTGGCACAGCTGTTCGCCAATCACCCTCACAGCCTTCTACTGCTGTGCAAGTCCGCCCTCCCCTGGCTGCCCGCCCCTAGGCCTCGCGGGTATTTATCCTTATACCAAACTCCACCTGCTTCTCCACCATGAGCATCAACATCCCGCTTCTAGGATCCATGCTAAGTGATTTTGGACAAATCTCTTGCTCTCCTGCCGGTTTCACAGGATCCTATGGTGATGGATAGGAAAAAGAGGGGAGGGGACAGCCGGACGCATTAGGTGACATTTAAGGGCCGTTTCCCGGGCCAGATTCTGAGATGAGAATGGACACTAAACGGCAGCACCAGCCTCGGCGCAGTGCCCAAGCCCTGAGAGAGGCTGGGCGGCCTTCTGCTCCGCAGGCGCCCTGCGGCCCTCCCCTGCTTCGGGCTCGCCACGGCTCTCCGGCTGGGACTTGGAAGCCCCGCTCCCGGGGCGGCGCGCCCGGGGCTCGTTCTCTGCAACCCGACTATTTGGCTGAGCTCTGCTTTGCCCAAATGAGGCACCACCTCAAAACCCTGAACCCCTCTAAGGACTACCCACGGAAGTGGAGACAGGGCGACTTAGGCCTCCCTCAAAGCACGGCACGCCCTTGTGGTCCCTGTAGGCCGCGGGAGACAAGCCACCCTGTTCACAAACGACGAAGAAGGGGCCCACCTCTGGTCGCCCCGCCTCGCTCAGCCCGGGGTCGGGAGCGATGGACGGACCAACAGCAGCCAGCCGGATGGCCTCCTACCTTCTCCGTTTCTCTACACCGCAGGTGGGCAGCCCCGCGCCATACTCCCGGGCCGGAGCCGTGGAACTGAGGGAAGCGGCAGTGCGGACGCTCCAGGGCCGCCCGCGGGCCCTGCTCAGCCCCAGGGGTACCTGCTGGCGGCACGTGCTGCACGCGCGGCACCTGCACAGCCCCGGGCTCTGCACTCCGGGCGGCCCAGCTTTCTCAGGCCGGCGAGCGCGCTGCCAGCTCGCCCTCCCTCCACCATTTTCCGCGCAGATGGTGCTAATGACGACGGTGAGTAGCTGCAGGTTACCTGGCCTACGTTATCACAGCGCCTATCTAGTCCAAGTCAGTAAGTGTGAATTCGCCCAAACGGAAATACCGATTTTCGGTAGCACTTACTCTTGGGAAGTTCTTGCAAATTCAGAAAAATCATGATTATTCCCAAATTAGCTCCTCACTGATACCCATTTCTGGGGCAACTAATGCAAAATAATCATAAGCTCCAAAATAAGTCTCCTGTAAGACGGGAAGTGGAGAATTCCCTTTAAATACACACACATGGTAAAGGACCTGACGTTTTAATGACCATCATAGTGGGAGACTGCTATTGCTTCTCACACTAAGGAGAACACGCGGCATCTGCGTTAATCGCCCTTTTGCCTGCTAATAGCAAAGCTTCAGTCAGACTAGTTGTAGGAGAAGAGGAACCATTCAGACAGTAGTAGTAGGCTGGGACGGGTCTTTTGTCTCTCTCTCATGTTCAGCATCCCCGATCAGAGAGGAATTCTCAACCCCCACCCGGGGCAGCCCTCCTGTCTACACCGTGTGCTGTGATATAACCTGTTCTCTCCTGGTCCACTGGTGTGGAGGTCTTGGGGTTAGGGCTCCAGGCTCTCCCACGCTCGTTCCCGACTCTCCCACGCTCGCTCCCTCCATGCTTGCGTACATGTGTGAACGAATGAAGCGGCCTGTTGCACTGTGGGGTTTTGTTGTTACTTTTCCTGCTGCTGTTTGGAGCAGAGCTAAAGCTTATCATGGCAACAGCAAGAAAGTACTTGGCTTCATGAAATGGTGGTTGGGCTTCTACTGGTGCTTGTGCATTTTTTATATGCCGTGCCATGCCATGCCATGCTGTCTGAATGTTATTGGCTGAATGTTGTGTCCTCCCCCCAAATTCATTTGTTCAAGCCCCAATCCTCCATGTGATGCTATTTGGAGGTGGGCCTTTGGGAGGTGATTAGGTCAGGGGGGCAGGGCCCTGGTCTGATGGGACTGGTGCCCTTAAGGGACACAGAGAGCTTAATCTGTCTCTTTGAGCTCACTAAGGAAAGGCCGTGTGAGGATGCAGCGCACAGGACACCACATGTAAGCCAGGAGGAGGGCTCTCACCAGAAACTGACCACGCTGGCCCCTGATCTCCAGAACTGTGAGAAATAAATGTCTGTTGTTTAAGCCACCCAGTCTATGGTATTTTTTATGGCAGCCAGGTTAACATCACCTCCCTCATACCCGCGGTGTTTACACTCAACTAGTATAACTAGTATAACATGAACGAGTGACTTAGGCTTCCATCAGTATTGCTTCTGTTCTGTCTCCTGATATAACCGGTGGTTCACATGCCTCTTCTATCACCAGACTTAAACTACTTGTGGTAGGAATCACATGTGACTTATTTTTTTGATGTCGCTTGTTGATTGCTAACCCAACCCAGAGCCATCCCCTTAGCAGGCATGTTTTTAAAAGTTGGCTGAAATGATTTGGACTTGGTTTCAATATGTCTCTAGAAATTTTACAGTTTATGAACATTTTTTTTCTCAAGAAAAGTTCCAAATCTACCTGGTTTCTCAAGTGTTAGATAATTGTCAAACATTTTAAATTGCTACTTAGCCATATTGCAGTCAGAGAAAAACATGTGATGTATCAGTTATGCTTACTAGTGAGTGATTATAACATTTCTCTCTACATTTGCAAGCATTTTCTCAGCGTCCAGACTGTTTGCATTATTTAAATATCTCTGTGTATATACACGAATGTTAATAATAACTACCCTTTGTTGAGCTCTTACATGCTGTAAGCCCCCAGTTGTTGGGCTCTTACAATATATTAAGTGCTTTATATATATGATATTATTTAATCATCACATAATCCTGTAATGTAAGTACTTTTATTCCGGATTTATGCAAAGGAAAATGCTCTCTCAAAAAGATTGTGCAGGTGAGTGACAGCCCTGGAATTTGAACTCAGGGCTGCCTCATTTTCTGAGTGATGAGAGTCCACCTCATCTTCACTGAAACCTGGACTAAGCCTATTTCCTTCTTTGATGCATCCTCCGTGCAATGGAAAGCTGTAGATACCCCAGTGTAGAAAACCCAGCAGTTAACCTTGCTGTAATTTAGTTCCTGTTTAAACTTAATCTATAGCCAAAACTAATCTAAGAGAGAAGAACAATAGGTGCTGCATCTTGGAATCTGGTGGAGTCATAAGCAGTGTGACAAGGACTGCAAACAGTTCTCGTGATCTTTTCTGAGGCAAACCCAGATAAGGAACACACCCTGAGACTCACGTGAAGGATGACTTGACGAGTAAGTGAAACTTTTAAGAGGTGATTAGCTTGCAATTGTTTAGACTCACATGGCCAGATGACTTGAGACATAAGAGAAACTTTAAGAGGTGATTAGTTTGCAATTGTTTAGCTTGATGAGAAAACTCATCCTATAATCATTAATTGATGCCTGTCTTTTTGCTTGCTGTAACTTAATAAAAGTACAGGGGAGCATTGACTTAGTGCTTAGTCTCCAAGGAAGTCTAAGCCCTCTGCATTAAATGTCATTCTGACTCGGTTTCTCATTTTTGCGGTTCCCAACTGCAACTGATAGCAACCACTCCTTTGTGCCAATCTCATTTCTCAAGCTGGGGAGGCCTTCCTGCGGATGGAAGTTACTGGAAGTTTTAGGGAAAATCTCAGGTGCTATCCCAGTCAGAGAAGACTAGGTCATACTGTGGTGAGAAATAATCTCAAAATTCCAAAGGCTGACATCAGCTGAGTTTATTTTTAGCTGACATGCAGGTCTGTTGCGGCTCAGCTCTACATCTGGAACCCAAGCTGGTGGTAGCCTCTATCGGAGACATTGCCTGTCCTCAAACAGGAGGAAGAGAGGAGATAGAGAAGACACGCAATGACTTTGCTGGCCAAAGTCACAGACATAGCCTGACGTTGTGGGGTGAGAATTATAATCCTGGCCTAGAAAGGAGCAGCTACTGTTTGGAACCGTATTACAGTCCATCATTGAATTCTTTTTCACTGCAGAAGAAAGAGTATTTCCAACTGGCAAGGACATTTTTGTTCTTTCTTCCACAAATCCACAGCACTGTGCTATTCTTGCCAGAACACTATGATAATTACTTTTATTTTAATTTGAAAAGACAATATTTCATCCAAACTTAGAATTCAGAGTATACATATTTAAGATGTATGAAACAGAGGCCTTTTTAATAAACACAACCACATCAATAAACTAAACCTAGTTTACCAAAATTCAGATAGACTCTTCTATTTGTACATCATATTTCCTGAATAACAGTCATCAATTCAAAAATTAGAAATATTTTCCCTGCTAAATTTTGGCCTTGTATTATCATGACAACTCCCTAATTCAGCATTCAGAGTATTTTTTTATTTTTTCACAGTTTCGGAGGCTGGAAGTCTGAGATCTGGGTGCCAGTAGAGCCAGTATTCAGTATGGACTGCTTTCTGGCTCAGAGTCTGCTCTTTCCATATGGTGGAAGGGGCTCGGGAGCTCTCTGGAGTCTCTTTTATAAGGACTCTAATCCTATCCTGGGGCTCTACCCTCATGACCTCATCATCCCCCAGGAGGTCACTCCTCCTGACACCAGCACTTTAGCCATTAGGCATCAACATACTAATTTGGGGGGCCATAATATTCATCTGTAGCACTGGATGAGATTAACATTAGAACTGACGGTTAAGCAGATTGCTCAGTCTCCCCACTGTGGGCGGGCCTCAGCCCATCTACTGAGGACTGGGCAGAACAAAAGCAGAGTAGGAGAGAATTTGCTCACCCTAGATTGCCTTCTCCCTCTCTTGCTGCCTGACTACCTTAAAGCTGGGACATGGATCTTCTCCTGTTTTAGGACTGCGACTCAGACTGGGACTAAACTGTCAGCTTTTTTAGGTCTCCACCATGCCAATTGTGGATCTTGAGACTTCTCAGCCTCTGTAAATTGGCATAAGCCAATGCCTTATAATTAATAGATATAAATATATAATATTCCTTATAATTATTTTACAGTGCTGATAGCTTATATATATTTATATTATATATTCCTATTAACTTATGTATATATTTCCTATTGGTTCTGTTTCTCTAGAGAACCCAATACAAACAGATTAGAAAATCTTCCTTCTACACAGATGGGAAAATGATGGTTTAAAGAAAGGAGACTTTTCTTGGGTCATACCACAAGCAAGTCTTCTGGACTCCAGACTCCGGATGTCCAGCTTGGACCCAGCCAGCAGCAGGACAGAAAGCTTGCAGTGTGACCTAAAATTGGCTAGCACTCTGCTTCAGCCCCAAGGCAGAGTGGCACAGACCAGGGAGGGTTTTGTTGCCTGTGGTTGCTTCCAGGATCCTGGCTCTGGGGAACCTGTCAGAAGCTGCCCTGCCCATCCAAGCGCCTCTGTCTTCCACTTAGGCTGCGGCAGGCATGAAGCCTCGAGGTTTCTGATGGTTTGGCTCTTAGTAGGGGGTTTTCAAGGACAAGGTCGGCTGTTTCTGTGCCAGCCAAAATATTCTTAGCTGTAATTAAAACAAAAATGAAGAAAGCCAAATAAAATGTGCCCGGGCCCAACTTTCCATGCCTTAAACCTGATAACCTGATATAAGACCAATTAATCAAATGAGGTCAAGAAAATTATTTTGTTCAGCTGAAGTGACCTCACACAACTTTCTGCTTTGTGGAGGGTACCTGATCTAAGCAGAAGCATATGGTACGTCACCTGGTTATCCTTCCCGCACTGGCTCTACCTGAAGCAGTTAAACAAACTTAGCATGACACACACATGGCCATCAGGTACGTGAAAAGGCATTCAACATCACTAATCATCAGGAAAATGTCAAACCACTAAAGCTGGTTGTATTTTTCAAATGTGAAGAATTAATGTGTCCATATAAACATATTAGTCCATTTTGGAAAGTACTGTCCATTCATATATCAGCAAAGATATATGTATTGATTTGTATCAATTTATCATTAAATTTACACATTTTTGCACTTGAAAAAAATATGAAATGTCATCTCACTTCTGTTAGGATGGGCTTTTATCAAAAAGACAAGATATAAAAAGCATCAGCAAGGATGTGGAGGAAAGGGAACCCCTGTGCAGTGTTTCTAGGAAGGTAAACAGGTACACCCCTATGGAAAATAGTATGGAGGCTCTCAAATAATTAAAAATAGAGCTATCTATGATCTAACACTTCCACTTCTGGGTATTTATCCAAAGGAAATGAAATCAGTATCTTGACTAGATATCTGCACATGTTCATTGCAGCATATTCACAATAGCAAAGACACAGAAGCAACCTCAGGGTCCACTGATGGCTAAATAAAGAAAATACAGTTTGTGTACACACACACACACACAAACACACACACACACACACACACACTGGAATATTATTCAGCCATAAAAAATAAGGAAATCCTGCCATTTGCAACAATATGGATAAATCAGAAGAACAATTTGCTAATTGAAATAAGCCAGACACAGGACAAATACTGCATGATCTCACTTTTATATATAATCTTAAAAAGTCAAATTCGCAGAAGCAGAGAGTAGTCCATTTCTTCATATTTATGCACTCAGCATCTGTCTTAGCCCATTTGGGCTTCTATAACAGAAATACCACAGACTGGAATGGCTTAAACAACAGACATTTATTTCTCACAGTTCTGGAGGCTGGAAGTTCAGGGCCAAGGTATAAATCATAAATTTGCATCAAACAGTAGCTGCCAACCTTGACAGTATATTGGAATTACCTGGACAGCTTAAAAATTATATATGATGCATGGGCCCTACACTTGAGATTCTGGTAGGGGCATGGCCTGGACATTTTGAGCTCCACTGATGACTGTAATACACAGTTGAGGAAAGAACCTCTGGCTTAGAACATAATAGAGCTCGTGGTCCTCCCTGCACAGGTGAACAGAATCCACAGAAGGCTTCCAGTTGAGCATCTGCTTTCTGCTTGCCCAGCATTCAAGCCACAGTCCTGTCTCATCATCCCCCACCAAGTATGGTCCCCTGGGTACACTTTCCTCCTCTTCGGTTTTACATCCTCCTGCATGCATTTCTCTCAAGAATCAGGGGCCACTCAGCCTCACATCAAGTGTACTTCCAGGAGAAGTTCCAGGCCTTCATATAAAGATCATGCAATGAGGAGGAAAAGGGAAGGCCAACGAGCTGAGAATGAGAGCAGTGCAGGAGTCCCCACACAGAGGCTTAGTAAAAGGCTGGTTTATCAATGAATGCATGGCGTCAGTAGTTGTGAGCAGTTCCATGTGGGACTCTTGCAGAGAACAGAGCTTTGGGAATTTCAATCATGTCAGCAAAATGGAATAATCCTGGCATTTGAGAACTTTCTCACATCCATCAAAGCACACCAATGATCAGCATTTTCCTCTGCCTGTGCACAGAGCTCTAACTCCCTTGGAGGTGGTGGAAGTAGTAGGGGACAGAAAACAGAAAATGGCAGAAAGCAGAACAGGAGAAAACAGGCAGTTTGATTCCTGGCTTGGGTTCTGCTGTGATGCAATGTGCAGGAGCAAGCACAAAGAGCAAGTTCATGGGCAAACTGCTGGCCTCAGACCTCTGCTGAGCCCTGCACCCCCGGCAGCCGCCATTCCAAGGGCACGCCCACAGGCAAGCTCTGTGGTATTTAAGGTGCTGATGCTGTGTGTTTGTTTTCCTGTGGATTCTTTTGTGGCATTAGGGAGCACAGTTAAGGGCCACTCTCCACCATAATGCCTTTAAAGAAAAAGTTGAAAGCGAAACTGAGGTTTTCCTAGTTTCTTATATGCTACTCTGGAGACAAGGGGCAATTAGTATTAATGCTCTCAATTTTGTGAAAGTCCTCAGGGCATATAAGTTACTGATTGAATTTCTGAAACTTCACATTTTTTAACATTTGGTGATAAGTAGCCTAAAAAAATGCATTTCTACTTTTCACATATGTAGGTGTAGGACCTGCTTTGTATGTGTCTATATGAATTAGTGCATTCCAGAAAAACCATAGGAAAAAAGAGAAATAATTGTATCAAATTATGTCAAAGTTATTTCTCAATTACTTTGGGAACGAGTTTTTTTATTCTTTGTACTTTCATGAATATGTTGTTGGTTTTAGCCAAGTGTGAGACAAGCAGGCAAGTGTGAATAGGTCTGTAAAAATTTTACCCAGCATGGAGATCTTTGTTTAACCCACTGGCAAGATAGCCATCTGACGCCACGTTCTTGGTGAAAAAGCCTCTTTCACAGAGAGGGTGCATTCAAGAAGAAAATAAAACTTGAATTGCTATTTATAAAGTAGAGTTTGAAAGACAGATGGAAGGATAGGTTCCATGGGAAAGGAAAGAGGGAAAGAAAGGGAATGCGATGACTTGCCAAAGGAAAGCTGGCTGCAGCTTAGTGTTCTTTCAAAAATGTCAGGAACCTAGGGAGTCAAACACTTTACCCAAGGGAAAAATGACATCTTAGTAACTGGAAATGCACTGCTCCAAGGCAGAGCCTAGCTTGGAAGGCTTTGAAGTGTCAGCTCAAGGCCTTCTCTCTTTTAGCAAATCAATTGTGGACTCAGTAAGAAGCCCACAGAGATCTTAAGTAGAATGGTTCTTAACCTGGATGCCGTGACCCTCTAGAAGGTTTGTGAATGAGCTCTAGGCAGTCTGAGAAAGCCCCTAAGTTTAGGCTATGGTTAAGTTCAGGCAGGATTCAGAAGAAGGGTTCCAGGCCAGATTGTCATATTTAGAAGACATTTCATGTTATAACCATTGTTGTATATGCACATTTTATTCTTCACTAAAGCATATATGGTTGACAACAAGTACTTTTAGGATATCTAATCTTCCTTAATGCTCTAAAGTACCTGGTAAGTGTTAAAAGTAGAGGCAGTGAAGTAACACATTTTGTAACCTTGAGAAATGTTGTGTTTGGGGAGTAGAATAGCCAAACGGACCTGTGCATCTGTGCTCTGGTTTGAGAGGAGCGGATGGAAGAGGTGCAAAGGGCTCTGTGCAATGTGTGTTCACTGACCCGGCAGCCATGGTGTCCAGCTCAGCTCTGCACAGTGCCTGGCTCCACACCCCATGCAGATCATGGCAAATGGGTCTTCACTGCACAGCATCCAGTCTTTCTAGATGTTAAAGAGGTTCCAGTGCTTCACAGAAGCAGAGTTAGGAAGCTGTTTTATGCATTTTGTGTTAAAGTTCATAGGAAAAACTATCTTCTAAAAAACAACTTGGCACTTGTTGAAGTCCCCTTAAGTATTACAGATGTGTGTAGTTGCTCACTGGGCTGACAGCAGTGAGAAGGGGAAAGAGATTCTAGGCCAGTCGTTCATATTTAGAAGACACTGTCAGGATGAGGCTTTGGCTACATCACAGGTATGCAGTTTGATGCTCCTCTGGTCCTTATCTTAAATCTTTATCTGATACGGTAGAAATATCCAGGCTTTTTAGATATTTAGAATTGCACAAACTACGTTCAAAGTAGACATGTAAAATAACACACTTCAGTTATTTTTTTCCTGTTAATCCATAGGCACAATTATCTTCTGAGAATGGAATCGTTCAGCTTTATCTTTTGGGGCAGTACACTGACTTCACGTGGGGCAGGAGGGGCCCAAGCCCAGGAGCTGTTAGACACATGCAGACTGTCCTTGTCCTACAGAGCATTCCAGTTAATGCTGGTGACTATTTAAGAGGCAAACGAGTTCCAAGTGTCCCCAGTATATTCAAAGCAGAAGAGGAAAATTACCCCTTTATAAATGTCCTTTTGTTAATTCATAGGAAAAGCCTCTGTTAATCCACCTCTCAGATGGAGTCTTCTCATTATAATTAATAGAAAACCTGAGATGTGGAATTATTAAGCCACTCTGAGCAGTAAAAATGAGGACTTGTCATCAGATTGGTGGCAGAGGGGCAGAAGGAAGTCCCAGGAAGGAAGGGCTCATGTGCAGGTGTTCATATTTACATCTTGATGATGGCCACTGTGAAAGTGTGTGCTCTCTTCTGGCTGTGCCTTGTGAACACACTGCCAAGTAGTCAATGGAAACATACCTTCTTGCTGATATAGCAATAGTATATCTGATCATTTTGAAGCATTAGACTTAATGTTTTATACCTACTGCTTTATATCTCACTTTTTTAAAAAAATGAGTACTACTTTGACTAATTTTAATTTTTTTATATTGAGGTACATATGAGAAAATGTGCAAACTGGAGTGTACAGCTTGATGAATTTTGACATGTGTGTACACTCGTGTAACCATCACCCACATCAAATTCATAATTAAGAAGAAGCAGTATTTTAACTCTGTCAACATCTTTTATCAGAGTCCTGCTGCCATTTTTGTCTTTTAAGAAATGTTTGTCTCCTGAAAGGCCGGACGACTCATTTTCCTATAGTGCATTCTTGGTTATCAAAGTCCTCATGACCTTTCCTGGGTTCCTACTCCTCTTTGGGACATCTACCCCTGAAGCAGCCCTTCTGTTCACCATGCTATCCTTACACAGAGTTATCTTCCCTTCTCTGGCATATGTCAAGCCTCTCTCCAGATTTTCTGGAAGGACTTATGATCCTGCAGGTCACAGGGTAACTGGAAAACCTTATTTAATGCTTCCCCAGAGGGTAACCTTCTAGGTGATTCACAGTGAGCTCCCTAATGTACTAAAAACCCTTCCTGGTCTCTGTCTGTCTGTCTCCCTCTCATTGTCTCTTACATGCACACACAAAATAACTTGCCCAGGGTCAAACATGAGAGCCAGAATTCAAACCCGGGTCTAAAGAATCTAATATCCATGATCGGTCCATTAATCAGTTGGTTTCTGATATGTTTTTTTTTTAAGTCACTGTTGAAAATAAGCATTAGAAGCATTTTCTTTGGGGATCAGCAGTGTCTTTGGGGGTTTATTAAAAGTTAATTTTAAAGCTAATGGATATGGATACATCAAACTAAAAAGCTTCTGCATAGCAAAGGAAACCATCAACAAAATGAAAAGGCAACCTACTGAATGGGAGAATATATTTGCAAATGATATATATCCAATAAGGTGCTAATATCCAAAACATGTAAAGAACTCACACAACTCAACAAAACAACCCTTCTCTGGCATATGTCTCTGGCATTGTTAACCCAGTTAACAAAAGGCAGAGGACCTGAAGAGACATTTTTCCAAAGATGACATACAGATGGCCAACAGACACATGAAAAGACACTTCACATCACTCATTATCAGGGAAATGCAAATCAAAACCACAGTAAGGTATCACCTCACACCTGCCAGAATGACAAATATCAACAAGTGCTGGTGAGGATGTGAAGGGAAAGGAACCCTCCTACCCTGCTGGTGGGACTGTAAATTGGTGCAGCCATGATGTAAAACAGTATAAAAGTTTCTCAAAAAATTAAAAAAAGAAATACCATTGACCCAGTAATTCCACTTCTGGGAATCTACCTGAAGAAAAAAAAATCACTGATTTGAAAAGATATATGCACCCCTATGTTTATTGCCACATTATTTGCAATAGGCAAGATATGGAAGCAACCTGAGTGCCAATCAATAGATGAATGAAGAAAAAAGACATGGTACATATAAACAATGGAATATTACTCAGCCATAAAAAAGAAGGAAATTTTGCCATTTGTAACAACATGGATGGACCTAGAGGGTATTATGCTGAGTGAAATAAACCAGACAGAGAAGAACAAATACCATATGATTTCACTTATATGTGGAATCTAAAAAACAAAACAACTGTACAAAACAGAAACAGACTCATAAACACAGAAAAGAGACTGGTGTTTGCCATAGGGGTCAGGGGGGAGGGGTGGATGAAATAGGTGAAGGGGATCAAGAGGCACAAAATTCCAATTACAATGTTTCCTCTGTGGGGTTGTTAGTTACTGTCTGAAGTACCCTTACTGGACTTGCCCTTTAGGAGTGGTTGGTAGTGTGAGGGGCTCCAACAAGGCTTTAGTGATCTTTATCTCTGGTTAGTTCTAGAGGGTTCCCTAATGACTCTAATAAATATATGAAGCTATTTCTCACTGGAGAATTGAGTGGTGTTCAAGATAGGAGAGTTGGCTAGAACTATTTAAACACACCCTGCCCTTGCATGAATAGGGTTTGAAAGTGCAGCATAGGGAATATAGTCAATAATACTGTAATTTCTTTGTATGGTGACAAATGGTAACTACACTTACCATGGTGAGCATTTAGTACTGTAGATAATTGCCAAGTCACTATGTTGTACACCAAAACCAATAAATTATCATCTATCAACTATACTTCAATTAAAGAAAATTAAGAAAAATTAAAGCATATACACCTGTAAAATAAATAAAGCTAACTAAAAGGAAGAAAAGGCTTTGAAAACATAAGAGGAAGAGGAAGAAGTCAACAAAAGGGAGTAAGAAGGAGGAGGTAGACGTCTTGGAGGCTGGAAGCCTTGTAGGGAAGCAAAATAGAATCTCTGGGTAGAGCTGAGCTCTCATTAGGGCATGCCATTCATGGTGAGGCCAGTCAACACAGGGTGCAGGTTTCTCCAACAACATCCAGTAGTTGAGTTCAAGTACAGGGTTGGGATTTTGCCAGGTGACTGGGAGAAGATAGATTTTAATAAATGGTTATTGACCTGAACAAGAATGGTCTCTCTAAAGGGTGTTTGGGGTGTTCTTTTTTTTTTTTTTCTTGAAAAGGAAAGGAAACCAAATTTGTTGATAGAAATATAGAAAGATTATAAGACATATCAGAGAAGAAGACAATGTACCAAGAAAGGTCATTTATTAGGGATCATGAGAATAAGTCATTTTTGTCCCTTTTGTTTACTATTGAGTCCCCACATCTAGAGCATATGAAGGGCTCAATAAATATTTGTTGAAAGGATTCCTCCCATGAATATCAATCAAGCACCTACTGTCAGGCACCATGCCAGGACACAGGCTAGACACCGTGCTGTGCTCGGATGCAGGGAAATACAGGTCACAAGGGGCAGAAGACCAGACTGTGGGCCACGCCTGCAGCTGGGTGATGATGAGGCATATGGAGGCAGCCTTGGACAATCTGGCCTCCAAGCCTTTGCCAGTCCTGCTTGTGTGTGTGTATAACACATTCCCATTTCTCCGCAAAGCTGGAGTTCTCTGCAGTGGCCTGAGTCCACAGCTCCGGGGAGGGTTTGCCTGTTGGGAGTAACATTTTTCCCCTTGACACAAATTGTCAGTAGCCTCCCACATGCCTTCCTTCAGGGTCTTGATCTGTGAGGCTCCTGGGATTTTTCCACAGTGGAGTAAGTGACACCAGTCACTACAGAGCCACAGCAGATGAATCACAAATCAAAACATCCCAGTGACAGTTGGCAGGAATGTGGACAGCCATGGCCTGCTAGCAGAAGCTGAAGCACCACTCCAGAGGTGGGCAGGCGACTCCCATCCTTCTGATTTTCTGTTCATGTCTGAGTTTCCAAGAAATAAAACTGTCAGCCAATTGGGTTGAGCTGGAACCTCAAGGCCATCATAGCATGCCTACCAGCAAAGGGAGCCAGGCGTTGTGCCCTCAAAACTCCCCACCCTGCCAACAGTGGTCTCACCAAATAGGACTCAGCTGGGATACTGCCAGACCCCCCAGACCCAGGGCCAGGCCTGAGAAGGGGCAGGGGGCCCGATGAGAACACGGATGGGAGGGTCCTCCTCACTGAAGGAGCTCTTCACGCATCCCTTCCCCCAGAATGAGGAGCACAGAAACTCCAGAAGGACATGTTGCCATCAAAAGTTGTTATGTCTTGGGAAGTGGGTTGAGGATGGAGAGGCCAAGGTGCAGTGCAGAGGGACTGGCTCGTTTTATGTAACACAGGTACAGTATCACAATTGTCTCATGAGCATATGTTGCTCTGTAACACTGACTTTTTAAAAAAATCACTCTGAAATGCATTTTATCTTGTTTCTCCAATCTGCATTCTTTATGGAAAAAGGTGAGATAGAAACACATGTAAATGAGGTATTGAGCTATCTAATTGCTGAATCCTAGACCTTACAATCCCCCCATCCACCTGCCGTCTACTCTACCAGCTTGTCTGAGGACAGAGCATCAGCCCTCCATGAATGCACACTCTGTGTTAACGAGCATGACAATTTTCTAGACTCCCTGTCCCCTCTCTGGCCCTGGTTGAGTTGGACAATCTAGGAAGAAACTTGGAAATGGACTTTTTCTTCATCCTTGAGCCTAAGATGCCAGCTTTTCTAGATCCCAGTGTACGCCGTCCTAACGGCCAAATACAGAAATCTCCCTGATTCTTATAACTCATGGTGTCTTAGGATATGTTACTATCAGGAATCATCTAAACTTACCCACACCATCAGTATTACCTTTGATAATATAAGGTAATGTCAAAGTGTAGCACAGAGAAGACAAGTAGTGACTCTGTGGCATCTTACTACACTGATGGACCGTGACGGCAATGGGGTATGTGGGGGGGACTTGATAATATGGGTGAATGTAGTAACCACAATGTTTTTCATGTGAAACATTCATAAAAGTATATGTCAGTGATGCCTTAATAAATAAAATTAAAAATTAAAAAAAAATACTATAACGTCAAAATTAGGAAATTGTCCTTGCTTTTAAATTACTATGCTACAGTTCTCTGCCTTTCCATCACTGTTTGTTTGAATCTACTGTTTAAATGTAGGAATTTGGAGTGACACTGGTTGGAGACAGTGACTGTGGCCAAAGTGAGGCACATGATTCTGACCTTTTACAAACTTATTTTCCTGCATACACCACCCGTCTCCACTGCCTGGGGGCGGGAGGGAGGCTGTCCATGGCCTCCTTCACAGCCCCTTGCCCACCGCCTGCAGCCAGTGAGAAAGTACCACCACCGCCAACTCTCTCCCCCCTCCTCCGGACTTACACTGCAAACAAGCCTCTCCAGAACCTAATAAAAACTGGCCCCACCGTTGTCTTTCAGACTTGCCTACAATGATTCACCACTGTTTGCCTGTCCTGAGTTGCAGTTCCTCTGCTATTCCCAATAAACTCCTCTTGGCTAATTAAATTACCGCTGTTTTATTTAAAGTTGACAAGATCAACCAGCCTGCAGCCTGACAGAGAGAACAGCGACCCTTCCAACTCACTCTTTGTTCCTTATGGAAAAGTTTAGCTACTGCTTCCCAGCCACACAGTCTCCCAAGCCTTTCCATGCGTCACCAGGATCCCCTGAGGGTATGACAGCAGACAGTGAAGAGGAGAGAGCAGAGGAGAACAAACCCGAGTGCGCTGCCCCCAGGACCGGGCCACTCCACACTAGCCTGCAAACTGGGACTTTGCCTCCTTTGTCATTTTCTTTCATTATTTGGGATCTTCTCCTGCCCTTCTTTCTCATGGACAAGGCTTTACTTAAATGCAATCTGTGTCTCTACCTGCAGGGATGCTATCTAGACATGGTGCACATTTATGGCTACTTTCCACATGGTCAGTGCAGGAAACAAGAGAACATGGACACCTGGGGAAAAATGCCGGCTCCCATTCCCTCTGCCAGTGGCCTCTCCACATCTGGGAAGAGCTGGTGCTTTCCTTTTCCACAAGGTAGAGAACTCACGGTTTTCTGAATCTCAACTTTAACATCTGTTGTTAAGAAGATCAAAGTAAATGACATACGTGAAAAAAACTGACACCTGGCATCGGCAGCTGCTCAGAATACAGTTAGTTTACCTCTACTAAAGTGAACTAAGTCATATAGAATAATTCATTTCATGCATCAGCAGATCATGAGAATTGGTCCCCATTTTTTAAATCCTTTTAGGAAGGAAAATTTTAAACACTCATAAAAACAGACTAGTGCAGTGAATCCTTATGTACCAATCACTCAGTTTCAACAATTATCACTTCATAACTAATCTTGTTTCATCTACACCCTGTCCTCTTTCCTCTCCCGGACTACTTGTGAAGCAATGATCTCAGACATTATATAATTTAGTGCATCTCTAAAAACATAATTCTTTATAAAACAATCATAATACCATTGTCATACCTTAAAGATTACCAATAATCCCCTTACATCATCAAAAATCCAATTGGTGTTCAAATTTCAAATGTCTCATAAATGGTATAAATGCAACAAGGTTTTTTACAGGTTGCTTGAATCTGTATGCAAGAAAGGGTCTCACACTGTGTGTGAGGAGGATCAGTTTCTTAAGTCTGTGTAGGTGCTGTACCCCCTCCTCACCTACACGTTCTATCTTCATGTACAATATAAATTGTTTCCAAAATTAGGTGGTTTGTCTTGTACAGTTTCCCACAGTCTGTATTTTGCTGAAGCATTCCCACATGACCTTAATTTGTTCCTCTGCTCTTCTATGTTTTGTAAACTGGTGGTTTGATTTTGGCAAGACCACTTCATAGGGGTGGTTGACCAGCATTTTAAAAATGATGTGTATAAAATGATTTCTTGGGATATTCCAGAAACAAGAAAGATTTATGTTGATCAGGAAGGCAAGGACATTATCCTGGCTACATGCAGAGTGATGAGTAAATAATAAAGCTTACTCTCATGGGTAAGTGTTAACAGGTTAACTTACAACACAATAAATAGGAAATTTAGAACTATGTCTAATTGTAGGCAGCAAATTTTTTTAAAAAGGAGATCACAGTTTTAGGACCCATCTTTGTTACTAAATAAAGAAGTCTTTTCTTAATTAGTGAGGTATATTCACAAAGTCTGGAAGTTTTAGGGAGATGCGTGTGAAGGATGCTGACAAGGTTTATGTAAACTCAGTGGCCACCAAAACAAATGGTGACGCTATCTCCTCAGCGGCTTTTCTGTTGAAAAGCTACTATAAACGGTTTCATCACCTGTCAGGCTGTGGCACCATTACGGACCCTCAGATTCCCTTCCTGTATTATGCAAGCTCTATCCTGACCAAGGTGGTGCAAGTGTGTACTTGTGCAAAGGACAGTATGGTCTGGAAGTCTGTGTCTCCCCAAGTTTGTATGCTGAAACCTAGTGCCCCAGGATGATGGTGTGAGAAGGTGGGCGTTTGGTGGGCCCTGAGCCTGATGGTAGCATGTGGAGGAGCCCTCATGAATGGATTTATAAGGTGCCCTTATAAAAGAGACCTCAGAGAGCACCCTTGCCCCATCCAGCATGTGATGACAGGGCAGGAAGACATTGTCAGTGAATCAGAATGCTGGTCTTACCAGACATCAAATCTCCCATCACGTTGGTTGTGGACCTCCCAATGTCCAAAACAGTGAGAAATAAATTTCTGCTGTTTTATAAGCCACCCAGTATATGGTATTTGTGTTATTACAGAGGCCCAGATAGTCTAAGAGAGGAAGGCAGGAGGAAGGCGGCCATTTTAAACCAGTCTATTCTCAGGACATTTAAATTGTCCTTTCTTTAGGGCCACCTAGGTAGCTATCTATATCCACGGTGTATTAGCCAGCTTTGTCCTGAGAACAGTAGGATGCATATATACAGAGATTTATTACCAGGAACTGGTTCATGTAATTAGGGAGGCTGGCAAGTCCAAAATCTGCAGGGTGGGCAGGCAAGCTAGAGGGCCCAGGAAAGCCAATGTTCTAGTTCAAGTCTGAAGACTGCTGTGAACCAGGAGGAGCTGATGGTGCAGAGGTAGTCTGCTGGACAAAACCCTCTTACTCTGGGGAGGTCAGTCCTTTTGTTCTATTCATGCCTTCAACTGATTGGGTTAGGCCCACCCATGATCTGAAGGGCAATGTGTTTTACCCTGAGTCCACAATTTTAATATGAACTTCATCTACAAACACCTCACAGACACACCCAGAATAATGTCTGATCAAATATCTGGACCCCCCCATGGCCCAGTCAAGTTGACACATACACTTAACCATCACTCTGAGGAACTGGGAAGTTGCCCTGATTACTGGCCCTCCAGCTTAGTTATCCCATATCCTATTGGAGAAGCCTCATGGAGGAGTGTGTCCTCATCTTTGGCCAGTCTCAGACCACTCTGCTCTGCAGGTCTAGGAGAGGGCCTTCCCTGTGGGAAGTCCTGTAAAGGAATTTTTACACTGCGTAGAGGCTCTGCAGTAGGAACAAAGGCATTGCCTTCTCCCTCTGCTCACGTGACTCTCAATTCCTCTCCCTGGGTTTTTCGTATGGTTATTTCTTTGTGTTTTTTTTGGCATAATATGTTGGGAACTTTGTTACATTTCAGAAAACTAAACCTGACTTGTGCTACCCACTGCTGTGAGCTACTGAGCAACCATCATCACCTCTGGCCCGGCCCACAAACCCACAGAGAAGCTTCATAAACAGCCCCATTTGCTGCTGTCTAGAGGGCTGAATAACCCCAAAGACCCTCCCAATGAAAATAACCAGCATGCTAGGTTAAATACTCAACAGATGTTTGAAATGCTCTTCTGAGAGGTGAAGCAACATCAAAGCCAGTGCCCAGGCTGAGTTTCTGCTTTAGTAGATGCACAGGGGCAGACAGGTGAGGAAAAATCACAGGTAAGTTAGCTTTGTATAAAATAATAAAATTAGCACATTTCTCTGTCCATCTCCCACAAGGAAGTAAAGAAAGCAAAGTGACAATCCTGTCACTTAACCATCTTGTGTGCAACATGTGAGGTTGATCACCCACTAATCATTTATCAGAGCCTATAGCAAAGCAAGTGACCCTCAGCCCAGCCCTTTGTGCTGGGATAATGTGGTCTCTCATTTCCTGGGATTTAAAAGCAAAGGAGCGACTTGCAGCACAGCTATTCTTATCTAGACAGGGTGGCCAAGATAAGTCAGAGCTCCATTTCCTCTGCAGCTTGCCCTGTTACACACAATTATTTCCACACAGGACCTTTGAGCTAAGCAGTTCTCTGAGGCAGATTTGTTGCCCCACTGGGTCAAGCTGTCACTCACAGTTACATTAGTCAGCACTTTCCAAAAAAAAAAAAAAAAAGAAATAAAAGAAAGCTTTCCTTAATCTATTTATCACATTAAGTGAACTATCTGAAAATCCAGATTAGCATATGTAAATCCGCGGAGAGGAAATCCTGGGGCAAAATACCTCTAAAAACCGCAATCAGTCAAAGGGAGAAATAAAGTTTAAAATCCATTTATTGCTCACAAACTGCAGTCCAGGCCCTGCTCTCTTCCCTGCTCCAGCAGAAGCAAAACGGGCCCTCCCCCTCACCTCTCAGTTATAGATAACCCCTGTGTTGCCCAGGTAATTACCCACTGATATGGAGACCAACTTTTCTCCACCCCTGAGGAATGATGCAAATGCACTAAAGCCATACTTCTCTCCACTCTTGAGCGCCTGTTGATATGCATATGTACTAAAGCCAGGAGAGATATTCTGGAAATATTACAATTGTACCCACAGCATAATTCTGTTTAAACAAGAATTCTACAGTTTAACAAAGGATGTGCTTCCCAGGTGCATTTTGTGCATGTCAATTGTCCTCCCAAAATTCTGATGGACAGTCTACATTTTTTAAGGACATATCAAAGAGCATGCATTGACCCTTACCTACAAGTGAGAGTGAAGTAGAGCCATCTTTATCAAGTCCCTTAAACATCCAGGAATCATGCTAGATGCCTTACATATGTGCTAGGAATAAATCTTAGTTTTGCAATCTAGGTATGCATGACTCACCACAGTGCATTATTTCCTTAAGTCAAAGCCAACTGCAAGTCACTGAGATAGCAGAAGTCCAATTGTGTGCTTATTTCTGCACAATGCCTTTTCTAAAGTTATAAAAAGGCACACAGAGCAAAACTTTTGATGCCTCTTTCACACCCACATGGCCCACTGAGGCCTGGCAGTCCATGGCTTCCATGCCAAGCTTGGGCACAGGACTCTACAGCAAAATGGTAGCTTTGGTGACTTAGGTCCAGGCTCCATGATGCATTGTGCAGCCATTTACCTCTATGGTCTTCCCACCTTTTTTGATGTTCCCCAAGAGAGAAAAGTAGGGTCACCCTATTTATGGGACCCCCATATTCCTGTCCCCTTCCTAATCCTGAGTAATTACCCTTCTCTCAAAGGCAGCAGCTTCCCTCTACTGCCTATGGCATAATCTCCTCAAGAAGCCAATCTCCCAGAGCTCACATTCAGGAGGCAATCAGGTCCAGCTGCATACAACTTCTGACTTCCACTCTGCATCACACGGCTGGCTTTGCTGGAGCATGGGCTTCCAGGTGGCAGTTACAACAAAACAGCATGACTAGGTGCTCTGACATGTGAAGCTTAGTTTCCTTCCAGTGCAGAGCTGTTCTGGTCCCAGGAGAGTATTGGTGAGCTGCTTTCTGGAAATGCCAAGTTTGGTGTTTCAAGTTAGCATGTGCTGATAAGTGTTTGACACACACAGAGCAGGAGGGCTGCCTGGGAACTCTGGACAGGACTTTTGTGGTGAAAATGACCATGAGCTGAGCTGCCCATGTCTCTAGAATCTACTCCTTATTCAATAAATACAGATATGTATTGAACACCTATTATGTGCCAGGCACCACGTCCCAGGATGTAGGAAGTAAGGAGAAGAAGACACAGTCTCACCTCTGAGGAGTTCAGAATCTTGAGGACAAAAGCAGAAAGTTTCACCATGTGGTTTGGACCCACTAAGAGAGGCGTTAGGGATGGGGAAGAATTCTAATAGCTCTGCCCTGGAGTAGTTTGTATCCTGCCCAAGAGAAAAGCGAAGCCCAGAAATCACCAGAGAGTGCTGAGCGCTGGGCCGTGGGTGCTGCTAATGGCCAGGGGAGTTCTCAAGTGGCAGGATGTTTTTTAAGTCATCTCAGTAGTCAGCCTTAATGAGACCTGAATTGGATTTTACATTGCTGTCTCCTCATAAAAAAAGGTGTAGCTCCTATTGTGAGCAGGCCCTGCGCTAGGCTCTGGGAATGCACACATAAAAAAGTCAAAAGCCATGCCATCAGATGCTCAGCAAAGAGCGAAGGAGGAGGCCAAGGAAACGGAGCTACCAGACGATGTCGCAAGGGCTGCAGGCAAAACATTCTCAGGGTTGGCGGGATCGAAAAGTGGTACCACAACTGTGGGAAAGAATGGGGAGGCCCCTTCAAAAACTTGAAACTGCCATATGATCCAGCAAACCTATTTCTGGGTGTACCTCCAGAAGAACTGGAGAGAACCTCAAAGACATGCCCATGTTCATAGCGGCATTAGTCACAGGAGCCAAGGTGAGGAAGCAACCTGAGCACCCATCACAGAATGAATGGATAAAGATGCAGCATGTGGTCTGTATACATGATGGAACATTATTCAGCCTTAAGAAAGGACATCCTATCACATGCCACGCAAGGATGAATTTGTGACTAGTTAAGTGAAATAAGCTAGTCCCAAAAGGCCAAATACTGCATGATTCCACTTCTGTGAGATCCCCAGAGGGGTCAGATTCATAGAAAGGCAGAAAGGGGAGTGGTGTCCGGGCAGGGGCGGGGAAGAAGAGATGAGGAGCCTGGAGAGCTGCTATGTGACCGTGGGTGTCTGCTTGGCGCTACTGTATTGTGTATTGGAAGTGTTCTGAGAGCAAATTTATGTTATTTGCTTCTTACCGCAATAACCCTCCCCACTCCATTTTCAGGCTTTAACCTTGCCTGGGAAGTGGGGGAGGTTTCAGAAAGGAGGCACCAGCTCTGCAGAGCCTTACGGGAAACAAGGGGGAGGGGAGGGAGCCCTGAGCCCCGGAAACACCCAGAGCTGATAAAATTGGGCAAATCTTGGGAGGCCCAGGTCGAGTCATTCCTGCTTAAGGAAGTGGTGAAATCAAAGAGAACTTGAGGCCAGGAAATTATCAGGCTTTGTCTGCCCTAACAGACGGGAATACCAGCATATCCTCGTGTCCACTTCCCACAGCTCTCATCCACTGCACGTGACTCAGCCAGGCCATCTGCACAGAGGGGCGTTAGCTCCAGGAGGTGGCGGGGACATGCCAGGGAATCTGTCCTGGCTGTGGGTGTGCCGCCCTTTGCATCCTGGTGAGGAAAAGGGACAGGGTGGATACGTACAGGGACAAACCCTATCTGCCTCTGAGAAAGGACAAAACCAAGGGCAAGATTACTGCAGCAAGGCAGCCTTTCCTGAAAAGCACATGCCATTCCTGAAAAATACCGGCAGAATACATCCCAGTAGGTTATCAACCCCTAGTGGTGGGAGCTAACCCCAGTCCTAGCAAAACCACTGTTTTCAATCCTACAAAAGAGAATGAGAGGAAAAACAGATTTAAAAGCACATGTGTCAAGCAACAAGGAGTCCACAGATGTCATATGGATTTTTCTGCTTTATGGGAGAAAGACAGGCGTCAGTACGGCACAGCAAATACAGTGTTGAATGAGATGCATCCTCAAGGATCTTAGTATCAGGCAGAGAAAATAAGACATTATAAAATTATCCCAACAATGGTGGGTACAGCACAATAGGCTCCTCAAATCATCAGCATCCCTCACAGCCACCAAATGCTGGGTTCTTTTTGGCACTAGCAGATTCGGGAAGCCTTCAGGGAGTGTGTGCTTTGGGGGCCATTGCAGAGATGCATCTGGAATCTGGAAGACAACCTAACTCACTCAGGACCATTTGCAACTGGAACGCCCAAGGATGAAGAGCGCACTGAGCAACGGATAGACGTACCATGGCCCCATGGTTTTCCCACCTCGCTTCTCAAGCCAGCTTCCCTGGGCACCATTCAAGGGCATTCTGTGATGGTCACCCTGGAACGAACAGCACTGAGCTCCTGCAGCCAAAACAGAGCTGGGTTTGGCCTGGCTTCCACCTGCCATCTCAGCAGGCACCCCCTTGCCTTTCAGCTCAGACTCATTTACTCAATAAACAAGAAGACCCTGGAAATGACTCTTTCTCCCTAGCCCACTATTTTTGTTGTTGCTGTTCTGGTTAAGTTCCTTGCCTAAATAGAACATAGTAACATATGGTACCAGCCCAATTATTAAAAGCCACTTCAGTTTGGAAATGCAATTTATATGTTTGTTCATCCACATTCTTGACATGAACAGACCGGTGCCCCTAGGAAGCTGTCAGCAGAGGGAAGAGTCTGGTCTTTAGGAACACCTGTGACTTGAGTGTTAAACAAAAATGCGGTGCATGTAGCAGAGCTAGAAATACACCCAGATGTGAAAGAGGACATCTCTGTAAAAAAAAGAGAGAGGAAGCATGCATTACTAATATCAAAAATGAAAGGGAAATCTCACCACTGTAGAGGGCAAGGGCAGGCCACCCCACTATGTGCCATTGACATGCAAATCATTTCAGAGCTGAAAACAATCAAGGATGCAGAAAAAGACTTTAGCCTTTCCGCCTCCAGTTACACAAAAAGAATTCAGATGGAGCACCTGCTCTGGGAGGAGAGCTGTCACCATAGATGACAACATTGTAATGTGACCTAGGTGTGGTAGATGGGGAGGGATGTGGCTCAGGCTGCTAAAATTGCTCTCTGTGCCTCACTGTTTCTGTATGGTCCAAAGTATTTTGTTTACCAAACATTTACTCTTTCATATTCCTGTGAATTGCTTCCCTTTTCCTTTGAAGTCCCAGACCCCTACCCCCTTCTCCTTATTCAGGATGACAGACGAACCTCACTGTCCCTGACTGTCTTTGGAATCTCATATCTACAGATTCTGGTATGTACTTAAACTCTGGTGTTTTCTCCTGTTAATCTGTCTCATGTCAATCTGATTCTCAGACCAGCTAGAAGAACCTTGAGGGGTAGAGGAAAATTCTCTCCCCACAACACTATAGATCCCATGGACATTAAAAGGGTAATAAAGGAATATAAAGGATAACACTATACCCACAGATTTGATAAATTAGGTAAAATGGACTAATTCCTTAGAAGACATGATAATATACCAAAACTCACACAAGAAAATAGATAATCTGAATAAGCCTATATCTATTAAATAAATTGAATAAATAATTAATAACCTTCCAAAACAGAAAGCCCCAGGCCCAGATAGTTTTACCTAACTTTTAAGGAGCAAATCGTACTAATTATCTACCATCTTAGATAATCAGAAGATACTAGAAGATCTTAGAAGATACTAACTTATTCTATGAACATTCTCCTAATACCAAACTAAACAAAGACAGTATAAGAGAATTACAGACTGCTATCTCTCATGAACATAGATGCAAGTATTCACAACAAAAATATTAACAAACTGAATCCTACAATGAATCAAAAGAACTGTACAACAGAACCAAGCAAATTTATTCTAGCTATGTAAGGCTGGCTCAATATTAAAAAATCAACTAAGATATCCCATCTCATTAACTGGCTAAAGATAGACATATGTATCCTATACATTATAATATTATAATAAAGGGCTGTCACCACAGAGGAAAAAAAAAAGAAATAACTCTGTCCGGTAGAGGTAAGGAAGGTATCAGAGAGGAAGTGGCACTGGAATTGGGTCCTGAGGGATGAGCAGGATTTCTCCAGGGAAGGGCATTTTAGGTAGAAGATGCAGCTGAGCAAAGATACCACCACAAGGGAAGTACAGGGGCCCTTGAGTAACACAGGTTGGGAGGCCCACCCCACCCACACAGCAGAAAAGCCACATGGGATTTTGGATGCTCCTAAAACTTGGCTACTAATAGCCTACAGTTGACCGGAAACCTTATCAGTAACATAAGCAGTCGATTGGCATATATTTTGTATATGTATTATATACCTAATTCCTACAATAATGTAAGCTAGGGAAAATAAATTTTTGTTCAATATTTTTTTCAGATTTTTGGGGGAGGGTCACAACTCCCACCCCCAAAATTTTCCAATATATTTATGAAAAAAATTCACATATTATGAAAAAAATTCACATATAATGGTGGACTCGTGCAGTTCCAACCCATGTTGTTCAAGGGTCAGGTGTAGGCAAGCGTGGCTACTGTGTGATATAGACAGTGTGCAGAAGCCCTGGATCTTTTGTCTCCCATGTCCATCTGTCTATCCACCTGTAAAGCCCAGATGTCCCCAAGAAGTATGCTTTAACCACCCTTTCTACACCCTGCATCCTGCCAGCATCAAGTGCAATAACTAAGTAGTCCTTATAAACCCATCACTGCCTAGCATAGCACCGCCCTCACAGAGGGGCCTTGAAATGTCAAGGCCAATTGACTATAGCTCCACTTATGGAATGTACGCATCACTGGCCTTCATTTGTTAAACAGCTGTAAATTTCACTCACCGCCTCCTGCCCATGTAGCTAGTTAATGGTTAGTTTCTAATCGCTGCCTCATGCTGGCCGGCAGGAGGTTCTGACTGACTCAGGGCTTTAGTGACATTCTGGGAAGTCCCTGGAGGGCCACTCCCGGTGATCGGGGCCCCAGGAACACAGGCTGTGAGAACAAGCAGAGCGGGGGAAGATCTCTCCCCTCTAGGTGTCCAGACAGCAGTCACATTTCTGAAAAAGAAAAGGAACCAAGACGCTGGCTGCTTATCCACATTTATACTTAGCAAATGGATTTATAGTACGGTGACAAGGTTAAAATAAAATCTGCTCAGTCCACTTTTACAACAGCAGATGCTATTTTGCAAGGTCCAGAGAAACCCCTGAATGGCTGCACAGAAAAGAACAATTTCTCCCTTCTAAGAATCTAAATATGTGCAGCTGCATGTGAGATATCATAAGATAACCTTATATCATAAGATAACCTTGTAACGTTTCAGTAAGAGTTGTCATTTAACAAAGAAAGCACTTTAGAGATTTTAAATGTTCACATAGACAAGAACACAAAATTGGAATATGCATAAATACATAAAGGTACTTCATTTGAAGGATAAAAGCACTTCAGAATAAAGGCAATAAAAAGTTATTACTTGTATTATTATAATCTTAGATCTATGGTCTGCTTACAAATACAGTAAAGACAACTGAACTCATTAAGTGATTGCTACATAACAGAGATGATGCCATGGGCTCCACATATTTCCTCCTGTGATTCTCACACTGGCCCTACAACAGCAGTCCTGGCACCCCACTTCATAGATGAGGGACAGAGATCTGCCCTCAATCAGCCAGGAGGTGATAAAGTTAGGCCTTGAATTCAAGCCTGTCTGAGTCTAAATCTCTGATTCTCACCACCCCACCATACTGTCTCCTTGAAGCAGCTGTTGTCCATCTGTCCATTCACTAAGCAAGCAAGCATTTATTGAGCTTCTGGGAGCAAACACTAAGTACTGGGATAAAAATGTGTGTAAAATGCACTCTGCCCTCAGCAAACCTGGTAGTCACTACCATTGTTTACCTTTAAGATTATGTTAGGCACAAAGACAGAAATGAGAGGGATGAAAAGGAGAAAGGAACCTCCAAAGATGATTCAGGGAGTTGATCAAATAGAGCCAGAAGGCCAGAAGTGACTCAGACAGTTAATCAGATGAAGCCACAGGGTCCAAGAGTGACTCAGGAAATGTCCAGGATCTCCCCAGATAAGAAACATCAGAAGCACAGGCAAAGCACAGCCCCTGTCCCCATTTCACCAATCAGGAAAAGGCTAGAGAGCTGACAGCTGTCAATCAAGGACCTCTCTGCCCTGCCAAAATCATATCAAAGAAGCCTCAGAATGAGCATCCAGGCCTGTCTTATGTTAGGCAGGCCTGCTCTGTGACTCTGTACAGAGTGTATTAAAACTTACTTTGCTTTCCTGACTTTGGTCTCTTGTCTCACTATATCTGACTTCCCTGCGACACGGAGCAAAGTCCTTTCCTAACAATTACTGTGGAGGACGGGAGCTTTACTCGTAACAGCCAAAAACAGGAAACAGTCTAAATGTCCTCCAGTGGATAAATGGCTAAACAAACTGAGACATGCCCTTATCATGGAAAAACATTCATCAATAAAATGGAATGAATTATTAATACATATCTTGGATGAATCTCAAAGGAATTATGCCAAGTGAAAATAAGTCCCACAGTTACCCATATTATTAAATCCTCACCCCCACTAGAGCAGTTACTATCTGTCAACACAGAAAGATGTTACAGAATCATTGGTTATATTCTCGATTTTGTACTACCATTCCTGTGATCAACTTATACTATTGAGACGGGGACCGCGGGTGTAGTCAGAGTAGGGTGAGGGCCTCCGGAAAAAGCAAGGCAGTATATTTACAGTCAGAGCAATGTAACTACATGCGAGGAAACTCCCTAACCAAAAGTCTGTTAAACATTAAGCTCTAGAGTCATTCTTCAGTGAGATCAGTTAATATTCCCCAGATAAAGAAGAGTAACACTTGTTTTTATTATGCTAATCATTAGTAATCATGTGTAAGATTCACTTTAGCGTGCTAAAGGCCCAGGTCTATATGCTGTCTTTCCTCCTTCAAACCTGATGAGGTGATTTGCAAACTGGGCAATTAATTTAGCATGCAGGCCCAGCCGTCAACAACATAGTAAAAGGCACGAAAGATTCCATCTTAAAGATAAGATTGTATTTTAACACCCAGGAATTTAAGAAGTAAGATAGTTAACTTACTCTTTAGCAAACAGACAATAACTCAGCCCACCTTGGGGGCTGGGCAGGCTGCCTTGTTTGATACGCTCCCAGACCAAGATGCCAGTATCTCAGGGAAAAATCAGAGCAGGAAGTTCCTTGTGTTAAGTTAGTTCTAAATATTCAAGTCCACACCCCTAAGCCTTTTATCACATTCCCCAAAATCCTCAACTGCCCATAAATCCCCTAGACAATGCACCACCCTGAGCTCTCTTGTCCCCTCCTGGCGTGAGCCAGGAGCTCTGTCCTCTCACTGTATCTCTCAATAAAAGCCTCTCCCTGGCTCTCCTACCTTGGGTGTTTGCTAAGTTCATTATTGAGCTCCACAAGCAAGCAAGAACTCCAGCATCACTATGACTGAGAATTTCTGTGTCCCTTTATCCCCCTCACCTTCCCCACCCACTCACCCATCCCAACCCCTCCTCCGTGGTAACCACTAGTCACTTCCCAGTATCTATGAGTCTACTGCTGTTTTGTTCCTTCTGTTTTGCTTTGTTTTTATATTCCACATATAAGTGAAATCATACAGTATATGTCTTTCTCTGCCTGGCTTGTTTCACTGAGCATAATACCCTCTAGATCCATCTATATTGTTGCAAATGGCAGGATATCTTTCCTTTTTATGACTGAGTAATATTCCATTGTATATATGTACTACATCTTCTTTACCCATTCCTTAATGTAACATTCTTGATATAACAGAACACAGAGGTGGAGAACAGGTGAGTGGTTGCTAGGGGCTAGGGATGGTGGAGAGGGTTTGCAGCCATGAGGGTTGGCACGAGGAAGCCTGTGGAGGTAGAGTTGTTCTGTACCTTGACCTTGGTGGCAGTTATAAGAATCCACACTTACGATTATATTGCACAGAGCTGTACACATACTCACACACATGAATCCAGGGGAAATGTGTATAAGCTCTGAAGGGCCCCCACCCATAAGATGGCGAACCTCCTGCTTCTCTTCCAAGTCCTCGGTTCCCGCTGGTGCCACCTGAAGCCCAATCACCTCTCTCCCCCCTCCCAATCCCAGCACCTAGCCAATAGCCACCAGCCCCGTAGAAGTGACACCACAATCACCCCATGCCCCTTCCTATATAACCCAGCACCTTTCCCTAATAAAGCGGAATTCTCCGGTGAATTGCTGCTGTGTGTCGCTCCTTTCCTTTCATTGGTGCCGAAACCCAGGAGATGGGACACCCCAACTGGGACCTGTCTTCCCCCGACACCAGCAGCAGCTTGCCCTCGTCCTCTTTTTCCGGCGCTGGCTCATCACACTCACCACTCCTCTCTGGCCTTTGGGTAAGTTTTCCCCTGGAGTGGGCCGCTCTTCCCTGAGCTATCGCAGCGCCATTGACCGTGATCATCCGGCAAGGCCCTGACGCTCGGGGACAAGGAGGGAATTCTCCCCATCTTAGGCCTTCACGGCTGCGGCGGACCCTCAGGCCCCTCCTCCAACAGCCATAAACGAGGTGACTCCTTTGCGGATGAGAACGTTCCCTTCCCCCCCCTTCCGTTCCTTCTGCCGAAAATTCCTTCCGCCGAAAATTCCTAGTACTAGGTTCCTCGTGACTCCGGCACTCTGCCTTCTTAGAGAAGTCTGGGTGACGACCCACACTGCCTAAGAAACCGACTCGTATACGAGTTTCCGCAGACCACCAAGGATCACCGGGGACGCCCTTTGTCTCCTTGCGGTCTGCTCCCAGTCCGAGGATCTCCGTTCGTCTTCCCCTGTTTGTCTCCTTCTCTGTCCTTTATCCATGGGAGCCTCCTCATCCCTCCTTGAAAGTTCACCTCTTGAATGCCTGCTCAAGTATCTAGCCACCCTCTCCCTGACACCTGATATAAAACCAAAACTTCTCCGCAAATACTGCTCCCAAGATTGGCCTACATACCCCCTAGACAATAACAACCAATGGCCCGCAGGGGGAACTCTTGATCCTAACATCACTCGCGATCTCTTTAACTACTGCCAGCGCCTGAAAAAATGGAAGGAGATTCCCTATATTGAAGCTTTTCGCCTCCTAGCTCAAAATCCCAGCCTCTGCACCACCTGTTCCCCGCCCCAAGTTCTCCTAGCCTGCAAGCCATCTCCCTCCCCTCCACACACTCCCAGTCCCTCTTCGATTACCTTTGACCCAGCCAACGAACCTCCGCCATACAGGCTTCCCCCTTCAGCCCCTCCCCCTCCTACAACCCCTCCACCCTCTTCTGCCGTCGCCGCCGCCTCCCCCTCCTCTCCTAAAACAGCCCCTCCCCCTTCCTCCACCACCATCTCCTCCCCCACCTCACCCCCCCTGCAGATCAAGCCTGAGCCTTCCAGCCCCCCTCTAACTAAGTCCCAGGAGCCTCCTACATCTTTGCCCCCATCACCTGTTTCTCCCCCACAGACTGAGCCTGAACCCTTCAGTCCCCTTCAGACTCGGTCCTGAGGGCCTCCCAAAATTATCGGATCTTTGCCCCCATCACCTGTTTCTCCCCCACAGACTGAGCCTGAACCCTTCAGTCCCCCTCAGACTTGGTCCCGAGGGCCTCCCAAAATTATCGCCCCCCCTCCGGGAGGTAGCAGAATCCAAAGGCATCGTGCACGTTCATGTCCCTTTCTCGTTAGGAGATTTAGCCCAACTTGAGAAATGCCTAGGTTCCTTTTCCACTGATCCATGACATATCAGGGAGTTTCAATGGAC
Organism: Manis pentadactyla; assembly: GCF_030020395.1. Taxonomy (NCBI): domain Eukaryota; kingdom Metazoa; phylum Chordata; class Mammalia; order Pholidota; family Manidae; genus Manis; species Manis pentadactyla. The sequence goes on along the minus strand of NC_080021.1, from coordinate 94,765,141 downwards.
CCTCCAGTCATACAGCCTCACACATCATGACATTTTCATGCTCCTGGCCAATACCCTCCTTCCTGAAGAGCATAGACGAGTTTGGGACTTCGCCCAAACACACGCCACCGAAACCCACAGGACTGACCCCACCTATCCCCCTGGCCCCACCGCTGTCCCCGAACAAGACCCACACTGGGATTATAACACCGCCGTGGGTCTCCGCTCTTGAGATATTTTCGCCTCCTGCTTAATAGCAGGTCTGAAAAAGACAACTCGTAAAGTAGTCAATTTTCAAAAGCTCCAAGACATAATTCAAAGGAGGGAGGAGACTCCCTCTGAGTTCTTAGACAGACTCACTCAAGCCCTATTACAGTATACCAGCCGAGACCCAGAAACGCCTGACGGGAGACATGTCCTTATGACATACTTCCTAGCTCAAAGCTACCCCGACATTAAAGCTAAACTCAAAAAGTTAGAACAGGGCCCCGCTACCCCACAGACTGAGATCCTAACAGTGGCCTTTAAAGTCTTCCATAACCGGGAGGAGGAGAAAGAACGCCATAAACAAAAGGCTGATCAGTCCAATTTCCAAATGTTGGCCCAGCTGATAAAACCACAACCTGGGCACTCCTCTACAAACAAGTCCCCCCCAGGAGCTTGTTTCAAGTGCGGAAAAGAGGGACATTGGTCAAGGGCATGCCCCTCCCCCAGATCTCCTACCACCCCATGCCCCAGATGCCACAAAAAGGGCCACTGGGGGTCTGATTGCCCAGCCACCCGAAGGGGAGGCTGGATGAACAACCCCCATCCTAAGCCCTCCGTAGTGGGGCTGGCAGAAGAAGATTGATGGGGCCCAGGGGCTTCTTGCCCGACCATTTCTATCACCAACCAGGAGCCCAGGGTTACCTTAATAGTAGATGGTCGCCCCATCTCCTTCCTCCTAGATACAGGAGCCACCTTCTCAGTCTTGCGGGAATACCAGGGCCCTACCACGCCTGCCATTACTCCTATAGTCGGGGTAGAAGGTAAACAGATTTTCCCATTAAACCCCCCCCCCTTTATGCACAATCCAGGACAATCCCATACCTACCTTTCTCCCACTCCTTCCTGGTTATGCCCCAGTGTCCCATCCCCTTACTATGATGGGACATTCTTTCTCTCCTCCATGTTTCCATAACTATATCCACTCCCACAGCCCCCAGTACTCCCTTTCTAATGGTCCTCATAGCCGACGACCCCCCTCTACCCAATGAAAGCTCCAGTTCTGCCCTCATACACCCTGTAAATCCCAAAGTTTGGGATATTACAAGCCCCTCCGTGGCTCTATGTCCTCCTGCCTCTATCAAATTACATGACCCCTCTTAGTATATCTGTCAGGCCCAATAACCCCTAACCACTTCAGCCCTCATAGGCCTTCAACCCATCATTCAAGATCTTTTAAACAAAAATTACCTTAGACCCATGCACTCCCCGTTTAATACCCCCATATTAGCTGTTAAAAAAGCCAACGGATCTTTCTGCCTCGTCCAAGACCTTCGCCTCATCAACATGGCCATCGTCCCTATCCATCCCTTAGTCCCAAATCCATACACCCTTTTATCGCAGATCCCTGCCTCGCCTCCCACTTCTCAGTCCTAGATCTCAAGGAGGCATTTTTTTTCCTATCCCTCTAGACCCCTCCTCCCAAGATTTTTTCGCCTTCACCTGGACAGACCCATACACAAGACATTCTGAACAATTCACTTAGACAGTTTTGCCACAAGGCTTCTGAGATAGTCCCCATATTTTTGGACAGGTCCTAGCTCAGGACCTCAAACAGTTTCATCATGATCACTCCGAGTCCACCTTATTACAATATGTGGACGATCTTCTACTCTGCAGTCCCTCGTGGGAACAGTCTCAACTTGACACTGCCTCCCTACTTAACCTTCTAGCTTCCAGAGGTTACCAGGTATCCCCCATCAAAGCTCAAATCTCTTCCCCTTCTGTCACTTACCTCGGATTCCTTCTATCTCAACAAAGAAAGTCCATTACATTAGACAGAAAAAGGCTCCTCTCTGACCTGCCCGTTCCCTAAACCAAGACAGAAATCCTTTCCTTTCTAGGCCTGGCTGGGTATTTTAGAGCGTGGATCCCTAACTTCTCCCTGTTGGCAAGACCCCTATACGACCTCAGCAAGGGCTCCCCTGAAGAACCATTATCCTCCTCTCCCCGACACTCCTTCATTAAGCTCCATCAAGCCCTTGTGGAAGCCCCAGCTCTCCATCTTCCTGATTTGTCAAAGCCCTTCTCATTATACATTCATGAGAGGTCCAGTCAAGCTCTAGGAGTCCTAGGCCAATATTATGGCCCATCCTTTGCCCCAGTAGCTTATCTTTCCAACCAATTAGACCCCACAGTTTGGGGATGGGCCTCCTGCCTATGGGCATTAGCAGCTGGACAGCTCTTGCAGAAGGAAGCTCATAAACTGACATTCAGGGCACACCTTACCATTCTGTCCCCACATTACCTAAAAGACCTCTTAACCCACAAAAGTTTACAGACTCTCCCTCCCTCCAGACTCCTGACCTTACTGTCCTCTTTCCTCCAAAATCCAGACATTTCTTTCCTCCCCTGCCCGCCCCTGAATCCAGCCACTCTTCCTCCTCTACCCTACTCTCCTCATACTCCCTCGCATGATTGCCTGGAAGCCCTTCACAACTTCCTTCCGTGCCACTCCATGATCTCCGAAGGAGCCCTCTCACACTCCGACCTCATCTGGTTTACTGATGGGTCCTCCTTAAAACATGAGGGCACCCATTATGCAGGATACGCAGTAGTCTCCCTCGAAGACATCATTGAGGCACGAGCCCTATCCCCCGGTACAACCAATCAACAGGCCGAACTCATTGCAGCCACCAGAGCTTGCACTCTGGCCCAGGACACGTCTCTCACACTGTACACTGACTCCAAATACGTATTCCACATTCTCTTGTCTCATGCGGCAGTATGGAAAGAACGAGGCCTCCTCACCACAAAAGGAAATTCCATCACTAATTCAGCCTTAATTACTAAACTTCTAGAGGCTTCACAACTCCCACACTGACTGGGCATAGTCCACTGCAAATCACATCAAAAGGACAACTCCCCCATTACAAGAGGTAACAATAAAGCTGACAGAGTAGCCCGGTCGATTGTCCTATCAGAAGAAGCACCAGACAGTGATCCATCTGCCCCTGTGGTTTTAGCTGTATCACAAGACACCCTCTGTTCCCAGGACAGAGAGTCTCTCTTCCACCTATTACACGATCTGTTCCATCCTAGCCCCCAATCCTTAATCCATTTTTTACAATCCTTTTTTTCTCTCTCTCCTGAAGACAAAACCCTACTTGACCAAATCACCCACAGGAGCACCATTTGCCAACGCACTAACCCTAATACCCCCCTCAAGGCCCGACCCTTCCCAGCTCATCAAGCACGGGGTAATGTCCCCGCCGCAGATTGGCAAATAGACTTCACTAACATGCCCCCCGTATGGCGTACCAGATACCTACTCGTGTTAGTAGATACATTTTCAGGATGGGTCGAGGCTTTCCCCACCACTAACAAACGAGCATCCGCAGTTGCCTCTATCCTCCTCACCCAGATCTTTCCTAGGTTCAGGACGCCCACTTCCCTCCAATCAGATAACGGCCCTGAGTTCACTGCCCAAATCATTCAGAACCTCTCCAAGTCGCTCTCACTCCCCTGGCATCTACACTGTCCTTATCGACCACAGACTTCGGGAAAAGTAGAAAGAGCCAATAGGACTCTAAAAGACATCCTGACCAAACTATCTCTAGAACTACACCTTGACTGGGTTCGCTTACTTCCCTTAGCTCTACTCCGCATTCGGGCCCTCCCAAAGAAACCTTCCTTCTTGTCACCCTTTGAGATCATGTATGGCCACCCAATTCTACCCCCAGGGCTCCCTTCCCACAAAGGACTGATTCCTCCCAATATGGCCCTTCCGCTACTCTCTCTCCTCCGCACCAAATTGTGGAAATATCAGGATTGGCTCCTTCCTGATCCATCCGCCTCCCAAAATCCTCCTGTCTTACAGCCCAGTCAACTAGTGTTTTATAAGCTGCCAGAGGATCGGCCCTCTCTCACCCCAAAATGGGAAGGTCCACACCCAGTTATTCTCTGCACCCCCTCGGACGCCAAGCTCTTACTGCCTGATAACTCTGTCACCCCTTGGATTCATATCTCCAGGTTGAAACCAAACACCCAGGACCCACCTTCTCTGGACACCCAAGACCCATCAGTCACAATCCAGAGTCCTTCGGATACAGCCCAAGATGCTGTCTACTCTACCACGCCTCATCCCTCTGATCCCTTGAAACTCCGCATCTCTCATTCACTCCCTTTGCCATCCATACCCGAATCATGACTTTTTCCTCCTTTACTGCTCTCTCGCTTTTTTTCCTCATTCCTATTGTCTTCCCCACCACCCCAGCCTCCTTTGTATGGCGATTCAAAGTCAGACAGACTTACACACAGCAACAAACAAAAGTTACTACCCTCATTGCCACATCAGACTGCCCTCTGAAAGGCTGCTCCGAGCCTTTATACCTCCACTTTCCTCCCTCCACTGAAGTGTTCACTAGCAGCTACCTTTATTCTCCCTACCTCTGCTTCCTCTATGACCAAAAACAAGCCTATTGCAGGTGATGGCCAGACACCTACGGGGGATGTCCCTACAGGTCTTGCATCATTCACTACATGGGTAACTCCCGGTACCCACAGTATTACTCCTCCAATCGTTTCATAAAATATCCCAACAGCTCATTCTTCTTATCAATCCCAGATCCCTGGAACTCTCGATGGGCCACCAGAGTCACAGCCTCAGTTTACTATGGGGGGTCCTCGACCCCCCACGGTACCCTTCATATCTCTTGAGAGTATGTTCCCTCTTATTCCCAGATCTCTCAAGTTGCATCAGACATCGGACATTCCGAAAAAGTCATTGTCCAAACTCTTGATGGCGCCTCTTCATCTTCTTACCCCCGCTCCTATTCTTGGTTACAGCTCATTCAAGACACCACCATCTTTCTCAACCACACCCTCAACACTGCCAATTGTTTCTTGTGCGCATCACTACAGCGCCCACTGCTGGCCACCATGCCCCTTAATATTTCCAACTACTCCTTCCATGCAGAAGGACAACCCTTCCGTCCCCTGGCAGACATACCCCTATGGGAACCAGAATACGCAGATAATCTCACCATCCACCACTGTGTAGGCCCAACCCCTCCCCCCTCCAGCGCACTTCACTGTCTCTCTATCTACACCCCTACCTCTGACTCTAAGACTTTTACGCAACCAGGTCACTTCTTTTGGTGTAATGGCAGTCTTTTCAACTCACTGCCTCCCAACTCCAATATACCCTGCATTCTCATCACCCTAATCCCACAGCTTACACTTTACAGCATGGCAGAATTTCTTGAGCTCCAACCTCCCTTACCCTCACGCACAAAAAGGGCTGCTTTCCTTCCCATCATGGTCAGTTTCTCTTTGACCACCTCAGCCATTGGGGCAGGGTTTTCGGGAGGAGCCTTGGGTCGCTCTCTATGGGCAATTAAAGATCTCAATGCCAAACTTCAGGGAGCCCTGACATCCACTGCCGATTCCCTGGCCTCTCTCCAAAGACAGGTCACTTTGCTAGCTAAGGTCACCCTTCAAAACCGGCGGGCCTTAGATCTGCTTACAGCCGAAAAGGGCGGCACCTGCGTCTTCCTTTGGGAAGAGTGCTGCTATTACATCAACGAATCCGGCATTGTAGAAACTGACATTACCAAACTCACCAACCTTGCCTCCAGCCTCCACTCTGCTTCCAATTCCAACCCATTCTCTTCAATACTAACAAACCCCTTCCTCACCTGGCTGTGGCCCATTGCAGGCCCTATAATAATCATTCTTCTCACCTGTCTCTTCTTGCCCTGTATAGTAAAGTTTATCAAATCCCAAGTCGGTAAAATCTCTAATCAAACTTTCAACCAGCTTTTACTCAGGAACTACCAGCTTTTAGCCACAGAAGATCCCTCACCCTCACATAACCTCACCACACGCTGAGATGGACCCCTCTCTCCGCTGGAAACTGTTCCTGGAAACTGGCCACTGATGCCTGGCTTCTGGCACCCGTATCCTCTTGGCACCATTGGAATCAACAAGTCCTCGACCTACGGTTACAGGGAACCTTCATTGATTTCCAACCTGAAGAAGTCCACATCTACTCGTCCTTACTGTGGGGAGTCCTATCAACCCTTTCCTCCCAGTCCTCAAGCCCTCACTCCCTTCTCTGCCCCCATTCAGCAGGAAGCAGTCAGAGAGAAAGCAACATCCACAACCCCATAGAGGAGAAAGGGGGGAATGAAGGGCCCCCACCCAGAAGATGGCGAACCTCCTGCTTCTCTTCCGGGTCCTCGGTTCCCGCTGGCGCCACCTGAAGCCCAATCACCTCTCTCCCCCCTCCCAATCCCAGCACCTAGCCAATAGCCACCAGCCCTGTAGAAGTAACACCACAATCACCCCATGCCCCTTCCTATATAACCCAGCACCTTTCCCTAATAAAGCGGAATTCGCCGGTGAATTGCTGCCGTGTGTCGCTCCTTTCCTTTCAAGCTCTGTGGACTCACATCAACACCCCCGTGGTGATATCGTACTCCAGTTACACAAGATGTTACCAGCAGCAGAAGCTGAGGGAAGAGCATAAGGACCTCCCTGTGCATTTTCTTCTTGTAACTTTCTTGAATCTGTAATTATTTCAAAAAAAACTTTTTAAGTTTAACTTATGCAAGTATTCTCCCTTTTTTAGAGACTATTTAACTGCACCAGCAGCTGCACCACTCTTCCATTGCCCTGAGGCCACTGCCCTGAGAAAGCAAAGATTTCATGGGTCTCGGCAGAACTCAGATTAGGTGATTATAGCAAATGGTTAAACAAAGTCAGCAGTCAACATGCAACTAACCTGCCAGCAGTCAAAGGACAGTCTCATATACAGATTTTTTTCTTCTGAAGCATGATCCTTTAATTAAATACATCCACAAACACACATTTTGTATTTTCATTCATTTTCTAAAGTATGATCTAAAACATATTTATGACCCATACATACATGTAAATGACAACTCTGCCCTTTCCTATACCTTGCTGCTTTTCAAAGAATTATCCCATTTGTTATCTGATTTATAAAACATGCCACCCATGAACCTGATGCAAAAGCCAAAGACCCACAAAATAGAGGTAGCGTTTGGCTGACGGTCCCCTGTGTGCAACCAGAGTCTTCTCTTAGGTCAGCAGAAGATTTGGTCTTGTTTTTACCAAAATCTTCTAATTCCTAGCAGACTCCCTCTTTATGCACCCTGTTTGTCAAATACAAGATGCCAGGAATTGAAATACACATCCTGATTTCAGAGATGTTTAAGCAAGAAAAAGACATGTTTCAAATTGATTATTCCATCCCAATACCTACAAATTTGAGATAATGCAATCTCTGCATATAAGGATCCTCCCTTATGTCATAAGGAAAGTGTTTCCATTTACAGTGATGTAATCCCTCCACTGAAAATACAAAGTCCAAACAGAGACTTCCTTTTAGCATGATAAAAATGGGGGTGGGGTGGTGGTTAGTGTATTCGTGTGTTCTTTGCATTAACTAGATGAAAGTTCCCAGACAGACCAAGCCGGGGTGGCTGTGTGTGAGTTGACACCAGCTGACTGGAGGTCCATGATTCATCACATGGCTCATTCACAAGGGCAGGACTGGGCTTCCTGGGTAGATGAGCAGCTACTTCCTGCCTGTGTGGGACCCCAGGAAGGGCTCAGCTGAGTCACGCTATGATGACTGAGGTTGCTCTCTGAAGGAACTGGCCCTCAGCACCATCCCAGTACACCTCTGGTGCCGAGTCACGGGCCAGTTCTGCAGAGGAATCTTCAAGAGTGACAGCGACAGCCTGGTGCCTGCGACCACAGGGAACACCATCCAGAAACCAAAAGAGGCCCCACTGCCTGAACATGGAGGGGGCCTGGAAAGAGGAAAGTGCAGCCCCAGCCCCCCAGAGCCAAGTGCCCCAGGCACCAGCTGGAGGGTCAGGGGAGCCAGGGAAGGTTCCGAGTGGAACCAATCCAGACTCACCTAATCACAAATCTCAAAAGCATCCTCCAGTCCAGGAGGGCATAGAATGCAGGAATAAGTACACTTGGATGAAAAAAATTCATCTTTCCACTAAGCAAGAGTGAACATGTAGCATTTCCACTATAAATGAAGGCAGCGTACCACCTGAGCTGCGTGTGTGTGCCACCAGTAAAAATCATAACACATTCATGTCACATGATGGTTGTTGCAAATATCTTGAAATATCATTCACCCTTTACCTCCTCTAGGAACTTCTGGCTGATGTAGACTTGCCATTGTATCTTGCTATTTAACCCGTTGGTAAAGTAGCACATATGTTACTATATCACAAATGTTTATGTTTGGAATTTTGAGAACTACATTTTAATGAATGTTCTTTCCTTTGCAGTCTGGTGAATTACTCTGAGAAGGGGTCTAGAGTCAACCCTAGACCACCACATGGGTCCACGGCAGGAAAAAGCTTAGAGACCTCCTGCCAGTCTGCTAGGGTGGTCATAACAAAGTACCACAGAAATGCACTGTCTCACACTGCTGGAAGTTGAAGACTGAGATCAGCATGTGGGCAGAGTTGCCTCCTTCTGAGACCTCTCTCCACAGCATGTAGATAGCCACCTCCTTATGTCCTTCACATTGTCTTCCCTCTATGCCTGATTCTGTGTCCACATTTCTCCTGCTTCTCAGGACACCAGTCATACCGCATTAGAACCCACCTCACTGTGACTTCATTACCTCTGCAAAGACCCTGTCTCCAAATCGGGTCATATCCTGAGATACTAGGGGTTAGGACTCCAACATGTCATTTTGCGGGGACACAATTCAGCCCACGAGAGACATGTTCTGGTCCAATCTCCATGTTTCTCATGAGGCATCTGAGGCCCAGAGCAGTGGAGCTTTTGAGACAGAGACAGTGGGTGTAGTCAGAGTAGGGTGAGGGCCTCCAGGAAAAGCAGGGTGGAATATTTACAGTCAGAGCAATGTAACAATGGGCAAAGAAGTCCCTACTGAAACTGTGCTAAGCATTATGCAAAGTCAAGGTCACACTGATTCTCTAGGGTAAAGATATAGACATCTTCAGTGAGATCAGTTAAAGGTCAAAAGGCCAGGAACAACTTGGCCTGGAATGTTTGAGTGTTCTGCAAGGGTATCAGCATAACCCGTGACTCCGCTGTCAGCCCTGGCAATCAGACTATGACTCAGCCCACCTTGAGGACAGGGCAGGTGATGCAAGTCCACACCCCTAAGTTTTTTTCATATTCTCGAAAAATCCTCGACTGCCTATAAAACCCCCTAGACAACACACCACTATGGGCTCTCTTGTCCCCTCCTGGCATGAGTCAGGAGCTCTATTCTCTCACTTTATTTCTATATAAAAGCCTGTACCTTCCTCTCCTACCTTGAGTGTGAAGCTCATTCTTTGGCTTTGTTAACAAGAACCCTGGCATCACTATGACTGAATTGCTAGTGGCCTCAGGATTTGAAGTGCTTTAAAGCTGTAGGTTAAAGGTTGGCTGGAACCCATGGGCATGTGGGGAGCAATGTGCCGAGCAGACACTGTCAGATCCTGGGGGTCACCACTCTTTGTGTAAGATAAATTCCAATAAATTCTAACCGAAATAAGCAGGCGAAGAGAGGCAACAAAGGGCCAGGTAGTTTATTTGAGTGCAACTCCCCAGTGATGTTCCACGGCCTGGGTATTACAGGCCAGGGAAGTCACACCTGGTCAGGGAGGTGGGGGCTTATAAGGGATTAGGAGGGGGAGGAGTGAGCAAGCTATCCTAGGGGGCATGGAGAGGTATGATTGGCTAAAGGTGACATAAATAGACAACTAGAAACTTTTTTCCTTCTAAGAGGGAGGAGGCTGACATCCGGGACTTAGTTGGCACATCAGAAGGATGGAATTCAGGAAGAACTGTCCCCTTTCCATATAAGGCATGGACCTTGGGGTCTGGTCTGTTCTCCCCCTATGGCATTTCTCTGTTCTGTTTGCATGTCCTTGTTTTTCCTTCCTCCAGCCTAACATTCCAGCCTTTTGGTCATAATGGGCGAAGACTTGATCTGGCTACTTCCGGCTGACAAGGGGCGTTGTGGGGGTTTGAGGCTGGTATTAGGCCAAAGGAGGGGGTTCAGTGGGAAGAGGTGCATAATGGTGAAATTACATCTGGTTGGTGGCGACCCAGGTCATCTGGGTTAGCTGCTGTTGGAGGAACCTGGGGACACAAGGGGCAACTAAGAGTAAACCACAAACTGTTATTAAGGGGCCCAGTAGGGGCATTAGTCAGGCCATTATGGGGGACTGGAATTCTGGATCAAGTTTACATCTCAATGACTAGTATTGGGATTTAGTATAGATAAGACTGCATTATTGAAACAATACTTTTCTCTAAAATCACCCTCATTTTTATTAGAAGTAGCCAGATTAAGAAAATAATTAACAGTTGGCTTGATTATTTGCAGAAGTGCAGCAAGAAAAGCAATTGATTACATAGGCTCTTTTAAATATGCTTTGCTGGAACTTTTTATAAGGAATTTCAGATTGGACTTTTAAAGGCTTCTTGAGGCCAGAAGTCAAGCCAGACTTACCATCAGGTTGTGCCTGCAGTACCTGTACATTTGGGTGAATTCCTCTCTTCTCTGAGCTTCCCAAGACATTCTTGAGGTTCCTGCACCTGCCAGGCAGTGACCTTCCTTACTCACCTGGTAAGGCTGCTGGGAACTCTATAAGCAAGGTACCAGGCCAGTTCTTTTAAGGGTCTCTGTTGGCTTTATAAAGTTAATCTTAGTTCCTTAAAGCTGTCTGTTCATATCTGAGTTTACACACGTGTCTCTCAGGTATGACGTTCTAGTCAAAGCCTGGGTAATATAACCAGTGTTTTTAATTGGTCCTCTTACAAGGAAAGCAGATTGTTATTGAACTTGTGCAAATAAACATACTGCCATGAAATATAAAAATAGTCACTGAGAGTTTTTAAATTCTGGAGGGATCAGGTAGAGAGAAAGATAAAGTTTCAATTCTGTTTATAAAGGCAGTCATTTACTAAACTGTTGTCAGCTTAAGAGAAAAAGCTTAAAACACTTTATCATCAACATTTGAAGCAAAAAGTCACAAAATCATATTCCTTAGTTTACTTAATCCTATATAACTAATACCTGTTCTGCTGAAGTCTAGTTCTTTACTAGCTTAAGAGTAATAAAACAGTGACTATAATAAGACTTACAAATGACATTGGTTAAAGATATGATGAGAGCTTACTGTAAGACAGTTGACATAAGGAAATTCTGATATTTCTGTAACACAAAACATTTAGTAACAAAGTTTAGCATTATTGTTTTTGACAGTGCTTTCTAGGTAATTTAGCAGGTAATTATATATCAGATAAATAAGCTAAATTAGCTAAATACTTTCTCCAATGAGAAAAAGTTCCTCTGACATGTTCCAGGGGCTCTCTGGAAAATATCAGAGTTAACTAGAGGTGAAAGTACCTGTTTGAATTTGATTTTGGGAAGTTGTCAGAAGAAAGTTTCTTTGGCACTTGCTTAAATAGGATTATAGGTTGCCATGAAGCAATACTTATCTATTTAACTAGAATGACAACAAAATACCTCAAAGGCAAATAAGGAAGGTTACACAGTTGTTAGCAAACTTTAGCTTTTAGTCCTTTTAATATTAAGATCTTATTTTCTTAAATACTCTGACAACTCACTGACTTTAAGCATGAGAAACTGCTTTGATAAAACAGAGAACCCTTTGCAATCTTGCAATATTAAGAATAGACTAACAGTTTAGAAAACTTCGTCTTTTTAACTGAAAACAAAATTCTAATTTTGCTGTGTACTTGATGCTGAGACTCATTTGCTTTAATTTTATATAGCATGACCATATTAAATTCTTCTAAAACTTTCTACAACCTTCTTACATTTAGATTTCTCTTTCTAAATAAACAGCTATACTTTAGAATAAAGTTACTTTCTTTTATCAAAAGACACATTCCTTAGCATGCAGAAATGTTTTCCTTATTACTTTAAGTAGTTTTAATTAGAACTTAAGACCATTAGGTACCTTAATTTTTAGTGAACACTGAGAAGCAGGCTATTGTAAACTGTTACACTAGCATTCTTTAGATTGACAAATTTATGAACATTTTATAATTCCTGTAACTATGAGTTTTATAGCACAATCTCTCACTAAACATAAAGTATATCTTCTTAACTTACCAAAACTTTAAGGTTTTAGGTTACCACAAAGATTCTCAGGATGTAGGTAGGTATACACCCTGTAACACACAATTAAAAAGGTGTTCACTTGCCACACTTATTTAGTTCACTCATTCATAACAACTATGCTTGATTACTTACAAGACCTTTACTGAATATTAGACAAAGCCAAGCCTTTAAGCATTTTATTCTTAAAATATTTAGCAGATAACATTGACTTAAATGACATTAGGTAAACTTAGGCAACTGATAACTACAAGGACATGCCCACCTCAGCCAAACCCAAATTAGCATTAATGCTTAACATTTTTTATCAGATTTTCTGGAAGTTTAAGAATGCCCAATGTTCACAAGCACTTGTTTTTAAATAAATTTTTATTAATACTATCCAGAGATAGGAAAATATTTTTCATCTATACACCTAGACACACAAACATACAAACTGAGATACAACGACTACAGTCAGCAACACTCCCCACACAAAAACATATACACAGACAGACAAACCAATGTAAAGACTTGAGTCACTGATATCCAATTGCCTTCCCTCACTTCAGCTTCCTGTCTGTGGCTTCTGGAACTAGAGGGTGGGAGGAGCATGTTCTGGTGGGGGAAGAGGGTGGTGAAGGCGGAAGGAGAGGGGGAGGGGGTGGTGCAGCCACTGGAAGAGGAGAGCAGGACAACGGCATGGCTGAGAATGTAGGACTTTAAGATGGCGGCAACACGGGGGAGGACAAAGGACTTAAAGATGGTGGTGGAGAGAGGGGGAGGGGATTGCGAGCTGAGGGAGGCGGGCGACTGAGGTCTTCTGTCAGATCTGAAAAGGAAGAAGGACTGGGCAGAGTAAGAGGCTGACAATCTTTAACTGGAGATCAGGCCAGGAGAACCTGAGTCATTGAACACTTAACATAAAGGTCTGGGCGGGAGTGCAAAGTCCAAAAAGCCTGCACATATGGGATTTCACTCTACTCTCTGCTCCAGTGGCAATAATTAATCAAGTTGGTGAGGAGGCTAAAATCGAAAGTTCCCTCAGGGGGCCAGCGAGATTGATTGTCCAAGGGATACTGAGGCCCGGCCTCAGAGCAAAGAAAGACTAGTTTCTATTTGAGAACTTCCCAGGACAAATATAGAGTAGCCAAATTAGAAATGAGACACCACAGCGGGGTCTGAGCCTCCGCTTTTGAGGGCTGGTTCCCCATGTCTGCATCACTCCCCAACTAATCCCGCTGAGAGGAGCGCCCAGCATCCCAAGTGCACCAAGTCAGGGGAGACGTCCTGAGAGCCTGGGTGAGGGACGTCTCCCCCACCGCAAGGCCAGGGGCAGGCCAGATGCCCACAGACATCCTGGGGCCTGGGGTAGGGACATCTCCCATACCACAGGGCCAGGGATGGGCCGGATGCCCGCAGAGGGTGGGCCACCTAGACGTATGTACAATTTATAATGGACCAGGTGAAATGGAGTTAGGGAGGGAAACAGACTGGGGGAAACTGAGGGACTCACCGGAAAATAGTCCATGCAGCGGAGAGCAGACTGAGGTCCCGGGTTGGGGAAGCAGGGGGCAGAGCCATCAGTGGCTGGTCGGGGCCCCACACTCACACTCCTTCCCGGGATTTCAGCACCAAATATAAGACAAATTCCAATAAATTCTAACCGAAATAAGCAGGTGAAGAGAGGCAACAAAAGGCCAGGTAGTTTGAGTGCAACTCCCTGGTGATGTTCCGCGGTCTGGGTGTCACAGGCTGGGGAAGTCACACCTGATTAGGGAGGTGGGGGCTTATAAGGGATTCAGAGGGGGAGGAGTGGGCAAGCTATCCTTGGGGGCATGGAGAGGTATGATTGGCTAAAGGTGACATAATAGACAATTAGAAACTTTTTTCCTTCTAAGAGGGAGGAGGCTGACATCTGGGTCTTAGTTGGCACATCAGAAGGATGGAATTCAGGAAGAGCTGTCCCCTTTCCATATAAGGCACGGACCTTGGGGTCTGGTCTGTTCTCCCCATATGGAATCTCTCTGTTCTGTTTGCATGTCCTTGTTTTTCCTTCCTCCAGCCTAACACTTTAGACCCAGAAAAGGAGCAGAGAATGATTCTTCTGTGATTTATTTACTCAGCTGGCAGCTGCTCTCAGTCTTGTCTTGGACTTCTACTATGGCAGTTGTCATCACCTGTATCCCACATGTAAGGTGGTGAGCCCTGGGGCCTGGGACAGCCACTGCAGTCACCAAGAAAATGCCAGCAACCCTGACTTCCCTAAGTATGGGGAAGATATGAACATTTACAAAAAAAGGAAAATATTTTCTCCCCATTTTTCTCTCTGAGAACCTGAGAAATTTTGACTCCAGGCCTATTACCCAAATCTGAAATATTGTCTCATCCATCTGGCTCTGTTCTTGAAAGAGCTGAAATGAAATTCTTCCACATAGCGAGGGGCATGCACAAATCTAGGAGATGGAACAAGTCCAGTGGAAACCAGCTGGAGCTGAGTATTAGCTGGTACCCACACAGACCTATTTCAATGCACTTGCCAGACTCTGTCAATCTGATGTTCTCATTCAGGTTTTAGGTAAGGAAGAGGTATAAGGCTGGAGGCACCAGAGGGAGGGGTGAGCACATCAGACACGCTCAGCCCTCACCAAATAAAGGGGGCAGCAAAGCCCCTAACCCTGGCCTAGTAAGGGAAAGAGTCCAACAGATTCCAGCCTGATGACGTGCCAAAATCCCCAGCTGCCCCCCCCACCTGGAAAAGGAGTAGTAACTTTCTAGTCCATTGTCTACTGTAAAGGCCAATGACACGTGTGTTAGGCTAGCCAATCCACACACCACTGTAGACCTATGCTCTCCCTCCCCCTTCTTTATAAACTCACTGTCTGCCCTGCTGGGTGCGACTTCTCTGGCCTGTGACTAACCAGACCAGTAAACATTGCCCGGAATTGCACCCTATTAAACTTTTGGCTCCTTTGTTGCCTCCTCACCTGGTCATTTCGGCTCGATTTTACCTTACCTCTGGTGCCAAAACCCAGGAAGGAGATAAGGTGCAGGGCTCCAGCCGGCCACTGGTAGCTCCCACCCCTCATTCCCCGATCCAGGACCTCCGCCTACTCTCAGCACCTTGGACGGCAATTTGGTGAGTCCCTCCTTTTCCCCGGTCTGTTTTCCCAGTCCTGTCTCCACCTGGTTCAGTTAACTTTGAAATCGTAGCTATGTTCAGGTTCTCCAGCCATTAAGCCTGTCTTGGTCCCGAACTAGAGGAGACATCCTCATCTGGGCTCCCAGATCTCTGGGGAAGGGTATGATACTTCCCTGTCTCCTCCTAACCTGAGCAAGTTTGGGACGCTGGGCTCGCCAGTTTAGGGGCTCTGGGAAACAGGTAAAAGACATGGGGAGCCAGTCCTCTAAATTGAAGGCTCAGACCCCTCTGCGGTGTCTCATATCCAATCTGGCGACCCTAGATATAGTGGAGGAGATCCATAAACAGAAACTGGTCTGACTCTGTTCTCAGACTTGGCCCCAGTATCCTCTGGACAATCAATCTCACTGGTCCCTGGAGGGAACTTTTGATTTTAGCCTCCTCAATGACCTAACTTCTGTCACTGAACTGGGAAGTGGTCTGAAGTCCCGTATGTCCAGGCCTTTTGGAGATTGTGCTCCCGCCCTGACCTTTACATTAATTGTTCAACGACCCAGGTTCTCCTGGCCCGATCTCCAGTTAAGGATTGTCAGCCTCTTACTCTGCCCAGTCCTTCCTCCTTTTCAGATCTGCCAGAGGACCTCAGTTGCCCACCTCCCTTAGCCCACAATCCCCAACCCCTCTCTTCACTGCCATCTTTAGGTCCTTTGCCCTCACACACATTGCCACCATCTTTAAGTCCTTTGTCCTCACATGTGTTGCTGCCATATTTAGGTCCTTCTTTCTCAGCCACACCATCTTCCTGCTCCTCTCCTCTTCCAACTAGTAGCCCCTCTCTGAGAGGTTGTAGGGACAGAAGGGGTTGTCTGGGTTCACGCCCCTTTTTCCCTAGGAGACTTATCCCAGATTGAGAAATGCCTGGGCTCTTTTTCCTCTAACCCTACAGTTTATACCAAAGAGTTTGACTACCTAACTTGGGCCTATAAACTTACCTGGCATGATATACATGTTATCCTAACCTCAATTCTTACCTCTGAGGAATATGACTGTGTTACCTCTGCTACCCGACATTGTGCAAACAAGGCACACAACACAGATCAGGCCAAGCCATTTGGGTTGGAGGCAGTTCCTCTCACGGACCCCCAATGGGACTATAATACCCCAGACAGGGAAACTCAGAGGGACCAAATGCTCTGGTATTCACTGGCAGGTATGAATAAGACGGCTCAAAAGGCCATTAATTATGATAAACTGAGAGAGATCACTCAGAGACCTGATGAGAACCCAGCCTGTTTTCTTAACCGGCTCACCAAAGCTCTCTCCATACATACCCACCTCAACCTTGTTGGGGTCCACGGTGTTGGCTACTCATTTTATTACCCAGTCAGCCTCAGACATAAGACGTTAGTTTAAAAAGGCAGAAGAGGGGCCCCAGACTCCATTCTGTGACCTGGTAACCATGGCCTTTAAAGTCTTTAATACCCGTTTTGAAGAACATGAGAAGAAGATAGCATCACAGACCTGAGCCTTCGCAGCGGCCCTACGACCGGCAGAAGAGGGGTCTCATCACACCAAAGACCGGTCTGGAGCTCGTGAGCCTCTGGGATCTTGCTTCTGGTTTGGCCAGGAAGGCCACTGGGCAAAGAGATGCCCCAACCTGACCAATAAGCCAACTAAACCCTGCCCGGTTTGCGGTAACAGAGGTCACTGGAAGATGGAGTGCTCAGCTGGAGAAGGTCATCCCCCTGCGACAGAGTCTCATGTGAGGCAGGCCCCCCTGAGGGACTCTCCTCTGGACCTGCTAGGCCTACTCAAAGACTGAAGCTGCCTGGACTTGAACACCCCTATCACCCTTGCCAAGTCCAGGGCCACGCTGTGGATAGCAGGTAAGTCCGTCTCCTTTTTAGTGAACATGGGGGCTACCTACTCTGTTTTACCGTCCTTTCACCGGCGTTTACATCCTTCCCAGGTCTTGGTCGTGGGTGTCACAGGAATCTCCTCTAAGCCTCTGGAGACAGGTCCAGTAGCCTGCACATTTGAGGGCCATCCTCTTACCCACTCATTTCTAGTCATCCCATCCCATCCCATCCCTTTGTTAGGGAGGGATCTCCTATCCAAGTTTAGTGCCTCTATCTCCCTGCTGCTTAGTCATCCCAACCAAGTTCACTCAATGCCCTACCCAGTATAAGTTGTAGCCCTGAGGCCTCCACGGACCCTCCTGTACCATTGACTGACATTAACCTGATAGTCTGGGACACCTCTTCTCCTGTAGTGGCGAGCCATCATGCTCCGGTCCTCATACGCCTCAAGGACCCATCCTCCTTTCCTTCTAGGCCCCAATTTCCTATTTCCCAAGCCCATCACAAGAGCATCCAACCTATCATTAACTGTCTTCTTTCCCAAGAGCTTCTTGTACCGACTAATTCTCCCTATAACACTCCCATTCTTCCAGTCAAGAAGCCATCAAAGGCCTACTGGCTCATTCAAGACCTGCGGATAATCAATGAGGCTGTGGTCCCCCTTCACCTGGTTGTCCCTAACCCTTACACTCTCTTGTCTTAGGTTACCCCAGACACCTCCCACTTTACAGTTTTAGACCTTAAGGATGCATTCTTCACCATCCCTCTACACCCTGATTCCCAGTTACTGTTTGCCTTTACCTAGGAAGACAGAGACACCCGCCAAACTAAACAACTAACTTGAACGGTCCTCCCTCAAGGCTTCTGGGACAGTCCTCACCTTTTCAGACAGGCACTGGTGGAAGATCTGTCCCATTATGACATGGGAGTCAGCACTCTCCTCCAGTATGTGGATGATCTCCTCCTATGTAGCCCCACAAAAGAGGCCTCTGTTCAAGACACGGCTTCCCTCCTAAACTTCCTGGTTCAGAGGGGATATAGAGTCTCTCCATCAAAAGCTCAGTTATCCACCCCGCAAATTACATACTTGGAGTGGTCCCAACTCCTTCCAGGGCACTCACGGTGAACCGAACAGCCTCCATTAGAGCTCTTCTACCACCCACCTCAGGAGCTGAGATCTTGTCATTTCTTGGACTGGTGGGGTTTTTCCGACACTGGGTCCCTAACTTTGCCTTATTAGCTAAGCCTCTGTATGCTGCTGCCAAAGAAACACCCTCTGGGCCACTCACCTCTCCTACAGCAGTGGCCCATGCTTTTGAAGAACTGCGAAATGCCCTCCTCTCCTCACCCCCGCTTATGCTGCATAACCCTAACAAACCTTTCCTCTTATATACTACAGAAAAGACGGGAATAGCAACTGGGATGCTGGTCCAGCCAGCAGGACCTGGACACCAACCAGTCACTTTCCTGTCAAAGCAAATGGATCCCACCACTAAGAAGTGGCAACCCTGCCTTAGAGTCCTGGCAACAGCAGCGTGCCTCGCCAAAGAAGCTCTGAAACTAATCCTCCTACAAGCGATAACTGTGTACTCTTCTCATCGTCTACAGGACCTTCTGGGCCACAAATCCTTGGCCTCTCTCAGCCCGTCATGAGTGCAGGAATTTCACCTCCTATTTATTGAACACCCCCAGTTAACTTTACATTACAGTGTCACTATCATTACACCCAACCACCCTCCTTCCTCCCGCCGGTTCGTCTGCCATGCCCAGCCACTCCTGCACGGAGCTGGTGGAAACTCTTCAACTGCACGAGAGTCTCCAGGACACACTTCTCACTGACCCACACTTAACTCTGTTCGTAGATGGAAGCTCAGTCAGGGATTCAAATGGGTGCAGGCTGGCAGCCTACGTGGTAGTTTCCTCCTCAGAAATAGTGGAGGCGGCTCCTCTGCTGACAGGGACCACCTCCCAAAAGGCAGAATCAGTAGCCCTCACCCAAGCCTTACAGTTAGCAGCAGGTCTTAAAGTAACCATTTACACTGACTCAAGTATGCTTTCCTAATTGCACACAGCCATGCGGCAATCTGAAAGGGAAGGGGATTCCTCACTACCCAAGAGACCCCGATTGTAAATGGTAAAACAATTCATCACCTACTCCAAGCCTTACAGGAACCCAAGGAGGTGGCTATTGTTCATTGTCGGGAACACCAGACAGGTACCGACCCAGTCACTAAAGGGAATGCTCTAGCCAATGCTACTGCCCAACAACTAACCTCGGGTCCTGATTATTCCCCAGTATTGTTTCTCTCCCTCTCTGTAACTCCTAATTATCCCAAAGAGGAAAAACAACAACTTTTAGACAAGGGTGGAATGGCTGGACAACAGGGATGGATACATCTTAAGGACAGGATAGCCCCCTCCCCAGGCCCAGCCAGGGAAATTGTACCTACAGTTCACCAATTCCTCCATACTGGTCCAGAGGCTATGTACAGGCTTCTCTCCCCTATCTTCGCCCCATCTGGGCTCCGAAAGACCATTAACCAGGTACATATGGCTTGCACCACCTGTCATCATGTTTCTTCTCAAGGCGCCCTCAAATGCCATGCGGCCCTCCACCAGCTGTGGGGAGCGCTACCTGGACAAGATTGGCAGATTTATTTTACCCACATGCCTAGACACAAAAAGCTCAGATATTTACCGGTTGTGGTTGATACATTTTCATGTTTGATCAAAGCCTTTCCTACCTGCCAAGAGACTGCATCGGTAGTGGCAAAGACGTTGGTGGAACACATCACCCCTCGTTTTGGCCTCCCGACGTCACTCTAGTCGGACAATGGACCAGCTTTCATCTCAAAGATCACACAACTGGTAGCTGACTCTCTAAATTTAATCTCCTAGGAACTACACATACCCTATCACCCTCAATCCTTGGGTAAGGTGGAAAGGGCCAATGGCCTTCTCAAGGATCAACTTACCAAACTCTCCTTAGAGGTAAAGACCTCCTGGTCAGACCTACTCCCAACTGCTCTCACCTGACTGTGAGCAGCCCCTAGGGGACCCACCGGACTAAGTGCCTTTGAGTTAATATATAGTAGACCCTTCCTTCTAAACACAGGCCTGCCTACGACTCCACCCCCTCTAGCCTCCTACCTACCTTACTTCTCACTCCTAAGACATCTCCTCAGGGAACATGCAGAGCAGTTCCTGCCTCAACCCACCTCCCCCTTGGATCCAGGAATCATGGAAGTTCTACAGCTGGGAGACGAAGTCCTTCTTAAAGAACTCCAACCTCAGTCACTTCGCCCACGGTGAATGGGACCATACAGGGTGATCCTTACCCCTCCCACAGCTGCCAAGCCATTGAGACACTCCCCGTGGTACCAAATCTCCAAGCTCAAATGAGCGCCCAGTCATGATAGGTGGAGGTCTAGAGAGACAGGGCTGCTCCATTTACGTCTTACTTGCACTAGTGCTGGCCACAACAACCCATCTGGCTCTGGCAAAGTAGGTCTGTAACCAGTGTGTCATATCGGGTATGCTCCAACTACACCAATTGGTCCCCCGGACATGCTATTTTCAAAAAATACCTTGTCAGCAGGGAGACCAATTGTACTAGGCCGCTATAATGTTAAGAGATTTCCAAACTGGCTGCCCAGGAGAAGTCAGCAAGACTATTTGCTGGGTATGAGACCCTCCACCAAATCCCCAAGGAAAGATACTCCCTTGTCCCACCCAATGCTCGTCTTCCCATTCCTTCGTCCAGGCTGCCTGCTAAGAACGAGCCTTGGTCTGTCTCTCATTGTCCGGACAACAGTATTGGACAGGGCAAAGCCTGCTCTCCACTGTATACTCAGTGCCAAGCAGGTTCCCAGGCCTGGCAGATACTGGTCAATGTTCCTGCAGCCAATAAATGAGCATCTCTCCCACTTCCATGCCCCACTCCTTGACAGTGGCACTTCTCCCCCTTGAGGTTGCCCTCCTTCATTTAAATTTAGCTTAAAAATATAAAAGTGTGCCCAGAGTGTGGGAGCAGAAAGCACACTGCAACCTGCCATACAGGTCCTCCCAACCCACCGGCTGAGGCCCCGTGGCTTGTGTGGGACAACGGTAACCCAACTGCCTTCACTAGACACCCACCTCTGTTAGTGCTGTGTGCCCACTGCCTCACCTACTCAGCACCATCACCTCACTCTGCAGGCTCGCAGGCTCAGGGTTGACCATCCTGTGCTAGGTTACATAGCTAGAGGGCTTTGTGGCATAAGAAATAGATTTGGTCTTTGTCCCCATTCCTGGCACAGAGCTCCTAAAACCTTTGGAATGTCCCGTAATAGGAGTGCCTTGTTGCTGATAAGGAGTCCCTTTCAATTGCCCCTGAGCTTATGCTAATAGAGCAACACAGGTGGGGCCAGTAGGTAGCCTGGAATGGGCTTTCAGGATGGGGGACTCCAGACCAGCACTCTGACCTCTGGGAAGAGGGGTGGGGCTGCAGACTGAGCTCCATAAAAACTCTGAACAATGAAATTTGAGCACGTGTTGGGAGGATGCAGAGCCCAGAGAGGAGCCCAGAGAGGGCACGGAGGCCCTGGGCCTGGAGGCCCTGAGCCTGGGCCTTCCCACACCCCATGCCCCAGGCCCTTCCCCAATGGTGTTCCTGAGCAACAGCCTTTACAGTAAAGGGGCAAATGGCAATTAACTGTTTACCCTGATTTCTGCAAGCTGTTTTAGCAAATTATCAAACCTAGTGTTAAAAAACAAAATTCATCCAAGTAAATTTGAGATGTAAATGGCTTTCCTCAGTGATTCATGAATCGGGCAGCATCCCCTCTAGCAAGTAGAGAGATACTCTGTGGAGTTGTACAGAACAGAAGATTTTTACAGAGTTGTTGGGGTGGAGGGTGGCGGGGGTGGGGGGTGTTATCAGCAAAAGAAAAGAAGGGATTGTTTCAGGCCAGGTCACTTTCTCTCAGGGGGAAGAACAGGGCCTTATACTGAGGATCATCTCTTCTTTTAGGGATGATGGAGAGGATCATGTGACAGATTATCTCATTGATGATGCTGACCAGAAAATCCCTGACTCACCACATTTCTGGGGGAGGTTGAAACTGCAATTGGGTTTAGGTATTAAGCCCCAGTTTGGTCACTTGGCCTAGTGGAAGTGACACCAAGTTGGGGCTGTGTCTTTCTTTTTAACACTGAGGAGGCCGACTCCCCCAAATGTATAGTCAGTGGGTCAGAGTATAGGCAAAACCAGGGGCTGGCAACCTGTGTCAGAAGTGGGAGAAGTCTCATGGGACTGAGCCCTTAACCCCAGGCATATAGTGTCAGAAATGAATTGAATTGTTGAGCAGCCAGCTCGTATCAGAATATGGGCTGCCATAGGGAAAACAAACCCACACATTTGGTGTGATCTCTGGGTAGAACTAGGTTAGTATTGAACCAGAATTGGAGCTCAGATATGGCCCATTCAAACACTGCTTAATCAGCTGTTTGCACAGTGAGCCTGGAAGTGGCTTCACTGCTGTCAAAGGCCTGCTGGCATCCCAGCCCTTCTCTGAATACTGTTACCACACAGTCCATCCTGCAATCCCATAGCCACATCGGAAGCTTGACTTCTTGCATCTTAGCTCCCACGCTCCCAGCACACTGCCTTCCGAACCTTGCAGGGGTAGAGGACTTTCCAGGATGTCAACAGGCCCCAGGACATAAACTAAAGGGAAAACCTTGCTTTCGGTTCTCAGCCATACCCTATCTGAGGAATCAGGGACAAAGTGGACTCTCAGAGCACCAGCACCAGCCATCATAATGTGTCTGTCTGTTCTCTCAGCTGATAAGTGGTAGGAGAAGTCTCTCCGTTGCCTGAAAACGCCAGCATCCCTTCTTTACCTTGGTAGATCCTCATGATAATGCCTGCAGTTAACAAAAAAACAAAAAGTGAACAAATAAAGAACAGAGATTTTTCACTCACATAGCCTAGCTCATATACTTCAGCAATTGCTTCACCAACAGATTTCATGTGTTTCCAGGAGATTCAGTTTAAATTCTAAACACATTTTCTCTTGGCACCCAAAACCAGGTTCCAGACAGTGGAACTGGTTGAAAACTAATTTTTTTTTAGCCAAGGACATCTGAAGGCATCTTACACTTCTCTCACAATTGAAATGGTCTGTCCCTACCACTTCTTCTCACAATTTACTTTTCAGAAAACAAGTTAATAAACTGACAAAATCTATAGCTAGGATGAAATTAACAAGATTTCTTTCCTTTGTTCATTTATTTGATAAATATTTATTGGCGGCTTACTATCCCCAGGCAGTGAGATAAATGCTGGAGTGAGAGTGATCAGCAAACACTGGCACCATGTCTGCTCCCAGGTGCAACTCTAGTGAGGGGGCAGGGGCACCAAGCAAATAATTACAGTAATAAACGTAGGACTACAGGTCTGGGAGTACTGGCATGTGGCCTAGTGAGTCCATTTCACAAGGATTTGTGCAGGTCATGAGGTTGGAAAGACTCCCCTGGCAAAATGGTGATGCCAGGGTTCTTGTTCACAACGCCGAAGAATGAACTTCACAAACACTCAAGGTAGGAGAGCAAGGTACAGGCTTTTATTTAGAGATAAAGTGAAAGGACACAGCTCCTGGCTCACAACAGGAGGGGACAAGAGAGTCCGTAGTGGTGCATTGTCTAGGGGGTTTTATAGGCAGTTGAGGATTTTGAGAACAAAAAAACTTAGGGGTGTGGACTTGCATCACCTGCCCTGTCCTAAAGGTGGGCTGGGTCATAGTCTGATTGCTAGGGCTAACAGCGGAGTCATGGGTGGGTTATGCTGATACCCTTGCAGAAAACTCAAACATTCCAGGCCAAGTTGCTTCTGGCCTTTTGACCTTTAACTGATCTCACTGAAGATGTCTATATTCTTAGGTATCTTTCCCTAGAGAATTAGTGTGACCTTGACTTTGCATAATGCTTAACAGAGTTTCAACGGGGACTTCTTTTCCCATTGTTACATTGCTCTGACTGTAAATATTCCACCCTGCTTTTCCCGGAGGCCCTCACCCTACTCTGACTACATCCATGGTCTGTCTCAATGGTGCCCGATGCAGCAGGAGTTAACTGGGTAAGGAGGGAAAGGGACAATAGCCAGAGGCAACAGCAAGTACAAAGGCCTGAGCAGGAAAGAGAGCAGAGCAGGGACAAGGCAGCCACAGACAGTCAACATGCCTGGAGGTAAATGGTCTAAGGTGAGTCTGGGGAGGTGGGCAAGGGCCAGGCCACCTGGCACATGGCGAGGAAAGGGCATTCACTGTGAAGCCCAGAGCAATAGGAAAGTACCAGAGGGTTCTGATCACTGGGATGTCTCTAATCACAATCAGTTACCTCAAAAACATTACTCTAGTTTTGTGGTAGAACATGAGTAATACCAGGCACACTGCACTTCTCATAGGAAATAGGAAAATTTATGACTCATTACCTCCTCTGGAGATGGCATTACTGCCATATAGACAAGGAAGGCAACTTGCCCAGGTCACCACATACTAATGGCTACAACACAGAACTCTCATCCATTACTCAAGTCTGTAAATGTCCATTTTTTAGAAAGTAGATGAAAAATGTGTCAGTAGTCACATTAGCTGATCTTCTTCATTTAGGCATTGGATATGCTGACTTCTGAAGTTGTCTGGGTATAAACAACTCAGCCAGTGGCCAGAAATACTGGCCATCTACTGTCTACCCCTAAGAATGGGTACACCTGACTGCTTCCTTTCCACACACACCAACCCCATGTCTCTACACTAAGTCAATCTCAACCTTGTAATCTTTCGCCTATGCCAAAGGCCATGTTCCATGCGTTTTCAGCATAAAACAGACCCTAGACTCTTGAAAAGGAAAAGCAATTGATATGTGTTACTATTCACTCAGACAAGTCTAAGTCTTCCTAGACCACTGAGTAATAAACAGTAGAAATAGACTTGGGACACTTGTTATTAAGCAAAAACTTTTAAATATTTAATACATTCAAGGAGATGAATGATGAGACTAAGAATTTTGACAAAGACATGGGAATTGTTTCTTTTTAAAAGAACCAATGGAAATTCTATAACTGAAAATATTATAACCAGAGAGGCTTAAAGACAGCAGCATGAGAGTTGAGACAGAAACCTCCTCCCAAAACCACATATAATATGAAAATATAGCAAATACATCTAATCCTGAAACAGCAACAGGAAAGAAGACTGTGGCAGACTGCCTACACCTGAGGAAAACAGCAGACCTCAAGGAAAATGGTAAAGTACCAAAGCCATGATCCGGAGGGACCCAAGCCCTTCCCTTACCCCAGCTCACCATGGGAGGAAGAGAAACAGAATAGGGAGGAGTTGGAGGCACACGACTGCTGAAAACCCACCCTGGAGATCTGCTCTGGGAGCATGATCCTACATTACATTGTGCTCTGGAGATTAGTGGGTTGGAAAGCTAAGACAGGCAGAATACTTGGAGAGACTGAAATTCCAGCTGCTTGTGGGAAACAGGGATACACATTGGCTGCTCTGGGCCAAAAGAAAGGCAAGAAGTCTGAGAGACTGTAAAAACAGGAGAGCTACTAAAAGAGCAAGGATTGCACAGAACTTCTGCTCAGAAGAAAGGACCAGTGGACAAAATTGTGCAGGTTCACTCAGCCCAGCAGTTTGGGAACTTTAAGGACCTTTAGGCACTCCATCCGACTGCCTGACTATGCAGCTACAAGGCCCACCACTGCAACATGCAGCCTGCTGCACCTTCCTCTGGGCAGGTACCAACTTGCAAAACGGCTGCCCCCACCATTGGGCCAGGCCAGGAAGAGGGTGGCCCCACCGATGGCAGCCACAAGCATGAACCATTGAGGCTTAGAACAAATAGACCTAACAGACATCTACAGAACACTCCACCAAAAAGCAGCAGGATGCACATTCTTCTCAAGTACACATGGAACATTTTCAAGAATAGACCATATACTAGGCCACAAAAAGAGCCTCAGTAAATTCAAAAAGATTGAAATTGTACCAACCAGCTTCTCAGATCACAAAGCTTTGCAACTAGAAATAAATTATGCAAAGAAAACAAAAAAGCCCACAAACACATGGAGGCTTAACAAAATGCTCCTAAATAATCAATGGATCAATGACCAAATAAAAACAGATCATGCAATATATGGAGACAAATGACAACAGTAACTCAATATAGCAAAATCTTTAGGATGCAGTGAAGGCTGTGCTAAGAGGGAAGTATATTGCAATACAGGCTTACCTCAAGAAACAAGAACAATCTCATATGAACAGAACTCACAATTAATGAAACTATAAAAAGAAGAACAAATAAAGCCCAAAGTCAGTAGAAGGAAGGACATAATACAGACTAGAGTAGAAATAAATAAAATCGAGAAGAATAAAACAGTAGAAAGAATCAATGAAAGCAGGATCTATTCTTTGAGATAATTAACAAAATTGAAAAACCCCTAGCCAGACTTATCAAGAAAAAAAGAGAGTCTTATGAGTAAAACTAACATTTCCAGAGGATCTCACCTGGCTTCAGTGCATTTGCATATCCTCAGGGGTGGAAAGAAGTTCATCTTCATGTCAATGGGTAATTCCCTGGGCAACGGAGGGCGTGTCTGAACCTGAGAGTTTAAGGGGAGGGGCTGGTTTGCTTGCTTGCTTGCTTCCAGAGCAGGGAAGAGAGATGGCCCTGGACTGCAGTTGATAAGCAATAAACAGGTTTTAAACTTCATTTCTCCCTTTGATTGATTTCGGTTTTTAGAGGTATTTTGCCCCGGGATTTCCTTTCCCTGGACTTACAGTCTACACACATAAACAGAATCAGAAATGAGAAAGGAAAAATCACTATGGACAACACAGAAATACAAAGAATTATTAGAGAATACTATGAAAAATTATATGCTAACAAACTGGATAACCTAGAAGAAATGGACAACTTTCTAGAAAAATACAACTTTCCAAGGCTGACCAAGAAAGAAACAGAAAATCTGAACAGACCAATTACCACTAATGAAATTGAATTGGTAATCAAAAAACTACCTGAGAACAAAATCCCTGGACCAGATGGCATCACCACTGAATTTTACCAAACATTTAGTGAAGACATAATCCCCACCCTCTTTAAAGTTTTCCAAAAAGTAGAAGAGGAGGAAATATTTCCAAACTCATTCTATGAAACCAGCATCACTCTAATACGAAAACCAGGCAAAGACACCACAAAAAAAGAAAATTACAGACCAATATCCCTGAAGAATATAGATGCAAAAATACTCAACAAAATATTAGCAAACCGAATTCAAAAATACATCAAAAAGATCACCCGTCATGATCAAGTAGGATTTACTCCAGGGATGCAAGGATGGTACAATATTCGAAAATCCATCGACATCATCCACCACATCAACAAAAAGAAGGACAAAAACCACATGATCATCTCCATAGATGCTGAAAAAGCATTTAACAAAATTCAACATCCATTCATGATAAAAACTCTCAATAAAATGGGTATAGAGGGCAAGTACCTCAACATAATAAAGGCCATATATGACAAACCCACAGCCAACATCATGCTTAACAGTGAAAAACTGAAATTTTTTCCTTTAAGATTGGGAACAAGACAGGGATGCCCACTCTCTCCACTTTTATTCAACATAGTTCTGGAGGTCCTTGCCATGTCAATCAGACAACACAAAGAAATAAAAGGCATCCAGACTGGTAAGGAATAACTCAAACTGTCACTGATATGAAGTGACATCACTTTGCAAATAACATGATATTGTACATAAAAAACCCTTAGGAATCGACCCCAAAAACTACTGGAACTAATAACTCAATTCAGCAAAGTTGCAGGATACAAAATCCATACACAGAAATCTGTTGCATTCCTATATGCTAACAATGAACTAGCAGAAAGAGAAATAAAAAAAACACTTCCATTCACAATTGCATCAAAAAGAATAAAGTATAATGAGGACACTAATAAAATGGAAATTCATCCCATGCTCTTGGCTAGGAAGAATTAATAATGGCCATCCTGCCTAAAGCAATCTACAGATTCAATGCAATCCCTATCAAAATACTGACAGCATTCTTCAACAAACTCAAACAAATAGTTCTAAAATTCATATGGAACAACAGAAGACCCTGAATAGCTAAAGCAATCCTGAGAAGGAAGAATAAACCTGGAGGGATTATGTTCCTTGACTTCGAGCTCTACTACAAAGCCACAGTAATCAAGACAATTTGGTACTGGCACAAGAACAGACCCATAGAATAATGGAACAGAATAGAGAGCCCAGATATAACCCACACACATATGGCCAATTAATATATGATAAAGGAGCCAGGGACATACAATGGGGAAATGACAGCCTCTTGAACAACTGCTGTTGGCAAAACTGGACAGCTACATGCAAGAGAATGAAACTGGATTACTGTCTAACTCCATACACAAAAGTAAACTCAAAATGGATCAAAGATCTGAATGTAAGTCATGAAACCATAAAACTCTTAGAAGACAACATAAGCAAAAATCTCCTAATATAAGCATGAGCAACTTTTTCCTGAACGCATCTCCTCGAGTAAGGGAAACAAAAGCAAAAAGGAACACATGGGACTACATCAAACTAAAAAGCTTCTGTATGGCAAAGGATACCATCAACAGAAAAAAAGGCATCCTACAGTATGGGAGAATATATTTGTAAATCATATATCCGATAAGGGTTTAACATCCAAAATAAATAAAGAACTCACATATCTCAACACCCAAAAAGCAAATAACCTGATTAAAAAATGGGCAGAGGACAGAGACGGGTAAGATTCCTCAAGGAAGGAACAACCTAAGACAGGCACAGTCACAGGGGGCCATCAGGTGAGAAATTGGGGATCAACAGAGGTGAGGCTTAGAACCTCACCCACCCTGTTTTGAGAGAAATCTGCATCCGTGGATGTTTTGTTGCCCTTGTCTAGCTTGGATTAATACTTAGTCTATAGGCCCAGACCTGATCATCTACATTTGCCCTCTTACAGCACTAAATTATGTTTTCTACCTTTATCTTGCATCTACCTACCACTTCAGCATTTTATTTAAAAAAATAATAATAAGGGAGAAATATGGGATTCACATATAAATCAAGTATAAAAATCAAACGAATAATCATATCTGACTTGATTGTTTATAGTTCATGATGTGTGATCAAAACTGAAAGTTTCTGTGATATGACTGCCCTTGCACTGTTCACCATGTAAGAATTTATTCACTATGTAAGAACTTGTTCACCATGTAAGAACTTGTTTGCTATGCTTCAGAAGATTGGAGACTGTTGAGAATTAGGCTTGGCATTGAGTCCCCTATACAGAATTTTATTGTTGTTAACAACCATTTGATCAATAAATATGAGATGCCCTCTCAAAAAAAAAGTACTAAAGTCATAAACATGTTTACTTTTTTAAATTCTCATACTTTCCTTTTTGTTTTTAAAAAACAAACCTCATCATTAAAACAGATTATCAAATGAAAAAAAAATGGGCAGAGGATACGAAGAGACAGTTCTCCAAAGAAGAAACTCAGATGGCCAACAGGCACATGAAAAGATGCTCCACATCACTAATTATCAGGAAAATGCAAATTAAAACCACAATGAGATATCACCTCACACCAGTTAGGATGGCCAACATCCAAAAGACAAGGAACAACAAATGCTGGTGAGGATGCAGAGAAAGGGGAACCCTCCTACACTGCCGGTGGGAATGTAAATTAGTTTAACCATTGTGGAGAGCAACACAGAGGTTCCCCCAAAAACTAAAAATAGAAATATCATTTGACCCAGGAATTCCACTCCTAGGAATTTACCCAAGGAAAGCAAGACCTCAGATTCAAAAAGACATATGCACCCCTATGTTTATTGTAGCACTTTTTACAATAGCCAAGATATGGAAGCGACCTAAGTGTCCATCAGTAGATGAATGGATAAAGAAGTTGTGGTACATATACACAATGGAACATTATTCAGCCATAAGAAGAAAACAACTCCTACCATTTGTAACAATATGGATGGAGCTAGAGGTTATTATGCGCAGTGAAATAAGCTAGGCAGAAAAGACAAGTACCAAATGATTTCCCTCATTTGTGGAGTTTAACAATGAAGCAAACTGAAGGAACAAAATAGCAGCAGACTCACAGATTCCAAGAAGGAATTAGCTCTTACCAAAGGGAGGGATGGGGGAGGATGGGTTGGGAGGGAGGGAGAAGGGGATTGAGGGGTATTATGATTGGTACACATGGTGTGGGGGGTCATGGGGGAAACAGTGTAGTACAAGAAGACAAGTAGTGACTCTGTGGCATCTCATTACACTGATGGGCAGGAACTTCAATGGGGTGTGTGGGGAGGACTTGGTAATATGGGTGAATGTGGTAGCCAGAATGTTTTTCATGTGAAACCTTCATAAGAGTGTATGTCAATGATACCTTAATAAAAAAAAGAAAAGAAAATATTATAACCAAAATTAAGAATTCTATGGACAGGTTTAAGAGAAAATTAGCAAACTAAAATACAGAGGGAAAATAATGAATCATACTAGTAAAGTATAGAGCAGCAAAAAGATGGAAAATAGAACAGAGGGGGTAATAGAAATAAAGTACACATTGAGAATGTTTAGTGTATGTGCATGTGAAATTCCAGAAGAAAGGAGATAATGGGGCAAAATGCAATATTTAAGAAATAATAGCTGAGAAATTTCCAGAAATGATGAAGGACATCAAATCTCAAATTAAAAAACCCCTAAGAACTCGAGCAGAATAAACAAGAAGAAAAAAGGATACCCACTCCCTGGGCTCATCATAATAAAAATCACCAAAAATCAAAGACAAAAGGAATATCTGGAATGTAGCAAGAGAAAACAAGGCATATTACCCTAAAAAGACCTAAACTAAAATGACAGCTGACTTCTCAACCAGAGACGACAGAATGGTATCTTTAAAGTGCTGACTGACAGCACATATCTACAATGTCAGGAATAAAGAAAGTGCTGCAAATCCTACAGACATGAAAACGAAAGTAAGAAGTCATTATGGACAACCTGATGGCAATTTAGACACGTGGTTAAATTATGAGAAAAATAAAACTTAGCAAAACTGGCACAATAAAGTAGGAAATAAAGGCAAACAACTATTAAAATAACAGATTTCATCATTTAAAACCTCCCAGAAAGAGCTTTTGTCAGGCAATCTAATCCAGGGAGATTGCCCTGTGCTCCAGGTGAGACCTCAACCTGTCAAAGAGAGGGTTTTTGACTCTGGTGGAGAACAAATCCATGAGCAGGTTGAGCAGGTTCAAGCAAAGAGTAGTTTATTTAGGCAATGTATACCCTCAATGAGGGAGTGGGGGCGTGTTCCAGAGGTGAGCAGCTGTGTGGGTCAGGTTGGGTGTCTTACAGCTGGAGCTAAAGAATCAGCAGGGCTTACTCGGAGTAGGGAGGAATATTCAGGAAAAAGGGTGATGTCCTCTCTTGTCCTTAAGATGGTCTGCCTGGGAACAGTCCTGGCCCAAGGGCTGTGACTTTTAGTATGCTAATGAGCATGTAATGTCCACTGAGGTAAAGTCACGGTCAACTTCTCTTTCAGGATGGGTGTCTTGCCAATGGGTTTCAGCCCCAGGCAAGTTCGCTATGGATTCCGTGTGACCAAAGAAATTGATAGCAAAACGTTCTTTGGGGTGAAAGGGTTTATTACCTTGCTTGCTCTCCTGGTGATAAGTCGAGCACTAGTGTCTCTGCCTCCGCCCAGGGCACTGGGCCAAGCTCTCTATATGGTGCAATAATGGCTTATTGCCTAAAGGTGTGGAAGCAGCAGCCCAGCAACAGGCCAGTTACATTATCAGGTGGTTTAAGTTCAGTGAGGATCCTGGCCATAGGAACCCCAACTTCCCCACACTCCACCCCTCCAGGATTCTCACCTTACAATCTACACGCTTTCAATCTTCCACAATGGCCCCTGTGCAAGAAAGTTGGAGCACTGTAACCAGATTCCACAATAGCAACGAGAAAACAACAACTTAGAGATAATAAAAATTAAGATACAGCAAGATTTTGATACAAAAATTAAAATAATCCTCAAGCCAGAGGAAGTTCCCAATCCACAGACTTTAGGGGTGATAGGGCACATGTTTTAATGTCACCAACATAGGTAAATCTTGTCCATCAGGTAGGATGCATGCAAGAGAGTGGTCCTGTGATAGGATTGTAGCAGGAAGGGGGTCCTGTTCAGGTCTAGTATAACATACTTTTACTCCTTTCCCTTTGGGAGTTACTGAAGGGTCCACATATAGTGCTACTGGAGGTGCATGCACTGGCCACAATGATAAAACAAAACTCCCTGATAAGATGCTCTTACCTTCTGGCCGTTCAGGATATACTACTATAACCTTTGGTGGCCACTCTGCTGTTATTCCAGGAATACACAGGAGGCCAGCTTCCAGGCCTTGTCCCCAAGGTGCCAGGAGAGCCAGCCATCGTTGGTCCATGTGTCAAAAGATCCAAGGCCACGTCCACTCAATGGAGTCTCTGGGGTTCAGTGCAGTTGGTGCTGGCAGCAAGATGTTATTCTGGTGGCCAAAACTCAGCTTCAGCGATTCTTCCTTGGTTTGTCCTTGCAGTTGTATAGGGGAAGCAACCATATGTGTTAACATGTCTACAGGGCTCAGAGCTCCCTTCCGGGGTCTCTCATTCAAACGCTGTAGCACGGTCCATAGGCAGACAGACCATCCCCGCAGATTATTGGTATCTGACTTTAGTCTGGATTTTAACAAGCCATTGTGCCTCTCTATCATGCCTGCTGTGGTAGGGTTGTATGACACATGAAACTTCCACTTGATTCCCAGCTGTTGTACCCTTTCTTGCAGTGTATGTCCAGTAAATGGGTGCCCTGATGACTCTCAATCACCTGTGGTTGGCCATAGGCAGCAAAGAGGTGTTCCAGGCCTCTTTTGGTGGTCTGCTGGTCTGCACAATGGGTAGGAAAAGCAACCAGAAGTCCTGTAGCTGTGTTCATACAAGTCATCACATACTGACATCCTTCCAACACAGGTAGAGGCCCAATATAGTCTATCTGTCACCTGACGAGGGGTATAGGCCCCTTAGCTATTGTCCCATGTTACTGTGGAACTCGGTGTAAGTCCCTTTTGGAGCACATGACACACTCCTGCCGGGCTCTACTAACTTCTTTAAAGGTCAAAGGCAAGCCCCACCAACAGGCTACAGCCCACATTGTCTTTTGCCCTGCATGCAACAAACGCTGATGTAGCCATTGGGCTGCATCAGAGGCAGGGTTTCCTTCTAACCAACGTATCTGGGCTAATTATCTGCCTCATCATTTCCTGTGGATGCCAGTGGCAAATGACCTGTCACATGGTATACTGTAATTATTTTATTCTGACCACTGGCCCGTAAGTCTTGCCATAATTCTTGCCCCCTAAGGGGTCAGTGACCACCCAGCCAGTTGGCATGGTACCAGGCTGGTAGCCACAGGATCAAGCCCCGATAGACAGTCCAGCTGTCAGTGCAGATAACTATAGGGAAGGGTTCCTTGCTGATCACAAGCCACACAGCCCACAGCTCTGCCCATTGGCTGCTCTTCGCCTCACCATATTCCATCCATATTGTCTCAGTCTTAGGATGGAAAGCTATGGCCCTCCATTTTGGGGGCTTCCCATGGCTGGAGCCATCTGTGTACCATGAATCTTCAAGTATAGGGGCTCTTCCTTCCCGATAGGGACTCTCTGCTACTAATGGTTCAAAAGCAAGTTCTTCCCGCTTTTCACTAGTGTATGTCACTGGCCCCAACAAGTGTTTGAGTTCTTCACTCAAGGGGCTACTAGAGAGGGCACTACGCTGCTGTGGGAAAGCACCCCACTTGGCTAGGGTGGGTGTTTATGCCACACCACTCCTTGGCTTTTGGGTCCAGTCTTGTACCCACCCCAAGATGGGATAGGTGGTTATTACCTTTATCGGGGCCATTCCAGTAATGGATTCTGTAGCCAGCAAGGTGTGATACAGGGCAGCCAGTTATTTTTCTATCAAAGTGTATGATATCTCTGCCCCTTTCCAGAGTTGTGACCAGAATCCAATGGGTTGGCGAGTTCATTCAAGCCGCTGCCAGAGACCCCAGCCATAAGCATCTTCAGTGACATGAACATCCAGCTCACAGGGCCTTGATGGGCCTATTACACTCAAGGCCTGCATGGCCTTGACTGCCCGTTTTGCTGTAGTGAAGGCTGATGCACAAGTCTCATCCCAGTCCCACCTGATGCCCTTTCGTACCAACCGGTATAAGGGCTTCAGAATTTGTGCCAAGTGTGGTATAAACACTTTCTAGTAGCCTAGAAGACCCAGAAACTCCTGTAGCAACGCTCCAGTTGTGGGGGTAGGAAAGGCCTGGACTGTTTCTCTAATTGCTTCTGGTATAACTTTGGTCTTACCCAACCAGACGACCCCCAAGAATTTAACAGACAAACCAGGTCCCTGAACCTTGGTACTGTTCACAGTACATCCTTTCTCTTGCAGATGTTGCAGCAGTTTACGTGATGAACTTTCTAGATCTGAAAGAGAATCTTATGTGAGCATGACAACATTAATACAATGGTACAGCCACACCACTGGCGGTTTCTCCCATGTAGCCACGTCCTGGGCTACAGGTCCGTGACAGATGGTGGGGCTGTGGAGGTATCCCTGTGGAAGGACGGTGAAAGTCCATTGCCATCCTTCCCATGTGAAGGCAAACTGTTCCTGACTTTCCTGCTCAGTGTCAATGGAAAAGAAGGCATTAGCAACATCTACCACATAATGGTATGTTCCCAGTTCATGGCTGAGGGTATCGACCATGCCTGCAATAGAGGGGACAGGGGCATGCATAGGGGGTATGACTTCATTCATTTCTCTGTAATCCACAGTCACATGCCAGGAGCCATCTGCCTTTTTTACTGGCCACACTGGGGAATTGAAAGGACTATGGGTGGGCTTTATAATACCCACCTTTTCCAGCTCCTGGATAGTTTCTCCAATCTTTTTATGCCCTCCAGGCAGTTTGTATTGTTTGGTATTAGTCACCGGCAGAGGCACAGGCAAAGCTATGGGCAGGTGCCTAGCATGTCCCCTCAGAACTGCCTTCACCACATGTACTCTCAGTCTGAACTCACCTGCAGTGGTCTGCAACCATAGACCCTGCAGGATATCAATCCCCAAAATATACTCAGGGATAGGAGATATATACCCGGTATAATCTTTTGGGGGTAGACACCCTATTCCCAAAGGGATTTGGGCTTTTTTTACTCTGATAGCCTTCCCCCCCTATCTATCTATGATAGTGGGGATCCCAGGGAACCGCTCAGGGTTACCATGAATCAGTGAACCTTCAGCCCCTGTGTCCACCAGAGCCAGGACACATTGTATGTTCACTGGGGACCAATGGATAGCTATTTCAACATGTGGCCTCCGGTCTGCCCCTGGTCCCTCAGGGTAGATACCTTGACCTTCCCCTCAGTAAAACCATGTTCTCTAATCACCTTCCTATGTGGGCTCAAGTGAGGTTGGCTCGTTCTCCAGCAGGAAGTCTTGCAAGCACACAGGCTGGACTCGAGGCTCTGTCTCTGACCTCTGCCTCTTTGGTCTTAATGGCTGGAACTGCTGCTCTGGTTTCAGCTGTTGCCATAGCTCTAGTAAGATCCAATTGGACTTTCCATCTAATTTCCTTCCATCTGCTTCTGCCCGTATTAAATCAACCCACATCTGGGTCCTCGTAACCTCCATAGGTCCCTGTAAATTATTCTTGTGAGTAACAGGTCTTATTTCTTTCCGGGTTCTCATTGCTTCAGCCTCTCCTAAATCTGCTGCTGTATGTGTCACCTCGCTTATGGGATGCCCTAAGTGAGGGGAAAAAATGGCCACTAGAGACCCAAAGAGGGATGTGGGAGCCATTTGAAGTACAATATTTCTCATCCTAGTAGTGAAAATCTCTTCATCTGGGTTACAATTCTCTGGACTATAGAATTATTTCTTATGCCTAGCTCTCGTAGCACCTGTTGGAGCTCAGCATATGTCTGCCATCTAACAGGAGAGGATGGTAGATCACCTGGATTGGGCCACACAGCACGAAGTGCAGCCATAAGCCAACTGAGGAGGGAGTGACTCCCTGGGGTCTGATGTGCATTTTGTAATCACTGCCTCAAGGCAGGCTGCACTGTCAGGGAAAACAGCTTTCCCATCTCTGATCCAGGCAGAACAATTCCATCTACCTCTAAGTCCCACAGACGCAGGAGCCCAGCTGATACTGACTCTGAGGCCTTCTGCCTAAACCGGGAGCCCAAATCCACCAGCTCAGCCTGAGTATAGGGGCAGACCATAGAGTGCTCCATGACCTGGAGAGGGGGCTGCTCCTCTCCTTGGGGAAGTTTCACCTGCTGGATCTTTATTTTCTTTACAACCACTGGGCGTGCCTTCAATACAGGAGGCGTCAGTGCCTCTGGCACCACCCCTTCATCCTTCCCCAGCTCCTCCATTTCCGGGACTGATGGCACCTTTCTCTCCCCTCCCGCGAGTGCCTCCTCTGCTACAATCTTTACCTTTTCTACTGTGCCTCGCTGCAATGCTACCTCAGTCTTCAGGTCTCTTACCTTCAGCTCAATGTTTCGCAGCTGATGTTCTTGTGCCACCTCCGCCTGTGCTTCCCTCAGGAGTTCATCTTTTTTCTTGCTGGCCTCTTCCTCCTTCAGAACACCTGGCAGCACTGCCATCTCATCTCCAATGGCATCTTGCTGCCAGCGCTCTCGTGCTGCCTCCTCTCGCATGAAGGCCATCTCCTTCCTCAGGGAATCCACAGAGGTTTACAGCTCGCATTCTCATGCCACCTCTTCCTGCATCAATGCCATTTCCCTCCTCAGGGAATCTACTGAAGTTTGCAGCTCGCGTTCTCACGCCACCATTTCTTGGGTCTCCTCTGTAAACCTTTTCAAGACTGTGAGAAGCAGCCAACCCACAGTTCCTGCTGCCTCATGGGCACTCTGCCTCTCAAAGGATCTGCTTACTATATAAAGAGCCACCCCTACTGCCTCAAGTGTCACCTCCACTTGCCTCCAGTCCTGGGGTGGGGCCCAGTCCTCTAGGAGGCAAGCCACCTCAGACCACATACCCACTGGGGGACGATCCACTGTTTCCCCATTCACAGGGGCAGCCACTGAAGCACCCCTCCCATAAGGGCAGCCTGTCTTTTTCCTTGGTCAACAGTGAATCCTGCCAAGTACACCAAATGTCTTGCCAATGGGTTTCAGCCCTGGGCAAGTTCGCAATGGATTCAGTGTGACCATAGAAATTGACAGCAAAACGTTCTTTGGAGTGAAAGGTTTCTTACCCAGCTTGTTCTCTGGTGGTAGGTCAAGCACTAGTGTCTCTGCGTATGCCCAGAGCACTGGGCTGAGCTCTCTATATAGTGCAATGGCTTATTGCCTAAAGGTGTGGAAGCGGCAGCCCAGCAACAGGCCAGTTACATTATCAGGTGGTTTAAGTTCAGTGAGTATCCTGGCCATAGGAGCCCCAACTTCTCCACAATGGGACAGTCTTAGCAGGTCTATACCTATACCCTCCCTCCCCACATCCCCGAGAGCAATGTTTAGAATATAAACAAGCATCTAACCAAATGTAAACACCGCCAAAGTCCCCAAACCCCTCCCTGCCCATATCTGGCTAACTACCTACTATAACAGAACCTCCTGGTCCAGATGGATTCACTGGGAATTCTACCAAACACTCAGAGAAGAAATAATAGTACTCTTGCACAAACTCTCCAAGAAGAGGGAAAAAGCAATCTCCAACTCATTTTCTTGAGACTAGTCTAACCATTATCCAGAGCCCCTTAAGAATACTATAAGAATTTTTTTTTACAGATCTCTGCGATGTTTTTTTTTATTATTAAGGTATGATTGATATACACTCGTATGAAAGTTTTACATGAAAAAACAAAGTGGTTACTACATTTACCCATATTATCAAGTTCCCACCCATACCCCAATGCAGTCACTGTCCATCAGTGCAGCAAGATGCCACAGATCCACTCTGTGCCTTCTCTGTGCTACACTGTTCTCCCCGTGATCCCCCACACCAGGTGTACTAAACATAATACCCCTCAGTCCCCTTCTCCCTCCCTCCCCACCCGCCCTCCCACACCCCTCCCCTTTGGTAACCACTAGTTCATTCTTGGAGTCTCTGAGTCTGCTGCTATTTTGTTCCTTCAATTTTGCTTCATTGTTATACTCCACAAATGAGGGAAATCATTTGGCACTTGTCTTTCTCCACCTGGCTTATTTCACTGAGCATAATGTCCTCCAGCTCCATCCCTGTTGTTGCAAATGGTAGGATTTGTTTCTTTCTCATGGCTGAATAGTAAGAATACTATGAGAATTTAAAATGTAAATTTTAAATGGAACCAATTTCAGACCAATCTTACTGATGAATGCAGACACAAAAACTTTAAACAAACCAAAAACAAACCAAGTCCAACAATATGTAAAGCAGTTAATCACTCCAGCCCAGGTGGCTCATTCTAGGAATGCCAGGTGAGTCTCACAGTCAAAAATCAGTCACAAGACATTTCAACAGATGCAAAAAAAGGCACTTGATAAAATTCAGCATATATCCATCATTAAAAAAAAGTCATAGGAACACTAGGAACAAAAGATAACTCCTTGTTGTGTGGGTTTTTTAAAAGCATCTATAAAGAAACATAATATTATTGGTGAAAAGTTAAACACTTCCCTTCTGAGATAAGGAAAGAGACAACAATGCCCACTACTAGCACTCCTATTCAATGTTGTCCTGCAGCACCTAACAGCAGTAAATCATGAAAAATGGGTAAAGAATCAGTTTCAAACTAAACTGGAAGAGAAATGTGCACCCGGTTGCTGCAAAGCTATGGCTACCAACAGACCTTGGAAGAACAGTGCTCACAAGTGGGGGAGCGAAGTCTGAAGAAAATCCTTGCACAGGAAGAGCAGGGAGAACTACACTGTCACATAGGGCCCTCAGCTCAGGAAAACACTGCTGTGCTGGGCCTGGTGGCGCCATCTTGAAATTCTTAATAATTTTGTCTTTGAAACTGATGTTTTAGGAGTGAAGTGTGACACCATCATGCATGGGAATTCAGCGAGGCTCAAAGTGACTGGAAACAAAACGTGCTCAACTGAGTACGTGAGACTGCCCGCGACCCTGGAGACCCAGCTTTGTTTGACCCAGAACTTGCTTTAACTGCAGACACAGGAGATGGACTCAAGGAAGTGCTAACGACGAAGGAGCTATATCATAACCTTTCAAACTTCCCTCCGTTGGGCAACCACAGATGCTGAAAATGATGACTTAGAAGTAAAGGAGAGATGGGGCAACCCAGAGTTCCTTCTCGCCTAGTACTTCCTTACTCATCAGTAAGCCAAAGGTAAGGAGTGCTGGTACAGTGTGAGCTATCAATAAGTGAAACAGAAACAGCTCAGTTAGCTTTGACCGATGATTGCTGTGTTTTGATAAGAATAAAATACATGTACATGTATAGCTAGGACAAACTAATCAATTAATCACTTATTAATTACTAATACTAATCGATACTAAATGGTTTTGTGGATTCCACTTGTGGGTGAAATGCTCTTATATTTGCATTTAAAATTGCCTTCATGCAATATGAACACTAGAATTCATGCTAATAATTTTAATTAAAATTTTTTTGGAATGACATTAAATTGCAAATAAAAAACACCATGACAAGTCAAGACTACAAAGGAAAAGAGAAAGCTTTATATTTAGTACCTTTAGAGATTTTTTCCTTTCCAAACAAAGGGTTTTGCATTTTCATTTTGCACACAGTCCCCGAATGATATAGGACACCTAGAGTAAATGTGTCGATATTGCCAGTGGGCATCTCACTGTGGAAAAGAGAGACACAAATGTGGAATGATGGAAACAGAGCTGCTTTGTGTGTGTGGCAGACCCAGGCAGTTCAATGGGGCCTATGCTTAGTGTAATGTTCTCTGCCCATTGCTTAGTGTAATGTTCTCTGTTGCTGTCTTGAAATTCTGGATAAATTTTGAACAAGGGGTCCCACATTTCATTTTGCACCAGACTCCACAAATTATGTAGACAGTCCTGGGTGATGGCAAGGTAGAATCCTGTGGGTTCAAATATCAATTGGAGATACAAATATGAACTTATGTTTCTAATAATATAACTATATATATATGTGTGTATATATATGCACAGGTATATTCTAGTTAGTGTATAGTTTTATTTACACACATACACATGGGTAATTTATCCTAGTTTTGGTCACTGAAATAGCCTAGATGCTCCAGTAGCAATGTGCATCCATCCACCCAGATCTAGGAACGAGGGCTAATTGGAGATACGGCCTATTCCAGGGCTGAGGCTGGCAAGGACAGATGAGCAGGACTATTGAGCCAGAAAGTAAGGAAATGCTCAGATAAAAGAGGGCGGCATGTCAGAGGACACAGGAGCCAGCCTAATAATGTCTCACATTCTCTCTAACATTAGAGCATCAAATATTATTAAAATAAAGAAAAAGAAACCCTAAATGAGAGAAGAATAACCATATTCGTGGATTGAAAGCTCAATATTCAGCTCTTCCTTCAGTCATCTACAGAGTCAATGTGATCTCAACAAAAATCCCAGCAAGGCATTTATGGCAAATGAAAAACGTATTCAAGAATCAAATGGAAATCCAATGAGCCAAGACTAGCCAAAATACTCTTGAGTAAGAACGAAGTAAGGGGATTTACTCCGTCAGATATAAAGCTTTATTTTAAGACTACATGAATTGAGGTGATGTTCTTGCAAGTTTAGACAAATATCTTGAGAGAGAGTCTAGAAACAGATGCTGTAGATTTGACAAAATGGCACTGGAGAGAGGCAGGGAGAAGACAATCTTCCAGTCAGTGGTATTGTGTCATTAGACATGGGGGAAGTGACGCCAGACCCCTAACTCTTACCATCCACAAAAATCAACTCCGGGTTATTGCAGGTAAATGTAAAAGGCACAATAATAAAACTTCTAGAAAATAACCCTGTCGGTTATTAAGTCCGTGTCTCAGCTCCAATCCACCTTCTGATCTGTTTTGTGATTGGGGTTTGGGACTCCACCTTTCTCCTTTGCCAGGGGGCTTCCCTCTAGATTCTGCAGTAGGGACTCTGAGGCTGAGAGACCGGAGGGACCAGGGAGATCCTTCCCCTTTCCAGCTTTTTGTGTGCTGTTCCTGCCCAGCCCTTCACCCTGGTGACCTGGGTGCCAGCTCACCATGTCTTCAGCAAATCTGCAGCCAATCTCCTCACCTACCCACCCCAACACCATCAAATAGCAGCTGGACGGCATCCTGCCTACTGGGCATCCCTTCTCTGAGCTTCCACATTCCAAGAACACCTGCCTCTTCCCTTTGCTCCCCTAGGCTTGCAGGCAGCCCATATTGAACATATTGATCTGAAGTTACTGTTTCAGTGTAATCTTAAACTTCCTTTTCTGTCTTTCAGCCTCTGATAACTGTGTAGCCACTTTAAAGTCTCTCTGTTGAAGTACACAGTGTGACGTCTGTTTCCTAACTCTACAGTGACTGATACAATAACATGCGAGAATGCTTTTAGGGCCTCTGGGTAAGGAAAGAGTCTTAAGCAAGACACAAAAAGTGCTAACCTTAATGGAAAAGTTCAGTTACAGTGAAAATATTGAAAGGTACCATTTAAAGGATTAAAAGGTAAGTGACAGAGTAGGAAAAGGTATCTGCTATTCATTTAACCAAAAAAAAAAAGGCCTCGTATCCAGAGAAAAAGGCATAAATAAGGGTAGAAAATTCAGTGGACAAGTGTACACCTGAAATATACCATTTTTATCTCCCAGTTCCACCTCAATAAAGTTGAATAAAGGGGCAAAGACTTAAAAATGCACCTCACAGAAGATGATATACAAATGCCCAAAAAATACATGAACAAGCACTCAGTCTCATTTGTCAAATTAAAATGCAAATTAAAATCAAAATGATATATCACTACACACCATCATAAAAGCTGAAATTAAAAAGACTGCTAATGCCAAGTGCTGGTAGGGATGTTGTGCCCTAAAAACTCTTGTACACTGTGGGTGGGAATGTAAGTCAGTACATATAGTTTGGAAAACTGTTTAATGTTAGCTACCAAACTCGAATGCACCCCTACCACCCAGCAATTTCCCACCTATTTACATATCCAACTGAAACGCATGCTCTTTTTTACTTTAAGACATGCACAGGATGTTCATAGCATTTTTAATAATAGCTTCTGCCTTTTTTTAAAGAAAACTTTTCATGAATCAGATTATAAGTCTTTTTTGGTGACTTTTCTTCCCTTAACATAAAATTCTTAAGATTTTTACTAACTGCTGCATTGTTGCAGAACAGAACTCTGTTCTAGGTAGTATTTTAGTATACAAATATATCACAATTTATTTTCCATTTTACTACTTTTGGACATTTGTGTTTTTCCAGTTTGGCACTGTTACGGAAAATGCCACTGTGAACATCCTCACACATATCTTTCAGTGAAAAAGAGGGTGCATCTCTGTTGGGTATGTAAATAGGAGGGTGGTAGGCATGTGGCCAAGTTTGGTAGCTAATGCTAAACAGTTTTTAAAAACAAGCATCCTCAGACAATAAACTATAAAGAAAAACAGGAGTCATCA
Source organism: Manis pentadactyla (assembly GCF_030020395.1). Lineage (NCBI taxonomy): Eukaryota > Metazoa > Chordata > Mammalia > Pholidota > Manidae > Manis > Manis pentadactyla. Next base: position 94,722,030 of record NC_080021.1, on the reverse strand, counting down.
TCGTGTATATCAGGATTAGGGTGATTTATCAAAATTCTATTTTGTATATAATGAGGTAAACACAGAGAACATTGCCAATACCCAGAATCTGCGTATTTGCTACAGATGAATCCCAGGGTACAAGGAATACTGCCTACCACAATGCCTGGCTCAGAGAATCTCAATAATTATGCAAAACGTGGATGGATGGATGGATGGATGGATGGATGGATGGATGGACGGATGGATGGATGGATGGACGGATGGATGGACGGAAAGGTAGATAGTTGATTAGGTGGATGGAAAGGTACACGGGTGGGCAGATAGGTGGGTAGATGAATGGATGGGTGACTGGACTAGTGGGTGGCTGGATGAGTAGACGGACACATGGGTGGTGGATAAAGTGAAACAAGAGTTGGTCTGATGCAAGTCTTGCAGCTCCAACAGTATAGAGACTTTTTCCATGCAGTTCTCTTTGCTCAAAGTTTAACACAGCATCATACACGATATGGTTTTATTTCAGGCTTGTGGTAACAGGGAAGTTGGGGACCATTTCTGCAGACCTTTTCATGGGTCTTCCTTGCTGCTTACTGGCCAGGGGAAGGGATTACATCAACTTGGAGCTATAATATCTACCATCAGTGTGAAGAGAGCTTATTTCACCTACAAATTAAACATTCTGGCAGGGCTGCCAATTCAAGCTGCAGGTAGAGTATGAGAGTAGTTTTTCCAAACAGACAGACCCCCACAGGGAGCAGAGGCTAAGCTATTGAACATCTACCAGGTAGGGATCCCAGCGTGAAGAGGAGACACTAGGCTGCAAACATGTTTTCCTAAGACAGCGTAAAATGACAAACAGGCCTCTGGAATGGAGACCACTGAGGCCACAATTACCAGCCCAACACTGTATATAACTGTACAGTTTTGTTCACTGTGGGGAAACAGCACTGTACTCAGCGAGCATCATGATGTTCTGTTTACTCCGTGTGGTACGTCTAGGTCTTAAGAGCAGGAGATGGAGGTGCCCATAGACTACAGAGGCACATGCTCTTGTCATATGACAGAGGAATTGTACATTGCTTTATTTTTTATTCCCATTATAAAGCGTACATTTGCTCATAAAATCTGAACATCTCCACCTACCCTTCCCTCCCTCTACCACAATCCCCGTCCCTCTTGTGGTAACACAATTAACAGCTGGGTCTGTTTCAGTCCAGACTTACTTCTTTACCTGCACACATATACACCCAAATTTATTTTTATTAAAAAATAATATTGAACTACAGATATATACAGTATAATAGGCAATATATTTGGTATTTGTCTCTGATTCCTGGTACAGAGTTCCTAAAACTCTTGGAATTTCCTAAGTAATAGGAATATCTCGTTGTTCATAAGGAGTCCCTTTTGATGGAACCTGAGTTTATGCTAACGAGGTGACACAGGAGGGGTGGCCCCTAGACAGTCCTAGGATGGCGCTGGTCACCAGAAAGACCAAGCGACTAGAGGGCTGGATTTTCAGCAGCATTCACCAACTTCTGCTCTTGGGCCTCTGAGGCCATTTTGCCTGAAAACACGAACTAGGAGAGCCTGTAGGATTATGAAAGCCCAGCTCCTTGCCTCCAGCTGGTACAATTTATACTCCCAAGTTCTCCCAAATGGATCGGGTAAGTGCTGGGTCTTTCCGAAGTCACTCCTTGTCTTAGTTTAGTTTCTTTCCCCACTTCTGCCTCCCCCTTCCTTTACCCCATTGTTCTGAGAACACTTCCAGAACACTTCCATAATAAATCACATGCAGATGAATCCTCACTGTGAGCTGGGGAAGATGACCCATGACCCACAATCCTCCATGGTATGGGATGTGCCATGACCTACCTAACCAGTCCCCTATTAAGGACTTTCATGTTATTTCTGACACTCCTACCCTAGACCATGCTGCATACATATTAGGACACTACTCCTACAACACAGTTCTTAATCGCATCCCCGCCACCCATATGCTTATGAATTGCCTTGGTGGTCAAGACAGTTGTCAGGCCTCCAGTTGTCATAGTTTAAAAATAAGAATATAAATACCACCACAAGGGAGGATATGAACAGACACTTCTCCAAAGAAGAAATTTAGATGGCCAACAGGCACATGAAAAGATGCTCCTCATGGCTAATTATCAGGGAAATGCAAATAAAAACCACAATGAGATATCACCTCACATCAGTTAGGATGGCCAGTATCAAAAAGACTAAGAACAACAAATGCTGGTGAGGATGCGGAGAAGGGGGAACCCTCCTACACTGCTGGTGGGAATGTAAACTAGTTCAACATTTGTGGAAAGCAATATGGAGGTTCCTCAAAAAACTAAAAATAGAAATATCATTTGACCTGGGAATTCCATTCCTAGGAATTTACCCAAAGAATACAAGTTCTCAGATTCAAAAAGACATATGTGTCCCTATGTTTATTGCAGCACTATTTACAATAGCCAAGATATGGAAGCAACCGAAGTGGCCATCAGTAGATGAATGAATAAAGAAGATGTGGTACATATACACAATGGAATATTATTCAGTCATAAGAAGAAAGCAAATCCTACCATTTGCAACAACATGGATGGAACTAGAGGGTATTATGCTCAGTGAAATAAGTCAGGCAGAGACAAACAAATACCAAATGATTTCCCTCATTTGTGGAGTATAACAATGAAGTAAAACTAAAGGAACAAAATAGCAGCAGACTCACAGACTCCAAGAAGAGACTAGTGGTTACCAAAGGTGGGGCTGAGGGAGGGCAGGTGGGGAGGGAAGGAGAAGGGGATTGAGGGGTATTATGATTAGTACACATGGTGTGGGGGGGATCATGGGGAAGACTGTGTAGCACAGAGAAGACAAGTAGTGACTCCGTGGCATCTTATTATACTTATGGACACTGACTGCAATGGGGTGGGGGGGTACTCGATAATATGGGTGAACGTAGTAACCACATTGTTTTTCATATGAAACCTTCATAAGAATGTATATCAATGATACCTTAATAAAAAAATTAATTAAAAATAAAAATAAATAAATACCACTGCAAGGAACCCACTACCTTCATTAGAAGCCATGAGGATAAATGACTCAGCATGCTTGTTCATTTTCCCTGAAGTTAGGTTAAGATCAAAGAGCTCTGGCCACACAACTTCGCCAACAGCCCTGCTCTCCCATTCCTAAGTAAGCAATGGTTATTAGCACACACCCTCCTAGAAGCCTGGGTCCTATGGATGTATTTTCAGTTCAATGACTCAGAAAGAGTCCTTGGTCTGAGAAATTATGGGGTCTCACACCTCAGTGTCTAACCTCTTCCCAACTCCTTGGAGGGTCCCAAAAAGAAAGATGAAGCTTCCTTTATTTATTTAGCATTTATTGATGCTAATGTGAAGTTTTCTGGGAATTTCTGAAAGGAAAATACACCAAGAACATTGCCTATTTCTTTTTGAAAAGGCAGCTAGTACCTATGGAAATCTATTTGGAACTCTTGTTTAGGAAACCTCTAAAAATAAGCCAAACCATCTTACTCTCTGGGGAATCACAAGAGTAGAGACTTCCTCCACACAGGTTTTTGGCACGGAACCTAATACAGTGATGATCTGATTCCTTCTTCCCTACTTGCCAGTGAATATGCTCTATCAGTGTCTGAGGGGCCCTTGCATCTCAGACTACTGGTGTCCACTCACTGAGTAGTTTGAAATAAAGTTTCAGGATGACAAACCTCCATCACATTAAATATGCCAGGGAGTAGCCCCAGCCCATTCTGAAAGCTCTCCAGGTCAAATAAGAAGACAGTTTGCTTGTATCATATGCCATTCTGTGCAAAACAGGCATGGTGGCTGCAGCCTCCAGGATGCACGGCAGCAGAGTTGGGACTTAGAAGCACTGCGGCCTAAGGGCCTCCTGGCAGCCTGGAGCCAGCCACGCACAGACCACCTCTGCTCTGTGTTATTTACCTTTTAGAAGGACAGGCCTGACCCTTTTTTTTTTTTATGAGGAAAGACAAACTTAAAAAGGTCAGCTTGCCTGCACCTCTCACAGTCTCCTGCTGATCCCCCACTTTCCCATCCTGAAGGACATCCCCCATCAGTCCCTGGGAATTCCTGTCCTCCGGGTGGAGAATACTGGGACGAACCATCGACGAGGAGAAGGAAGCCTCCAGAACGGCATCTCAGTCCTGATACTAAGACAAGTAAGTTGTGAGGCACAGGCCCTACAGTCACAGAGATAGAAGGGGACCTGGAAATCAGACGGTGATGGAGCAGGGATGAAATAACAATTTTTCAGTGTGTAAAATGCTTTACCCCAAACCAGCTCATTAGCAGCAAGTCCGAGATTACAGCCTGCTTTCCTAATTCCTGGGTTGGGGCTCGTCCCACAAAAGTACATTGTTAATGTTACTAGAAACACAAGCAACACAGGAGAGAGCAGAGGGTAAATGTCAGGGCCATGCTGATCACTTGCCTACACTTTCTTTTCATTATTATTATTTTTTTATTATTAGTGTTACTGTTACTGTCATCATTGTTACTATTACAGAATGCTGTGGTCACATGCCTTTTCACACAAAGAGATGGAAAGGCCCTGACTGGGAGACACCAGTACCACTTTTCTGGTGACGTTAGCATCACGCCTACCCGAGCCACCCCTCCGGGCCTGGAATGTGGAGCCCTGCCAGCCGTGTCGGTCAGAATGTGGGGCCTCCTCCCCACAAATCCCCACATCCAGGCTGGCCCACAGCAAGAGCCTGTCCACGAAGCACCACAGTTTGCTTGACCTGGCAGCGTCCAGCACACTAAAAACGGACAGAAAATTACTCTTTGATTTCTCTCGAGTTTACAGTCAGGTAAGGGAGACATGTGCTGAAAATCTTATTCAGAAAGAATATATCTTGCATTTTTGTGTTAACATTGATTGACTTTAAAAAGAGTTTGATTATGTTTTATTTCATTTACATGGGGATTAGAAAGAAAAATAGATGTAAACCCCACCATAACGCTATAAATGGGGCCCGCAAGAGCTAACAGCAAAACAGGCCAGGTTAATGGAAATAGTCATCGTCAGTGGATGTGCACTGGCATAAAAGCACACAAGTGAAGACACTGAAACTTATATTTACACGGCCCACACTCATCTGAGAAAGTGCCCACAGCCACAGAAGAAGGAAACCTCTTCAGGGCCCATCTTTGTCTCAAATTAACGGGGTCTCTTTCAGCCGAGCCTTCTTGGGAGCTGCCGGCAAGAGAACCGAGAAGCGAAGCATCAGTGAAATAACTGGCCAGGGCTCCGGGCAGCTGGCGGTGCCAGCTCTGAGCTTGGTGCCTGGATGGAGAGCAGTCAGGGGGCTGGACTCGCGACCCAGGTCCCTACCAGCAATTCTATTCTTTAGCTCCTGTATAGGAACAAGCACATTGTGTGTTCTGGGTATCTGCTACCAATTGGCATGAGTTTCCTGAACCGTCTCATTCATACTCACTTAAAACAGTGTTGAATCTAGGAGTCACAAGGGCCAAAAGTATATCCCACAAGTACACCAGGATAAGAAGGTTAAGCCAAGGAGAATGATTTGTCTGTCTATCAGCCATTCAGCATAGGCAGTACTTTCTCATGGCCTAAAGAGTTCAGGCTTTGGAGTTAGACATGCATTTGAAGCTGTCCCTACAACTTGAAGCTTATTCTCATAATATCTCTCATGCATCAACTTCTGTTCCATTGTTATAATACCCTCCTTTCTGCCCATTTTTTTTTCTGGCTCTCCCAGATTTAACTCACCCCACCTTTGCCACCAGATCCACCTTCCTGTGCAGCAGTTTACATTCCTCCCTTTGCAGGGCTTTCCAATTGCATAAGAGGGATTTCCGCTCCCAACTAGAAGGTAGAAGCTTCTAACAAGACCATCATGCCCACCCACCACAACACCTGAAAAAGAAGAAAAATAAAACTGGATAAACTAACAAAAATGTATTTTTTAAAAAGCTACTATGGATTAAAAAAAGTCTAAAGGAATTAAATAGTAGGGTGAGCAAGGAGGTCTTCCCTGTAACTAGAGAGGCAGTGACCGAGGTGGGGACGGGGGTGGGAGGGGGCCGCGGGGTTGGATGGTAGGCTCTGCCATGGATGAGTGAAGGTGATGGATAATCCCTTTGGAGATTAACTGCGATAAAATATGTAAACCTAGTGGTTCCCTGTACTGCAGCCCCTGCCCACTAACCACCTGAGGTTTACTCACATCAGTTTGGATTTAAGCAATCTGAGAGTTGAAAGAGATAGTTGGCTATTCCAGCTCAGTGGTTCACAGCCTCAGTGGCATGTTAGACTCACCAAGGGAACTTTGTAAAACACGCACAGGGGCAGGGCACACAGGGACACTGAACCAATTAAAACAATCTCCGTGTATAAGTCCCAGACCTCTGCATTTTCTGAAAATCACAAGGCAATTCTGGTCTGCTGCCAAAATTAAGAGGCACTTGGTTTAATTTAACCGTTCGTGTCATCCCTTATACCATAGGTTAGATTTCTACGTGTTCAACTCTTTTATGTCCTCCCTGCTTTGAGGGCTCAGGCCACCTCCAGGTCACCTTTGTGTCTTTCACAGTGTTCCACCTAGGGCTGCCACACAGTAGGCATTCAGTAAGTGTCCTCAAGGCAATTGATAAATGCACCCTCCTGAGTGAGTCTCCAGGAACACAACATCAGAAATGAAATGCATTTTTTTAACTACAAATTTAATACTTCAAATAAAGAAAAGAGAATGGCATATCCAGACCGGAAAAATCCACACCTCACACTTTTATATTGGCCCAGGAAAGTAGAAGTGAATACATTTCCAGGGAAGTCACATCACTAAAATGAAAGAGATCGGTTTTCTCATCTCAGAAGGTTGTTCCCTGAGCATCTCCTCTTTCTGGAAACTCATTGGCTTTTTCTCTAGTCAAGAAGGATCCATTAAAACAACGAAGACGTTGGCTTGTTGGCCACCTGGTAAACTGTTTACCTGGTTTGATTCCCACCCACACACCCACCCCTGTCCGCATCCATGACAATCTGCGTGATCCAGGGCAAAGTAATTAGCTTCTCAAATTATTCAACCTCTGAGCCAGAGTTTTGTCATATATATTGTTAAAAGATAATTGAGGCCTATTAAAATTTTTAAGAGTTTATCTGAGCAAAAATCCATTCGAGTTGGCCAGCACCCAATCCAGCAGATAGAGAGGAGCTCTGAGGAGCTGTATAAAATGAAATACTTTTATAGGGAGACGGGAGCAGGAACAAGGAAGCTACACGAGGCAAAGAAGCAGGTTAGTTGTTGCCAGATCACTTTCCTTGAGGAGATGGCAGGGGTCTGTCAGGCAGACTGCCTGATTAGTGCGGAACAGGAGATTCCTGATTGACTGGGTGAAGATTCCATTTCTCGGAGAGCCAAAGCTGTAATTAAGTCAAGTCTCGGGTTGGCGACTCCATTTTTGGGCCTGTTTGGGTATAAAATGGAAAAAATAACCCTATGTAACTACCTCACAAAGTTGTGGGGAAGAGTCCACAGAATGCCTTAAGGATAAACATCTAAGAGCCCAAGGTGGGCATTCAAAATTACGTTTGTTTATTCTTTGGGGCCATTTCTTCACGTAGTCGCTGGTAAGAAAATCAAGTGAAGTTCCTTCCTCTAGTTCTGATTCCCAGAACCCTCTGAACCACAAAATTGAGCACTGAAGAGATATGGGATCCCCCACCAAGACTAGAAAGGGTTTGGTGAGGAGGCGCTGCAAAGACCGAGCATCACAGCCCTGGGATGAGGCCAGAGATCGGGGTTGGCCAGGGAAAGGAAAGATGGGTTTTTCTCTTAATAATGGGAGAGCTGAACTTTTGAACCAGCTGGCTCTGTTTGCCTTTGTTCTGCCTTTCCCTGGGCTAACCAAAGCCACGGGTGGGGATGGCACTGCCCATTTCCTCCCGATTGTTTCTCCAGCCCTACATTTTGAGAGGGCTAATTGTTGGAGTCCTCTCCTTTCTTCCCTGCAAGAAGAGAGCTTTGTTCAGCAATTAAATCAGGCTGTCTGAGATGCAAAGCCTTTCCATTTTAGATCAGGGTTTGGCCCCCCAAAAAAGAAGAAATATTGCCTCTTTTTCACATACGTGAGGTTGTTTCCTCCCTCAGAGACTGAACTGGAGTTTTCCACCTGACAGAAATACAGGTCCTGCCATCAAGTAGAGATGTCTAAATACCAGGAGGTCAGGCTGCTGCTAGTAAAACACTGCATGAAGACAATTATTGAGACCTCTTGTTTTTACTTGCAGTGAATGAATTTGAGCCAAGACTGCCTTTGGTTTCCCTACAAAATGGTCAAAGCCTCTGTCTTCCTTTGTTTGGGACTTACTGACTTAAAGAGTGTTCAGTGACCTCACCAGCCACATGGCTACGTGCACTAGTTGTTGCTATTTCAGGGGTTCCTTAGGCACCCAACCTTGCAGAGCTGAGTTATTTTTCTCTAATGTTCCAGAGCCCCTGAGAACGGCTCATTGCTGCCGTCTGAAATATTGCCAGCTATGAGATTAAAGGATTGGGTTCTGTGGTTTTAATCTGAGTGTAAACTGGGTTCAGCCTTTCTTTGGAAAATACTGCCCAAGTTTCTTGGTGCAAGTCACATGGCAAATTAATCCTGTAATGGGGAGACTCTAAGGAGCTTGGGTCTAGCAAGGTAGACAGCCAGCACCAGAAAGCTACCCCAGGGAACTGGGGCTGAGGGATCAGGTGGCAGGCAGCTCAGATCCAGGGAGTCTTTGACAAGGGGCACAAGGCATCAACTTTCAGGAGGGAAGGGAATTGTCTTCTGAGCAGATAGGAGAGGTAGCTGTACCCGGCAGCTTAGTGCTTTTTCCTTAATGCCCCACAGCTTCTGACACATCCTGTGGCCCTGTTAGAACTCTCTTTCCAGGGAAGCAACTCTCAGAGCTAGATCCTGATTGGTTCAGTTTAGTCCCAGCAGCTGTTACACCTGCAATTGCTTTCCCTCTGTGAGCCTCAGTTTCCTCCTCAGTAAAGTGGTGGAGTCTGACTAGCTGGCCTTGAAGATCCCAGCGCTAGCAGCCTGGGCCTCATTATGAAAAGCTCAGATGATGATGCGTTTACACCTCTCTTTGATAGGCACTAGTGTTTTTCTCATTCACCCCCTATAAAAGCCCCTCCGGTCATCTGGCACAGTCTTAGACCATAGTAGGAATTCCATAAGTTATGAATGAATGAACCTGATTTGCCCCAGGCCTTCCCACTTCTGCCTGGCACCAGTGACAAGGGCCCAGATGGCAGTGCACCGCGGCTTGTCCTCAACTGCCCTTCTCAGCTTCTCCTTCCACCCTAATCTTTTGTGAGCTGTGGGCTTAAAAGATCCACAAGAATTACTTGTCCAGATATAATCTGCTTGCCCCAGAGCTAATTCATTCTCACTTAAAAGAGTCCAGTTCCTGAGTGGGCTAAGGTGTGCTTTGGGGTCCGTCCGCCTGCCCCAGAGCACCTGCTGAGTACAGCTTCTCTGGGGTGCCATGCTCACAGGCCTGCTCTGAATTAGAATATAGTATCTTTCTCAAACAGTGTGAGCAAACAGACTGCTCCAGAGACCACAGTCTCTCTAGAAATTCCCTCCCACTTTGACTAAGGTGTCTTCCTTTGGCAGTGGGGGTTCGGCTACCTTGGAGAACTAAGAGTTCGATCTTCACTAAACTAAACGCACTTACTTGGTCTCCTTGTGTATGTGTGTTCTTAGTCCTGGTAAGTGATTTTGGGTTATGCTGTTTATTTGGCAATTAGGGCCCAGAAAAGCCCACATAGCCTAGCAGAGGCCACAATGTGCCCCCCTCCCCCATGGGCTGAGTAAACAAAGAGTTATTAACACATTTACCTCCAAAGCCCTGAAGTTATAAAATGACAACAATTTGTCTCACACCTTCTTCCCTACCCTGTGGGAGGAGATGCAAAGTACATTAGAAAAAGGGACAATGGCCCAGGCTTTAGGGGAAGCAGCTCAGGGAAAAGGGCTGCCTTCAGCTGATGGCTCAGATGGCTCAACATGCAAAGATCAGAGTGACAGCGCCCAAGGGCCAGCCTGTTCTGAGTGGCCGTGAACTTGCTTCCATTCAGGGGGAAGGGAGGCTTCTCTGAAGCTATCACAGTGGATTTACTGCTCCTCTCTTCTCTCTCTGTCATTGTCATTCTTCACTAACTTCATCCACCTATCCATTCTGGGATTTAATAACAAAGAAATCTTGGACTGAGCTTCCCTCCAGTCGTAAAGCTGGACAGTCAGGCTGCCTGGGACCAGCAGCTACTCAGTTTCCAATCATTACAATGGTGTTTGAAGAAATCATCTTTTTTTTTTCCTTTAATGAGACCCTCTGAAGCTCTTGCTTCTTCTCACACAGCCACCTTGGCTGTTGTGGGACTTTAAGGACCTGAGCATCCAACCCTAGGGGACTGATTAGGTTGCAAGCTCTGAAAGGTGCTGCCAAGTCCTAAACCACTTTCTAGCTCTGATACTTAGAACAATGACTTGCATGTAACAGGTGTTCAACAGATACTTGTTGGTTAAGATAACACCCGAATAATATTGTAAAAGCTTCACTGGAATAACTAACATGAATCCCTCAGGGACAGACAGTAACTGAATTGGCTGTTTAAGAAAAAAATAGTGTAAGGCAAGCCATTCATGGAAATAAAAGAACTGAAGAGTTGGTAAGAAACTTAAAAGTTCATCTACAAAGGAACATCCTTGAGTCCACGGTTATATAAACAACAGAATGAGTAAATAAATGGGGAGAAGGGACATATTTTCCCTCCAGAGGAATTATAAATAAATGTAAAATCAAAGAGGGAAATAGAAAGTCACCATTAGATACCCCAGAAATAACTGTCGGGAAAATCCACTGCAGAACACTGAAATCAGAAGGTAAAACTAAGAAGAAACAGGGTATCTACAGATCCTCAAATTACCTCTCCCACTATGTTTATCAATTACTGTGGTGGTTTTAGCATAGGTCCACAAATTCTTTGATATGCCTCCTTCCAAGAGATACATCTAATTGTCTTCCCCTGTATGTGAGCTGGATACATTTACAAAGAACTGAAAATTGAAAGGGAAAAATAAATTTAGAGCAGCAAAAACTGGCAGATCCCCCTTACTCAAATGATCAGTTACCATCACTAGTAACAGTCATGTTGTCCTACTCCTCACCCGAGCATGGTGTGATGAGATAGTCACCTCACCACTGTGGTATTCCTCCCCACAAAAATGCAATCATGAGAAAACATAAGGCAAACCCAAACTAAGGAACCTTCTACAAGATACCTGACTAGCACTCTTTAAAAGTGTCAAGGTTGAGAAAAAAAGGAAAATTGTCACGGATCCAAGGAGGTCAAGGACACACGTGACGAAATGCAGTGTGCCATCTTGAATGGGATCCTGGAACCGGAAAAGCGTAAGTCTGAGTAGTCTGCAGTTTTGTTAACAGCAGTGTACTGATGTTAATTCTTAGTTTTGATGAATGTGCCACGTTTACGTGAGATGTTACCATTAGGGGAACCTGGGTGAAGGGCACACAGGAACTCTACTATCTTTGCAACTCTTCTGCAAATGTAAACATATTTTAAAACAAAAAGTTTTTTAAAAACCATCCATCTAAGCTCTTCATTTTATATATAGAAATCTAAGGTTGCTAACTGGCAAATGCCCAGCATCCTAGCACGAGGTAGATGGTAAGTGCTTAATAAACACTTCTCTAATTACATGGGCTTTTCACCCCAATGGCTAGTGAGCAAGTGGTCCCCAGAACCCAGGCATCCTGGCCATCTAGGCCTGGCAAGTCCACACAAACGCTGACTACATAAAATAATGGTAATAATGGGTTTTTCAAGTTCTTTTTTTGAAGATGAAACAGAAATAAAATAAAAATAGGAAGTATATCCCCATTCTTTTCACTAACCATCAAATTCATATTCCCCCACACAGACTTTGTGAGAAACAAAGGTTTTACATAGCTAAAATCTAATCTGTCTGGCAACTAGCACATAATTTTAATTTCTGTTAAAAGGAGGTAGATGTAGAAGTTATTCACATTTAAAATATAAAAGGAGGATCGGTGGTAATTGGAATAAATATTCCATAATGTGATTTGATAAGTTTAACCATCACATTAAAGGACACAGACTTTTAAAAGAATTCATGAAATTCCTTAAGAAAAAAGTCTTTACTATGTAAGAATTTGTACTCCATGTAAGAATTTGTTCGTTATGCATCAGAAGATTGGAGACTGACGAAAATTAGGCTTGGGGTGGATTAATGATTGTGCATTGAGTATTGACCCCCCTATACAGAAATTTATTGTGGTTAACAACTATTTGATCAATAAATATGAGAGATGCCCTCACAAAAAAAAAAAAAAGAAAAGAAAAGAAAAGAAAAGTCTTTAACATGTTTGTTGTCATCCTTTCCAATTTGTCAGAAACACTGAACAATTCTATTTTCTATTCCTTGTTATACTGCTTTAGGGAGAGAGCGAGAGCCAACTCATCAGACTATCATGAAAACTGTTTGAATAATTAGACCTTTACATTCCTGAAGATAAACATACAATTGTCTTGTTTTGCTCAATAAAATTGTTCAAAAGATCAAAAGTGGTAGAGACAACATAAAATTTAAAACTTTAATACTGGTGTTGTGCACTCTTCTACTTTACATTTTGAGGATTAACTGCCTCTGATTGCAACTCGAAAACACTTTTTTGCTCACAAGGATGTTCCAAGAATATTGCAAAGGTGCAAGAATAAAAATAGAAAAAAAAACTATCTTTTACCTTGACCTACCTATTAACATTTTATTCCTTTTGCTTTACCGTTCTGTGTGCGTGTGTGATTTTCACTTAACCATTTTAGACTTGTGTTAATGTATGCAGACAGCATGACCCTGAAACTTCAGTAGTGTAAGAGGTGACACAGAAATTTGATCTGTGGGGATTTTCTTCATTGTTTTGCTGAAAATAGTATTAGCCCTTGAAACATTCTAGTCACACTTAAAGGAATATTTGTGACTAACCTATATTGCAGCTCTGACTGCTTAAAGCTATTTTTCTTTCCAGCTAGATAACTGAAAATAATTGCTTCTGTTTAAGTACACCTTCAATTTTTAGCATTCAATAATTCCTACAGATATTCTTTGCTCTCAAGAGAGATACAGCCTCTGATACTAGTGCAGAAATGGAAGCAGGCAAGACAGTGAAACAAAATTATCATTTCTACCACTTCATCCTACCAATACCATTCAGAATAATTTAACAAAGTGGTTTTCCCCTCTACTCTAAAGAAATACATATATAAGGCAGGAAAAGGCAGGAAATCAAAGGGCCTGTCCTATCCTGATTCATAATTGAGGGAGTCTTACTTTCTGTTTTGCACACCAGAATTGTTTTACACATGTGGCAGTGCAACCAAGTGAGGTTTGAAATGGGCAAGAGACCTTCCCTTCAGTCACTCACCACCGTCGTTTCACCTGGAGATGGGCTGGCTATCGGGTCCTTACTGTGTGTACACACAGCCCACTAGTCTGGTCCTCTGGAGAACCCCAAATAACACAACCCTCTGTATTTTATCCTCTCAGAGCACCCCATACTTAGCTTCATCTTTTCATACTGCTGAATTGTGGTCTATTGATAAACCTGTACATATATTATGTAAGTTATATATTATACATGCAAAGAGATCTGTTACAAGGCATTGGCTCACACCGTTAGGGAGGCAGACAAGTCCCAGGATCTGCAGGATGAGTCAGCACGTGGGAGACTCAGGAGAGCTGAGGATTTTCCCCAACCAAAGCCTGACAGGCTGGAGACCCAGGAAAAGCCAGTTTCAGTCAGCCCGAAGTCAGCAGAAGGCCAACAGCCCAGCTCAAAGGCTATGGCGCAGGAGGGATTTCTTACTTGGGAGAGGTCAGCCTTTTGTTCTACTCAGAAGGTCAACAGATTGGATGAGGCCCACCCACAGAGGGACAGCAATGGGCTTTACTCAGTCTACTGATTTAAATGTTAACCTAATCCAGCAAGCTCTCACAGAAACACCCAGAATAATGTGTGACCTACTATCTGGGCACCCTGGGGTCCAATCAACATAAAACATCAAAGTAACCATCACAAGGATGAAGGAAAGACAGTTCAAAAGATACCTAAAATTGACTCTTAGAGGATTTGTGGGACTGGGTGGAATTTGGAGGGAAAGATTTGTGATCTAGGCAGAGGGAGAACACGGAGAATAAAGCACAGAAAGTGAGGCTCCCTCAGAAAATTGCAGAGGTTCAGCTTAGGGTTGCTGAGGGCCATTAGGAAGGGGTTGGAAGGAAGGTTAAGCAAAGGGTCCCTGGCCTGGGGGCTTTGCCAGCCAAGCTAATGTCCTGTTTTTTTATGGGAAAGCATGGGAATGATCAAATTTCTACTTTATACAAAAGAACTTTAAATTATAAAAATAATACCTAGTTTCACAGAAATGAAGTAAGCCTAAGTCTATGAAGTAAGTCTAAGGAAAACAACTCATGGTATTTGATGACATTTTCAAGTAAAAGTTGGAACTGCAGAAAATTTGTATCTACCATTACCAGTATAAGCTTTCCACTTTAAGAATGTCTAATGAAGCCAAGGGATATTAAACGGTGTGAATTTTAAATATTGTCTTCTGAAATGTGTCAACATTTGGAAGATCTATATAACCCAGTAAAGCAGTATTTTCCAAATGACCTATTTGGATGTTACATAATCAAGCATGGGTGTGGGGCAGAAGAAACAATTCAAAGAGCAAGATCAATCAAATGGCTTTTAAAGAAACAGAGTATGAAAAGTTCACAGACATGGTTTCAGATTTGACACTGCAACTAATCTTTAAGAAACCGTCATTTGCCCATGTTGAATATGGGTTCAAAGAAGAATATTAATAATTATCTAAAAAAGATATTAACATACTCCTCCCATTTTCAAGTAGGCATCTGCTACACAGGAATTTCTAGTCTGGTTTTCAAGTGTTACAAGAGCCAGTGTCTGGCTCGTATTTGACCTCAGTAATGAACACCCTTCCTTCTGGCCTTCACCTTCTTGCTGGTTTCAGGTAACTTCTTTGGAAGTCATTTCAAAATGGAGCTGCCAGATTGCTGACTTCTGTTCTCTTCACAGCTAACACTGAGGAGGGATGCAGGAAGACTATTTCGGGACTGTAGCAGGGGGGTTATGGAAACACAAAATCAGACCCAGTGAGAGCACTGCAGGTCATACACTTTGCCTGAAGGAAAACGCTGGGGGTCGCCTTCTAACCACATGCACATCCTATTCAGCCCTTGACCTTGCCTGGAGCTTCCTCACCTGTAGAGATGAAGATGCTGGAGCAAAACCACTCTCTCAAGCTATGGCAAAGAAGTGCTCTAAGTGTGATCCCGCAGAACCTCGGAAAGGGGAAGGGCAGGGAAGCGAAACGGACCCAGGGCCTAAAACGACATGCCTCCTGTAATTCTGCCCACAGCTGCCAGGCTCTGATGCTTGAGGAAGAACTGCTGCTGTCTGAAGGGCCAAGGAGACCGGGTCTGGAATGAAGGGGATACACACACATCTGCATGTGGGACACCCTAACAGGGGACATACACCCGGATGTGTTTGTCCAAACCCAGAGAACTGCACACTTAGGGAACCCTAGTGTAAATTGTGGACTACTATTAACCCTATCATATCAATGCTGCCTCATCAATTGTAGCAACCACAACATACTAACACCAGGGGCTAATAACAGGAGAGATGGTAAGCACAGAGGGGTGTCTGGGGATTCTGCACAAGTTGCTCTTTTCTGTGAACTGAAAACTGCTCTAAAAAAAAAAAAAAGCCTATTAGTTTCTGTTTTAAGTTGACACAGCTTATAGTTTCCCAAATGCAGACCCTAGGCAATCGGAACTGCTTGTTCTGTTTAAAGGATGGTGACGGGAGCGGTAGCTCAAGGGCTGAGTGTAGAAACTTGGTGCACTGACCACAGTTGTCAAAAAATGACTCTTCTTTCCCTCAAAAAACCAGCGGTGTACTTCATCGGTGTATGTCAACCAGTATTTTATTGTTCTGGCAAATGCAAAATATACAAATTTCTGAAAGGCATCCCCTGTTTGAAAGCTGCCATAGCTTCATCCCAGGTAATTAATTCAGACAAATATACAGGACGCGGAGAAGGCGTAAGTCAAGTCACACATAAGAGGCCCCTAAACCAACCAATGTCAACTAACCCAATCCATACGGCTTCCTATTTCCAGGCTCCCTTATACATATTAAATAAATAAATAGCACATCTGCTATCAAAATAATAAAAAAATAAATTTCAAGTATTACAAACAAAAATATCATTGGTGTGGTTCAAACAGGTTTTCTTCTCACCACAAAGGAAGAGTTTTGCCCTTGGTCTCAGGACAGAAATCGAAGGTGTGGGTGGGGCAGGTAAGTCCACCCAGAAACAAATATGAGACATCAAAAAATTGGTCCCAGGTATTTTTCAGAAGGCAGGGGCAACAGGCAATAGAGCAGAAGCCCCCAACCCACCTCACAAACGCACAAGCCCAGGCTGCCCGATTGGGCAGCAGCTGGCTCTCCCCAAGGTCTCCCCCTGGTTCCACATTTAGTCCGTCCCCGTGTAGGAGGGTGGGGCATGCACCTTCACACAGCCCCCATGCCTGATCAGATCAGGGTCAGCTCTGACACCCAAGGCGGGCCAGGAAGTGGGGTGCAAGCCATTCTCAAGAGCAGAGCTGCGGGTCCTAAAAATATGCAAAAGACCACACGTGCACACAAACACACACACACACACACACAAGCTGCCTGCAAGGCTTGTGACAGCAGGGAAAACCCAAGCCTTCGGTCACACAGGGACATAAAGGACACCCTCTCAGACAGACTGCTGATGGGCAGGGTGGGTGGTGGTGTCTGGTGGTGTCAACAGCTGGTGTGAAACCCACAAACTTGCCTGTATGGTGTTGAAACGTGACTCCATTTCCCACTGAATCCCAACCAGAGAAACATGCATTCTCAAAAAGCTCCTCTCAAGCTAAAAACAAAAGCAGTACTTCTCTCCACTCCCAGCTCCAGATGCCCAAGCCCTCAACCCACTCTTGGTAACTCCCTCCTAAGCCCGAAGGGGTAAGCAGAGGGTGGGAAAGGAAAGTGACCTTTGGCACCAGCTGTCAAAGATCCTTAAAAGCATCATTCAGACAAAATACCACTGAGTCTCCAAACTGTTTCTTCTGGGCCTCAAGACCCTCACTACCCCCCAGGACTTGGAGACAACAAGGAAAAACCAGAAGGCAGAAATTACAGGTAGTTAGAACCGCATGTTCCACAGGCCCTGCTTTGAACCCCCTAAAACGCCACAGGTGCCATGAAGGCAAGCGAGGACGTTCTCTCCAAGGAACCCAGCAGCACACTGGGCACACAGCAGATGCTAGATGAAAGCGTGCAAAGTGAGCTGAATCCTGCCAGGCAGCCATGCACGGGAGGTCTTGCTGGGCAACATGGGAGGTTCTGAAGGTCCTGAAGGGAGGTGGCAGCCAAGCTCGTGTGCTTCTCCATGCTATCTCCTAGGATCAGTCTTGAGATGATCCAGACGCTCGCACCCTGGCCAGTCTCCTGGGGTGGCTAAACCCCTGTTGCATGGGCATGACAGGCTCCCCATTTGAAAGCTCCAGCCTGAGGACACAAAGCCCAATCACCCCAGCTCCTGATGATAAGGTGCAACATTCAGGGCACCCGTTCTTCCAGGAAAAGTGCAAAAGCAAGTGGCTCCCACAGCTGCCTCCCTGGGGCCTCACATCCAGGAGGGAGAGCACAGTCCACAGAGCTCCCTGGGAAGGTGAGGCCTAGGGCATTTCTGGCAAAACATTTCCTTTGCCTACACAGCCTGACTGTCCCTGTAACACCTTCAGAGGCAGGAGGCAGACCAAAAGGTGTATGGGCCTGCCCTGCGGTGGCTGTGCAGCTGACAGGCATCTCCAGCGTGGGGATTTCTCCCTCCGCCTCAGGGAGGGCCCTGCACTGCACTGCCTGGTCCATTCTTCATCAAGATGCAAGAGTCTCCTGAAGGTTTTCACTGCCCCTTTACCCTTCGGCTACTAGAATCTAGGCTCCCTTTAATTCTAGGACAGGGGCACAGAAACAAATGAAAACAAACAAAACAGCCTGGAGGCACCTTTGTCCTCTTTGAAGGGCCTTCTCTCCTCTTCCACTGCTCCGGGTCCTCACCACACCCTGTGGAAAGCTGGTGAGGCCACATAGTTCTGAAAGGCCCTGGAGAGCAAAGGGTGGGGTGGCTCCCGCGTGACACAGAAGCAGGATTCCACACGCACACAGGAAAGGCATTCTGGGGTCTCAGTCACAGGTTCTCTTTGACCCGCAGACCCCTCTTTCCACCCCACCCCATTTCAGAAGTCCCTGGGATCGTTGGCCTTGGGCAGGTGGAAGGGTACTAGCTAAACCGCAGGAATGGAAATGGAATGAACCGCTGGGTCTGCCTCAGTGTGTCCTGGGCGAGTCGCTGCTGCTCTGGGAGCCTTTCACGTTCTGTTTCCAGGAGAAAAGAGGGGTGGGGAAGGGGAATTATTTACTGTCAGCTGCAGTCTGAAGCCGAAGACTAAAGCCATGCAACTGAGAATTTGCCCCACTCCCCAGACAAAGACCACAACCCTGGAAGATCATCACCACCAAACGGGTGTAGGAAAGCCCAGGCCTGCCCAGAAATGTGGCCAAGCTGAGCCCAGTCACAGGAGAGGGGGCTGGGAAAGACGAGGACAGGCCCTTGGGGTGCAGTGGCCTCACAGCTGCCTGGAGGTGGGAATGGAAGGTAGGGGATTGCAGGCAGCTCTTGTGGGCTGAGTCATTCTGCGGAGCGCTGGGTGTAGCATCTAAGGGACCCTCTGGCTCATAGTCCTGTAGAGCTGAGGGTGCTCCCTGCCCCCCACCCAAGGAACCTTGCTGGCCCTGGCCAGGCAGAAGCCCCAGGTCTCCAAAGAAGCGCAATGACTCTCCTCCCAACTTGGCTCAAACAGAGCTGCACACCCCAGCCTTTGGGATCCAGATTCTAGGAACATGGGCTTGGCAGCTAGAACACAGGCACTGGGCTGGCTGGACGTGGCCTGGAAGCACCCAGGCATGAAGCAGACAGAGAAAGCATGTTGTCACTAAAGCTCTCTTCCATCCTAAGAGCAGGAGCCCCAGACCTAAGAAGCTGGCCAGTATTAAAACTTCCTTTAAAAAAAAGGTTCTTCAGTCAGCTGGGGACAGATGGCAGCTTTACCTAACCTTAATCCACCTTACAAAATAAAGGAAATAAAATTTCTAAAAGTGTTCACTCTCATCCTGAGTCTTTCCTCCAAGACTGTCTTATTGGGTGTGGGGGTAGAACCCGGGCAGACAGATACATAAGGTACACCATGGCCCACTCCTGTCCCAAGCAGAACCGAGGGCCCACGGACAAATCTCTGGAAGCACTGAAGCCCATGCCCAGCTCTGAGCCAGCCTCTGGCTTGGCTCTGCAGCGATAAGATCATGAGACAGGCTTGGTGAATGGGGGTCTCCTGGGCAGGGCCCTGTCACCTTACAGCCAGAGAGGACCCAGCCAACTTGTGGGGTAACAGAATAAGGTGATGCCATGTCCCTGTGCAGCGTTGGCTCCAACCGCCCGTGGACATATCAAGCCCAAGGCTTTGAACACCCACGAATGATGGCAATGCAACAACGACAGTGGGGACCGCAGGCACAGGCTGTCAAATCATTCACTGTGGTGCCCCTGGCTCAGGACACATGGAGGGAAAGGAGTTAACGGAGAGGACCTGGAGACAATGGTGCTGCTCTTAAAAAAAACACAAATTGTGGTAGGGGTTGCATGTGTCACAGACTTCACGATGACCAGGTGGCGGAGATGCCATGACTCAGAGACGCAGAGGGGACAGAGAGGGACATGCACTGAGCCATTTACCTTTCCAAGGTTAGTAAGGAGAAAACTTTGAGAAAATGTGACAGACAGTTCGTCTTTCAAGCATAGTGGGTGAAAAAGAAGAAACATGTTGGAAACAAGAAAAACAAAACATTTTTAGTACTATTTTCTCTGCAGTGTGCATCTGAAATTTAAAAAGCAAGGATGCATTGTGAATGCCAACGGGCGGTGGGCCCCGTGCACTAATGCAGGCCCGGGAGAGGGCAGCAGGGACCTGTGTCCGCCCAGGTATCATACCCATTTTACCAGGAAACCTGAGCACTGGCATCCTCAGGAAAGCACCTGGGACCCCTGGGGCTCCCCCACCCACCCTGTCTCTTGGTTCTCCTGCTGCTCATGAAGAGAAATCCCACTGGCCTGCACAGAAGGAACAGGAGGGCCTCAAATGTAGGGTGGTGTGCACATCCAAGAGCCCTGGACACCCCTGCCAGAGCACAGGGCACTGACTCTGCCACGGTAACAGCTATTGTCCCCTGGCACTGACTGTGCCAGATATTCTGCAAAGTGCTACATCTATATTCTCATTATCAAATCACCTGTAACACACTCTCTCTACTTCATAGATGAGGAGGCTGAAGCCCTAGAATTGCATTACCTTGCCGGAGTTTCCAAGACAGAGGATAATAGAACCCAGATCCAAACCCAGCTTGATGTGAACTCAATAATAAATTTGGTATGTGCAGTCCCATACATGGGCTCACACTCCCAGGCGGGGCTGGACACTGGGATCCTAGAGTGGAGTGCAAGTGTGACGGGTCCAGAGAGTACATTTTTGCTGAACTGGAGGGATTCTGGCCAAGGGCGCTATTAGCCTCAGAAAAGGACCAGTTCAACTGTAGAAGGTGCGGCATGAGCCTGAATGGCTCCTCCCAGTAGGAAGATTTTCTTGGCAACATCAGGCTAGGGGTCAAAGAAACAGGCCATGCACAGATGTAAAAGCCTCCAAATCCAAGGGCTAGCGTTTACAACAACGCTGGAGCATTCTGTGCACATTACCTGCCTCCGGGGGTAACAGACATGGGACTGTTCTCTCACAGGCTGAGTTTAATGGACAGACCCACCATTAAGTCAACATGCGTCAGCCACAGGAAGCAGCTGCATGGGAGAGGCTACAAGAGCAGCAAAGGAAATCAAACCACTCTAGGCAGTACCTCACACATAGCAAATGTCAGGTGCCAGGGACAGGGGTGATGAACAGTACCTTGACTGTTCCCAGAAAGCAGCAGACAGACAGCAGCTCTAGTCCTGGTTCTGCTACTGACTAAGCTGATGACCACTGGTAAGTGACTTAACCTTGACCCCCCTTGGTCAACAGGGATGTTAGTTAACTGCCCTGTGGCCTCCTGGGGTTATTTTAAGGACTGAAAGACAGCAGACGTGTGCCAGCTCACTCCCTCTATAAAGCCAGACACGGGATGCGTCTCGCTACAGGTGATGCTACCCAATCTAAGCACAAGGCCAAACAATGCCTATTTTCTCAGAACAAGCCACGCATTTACGTTTATCAGACTGAACTCCTCAAGCTGTTTCAGTTACTGCATGGATTAGTTATGGCAACCTAAGCAGCAAAGGGAAGCCACCAGGCATGACTGAGGAGCTGGGGAGGATGGTGCTACTAAAACCCCAAGTTCCTGCTGTGGCTGGTGGCCTCAGGAAGAGTGGAAATGCTGAATTACCCAGCAGCTGCTCTAGTTAACTCCAGAGAGCTCCGGCTGAAGGGGCAGGGAAACTGGTGATCTGATTCAAAAGCTGCACCCAATTCTGAGCAGGTTCCCACAGTGGACAATGGTTTCCAGACAGACCTCTCCAGAGCACAGGGTCCTGGAGCCCCTTGGGTAGGGTGGCTCCACCAGGAAGTGGGGGAACTGCAGGGCTCCACCCCACCACTCCACACCAGTGTGTCCACCTCTATTTGTTTTGCAGATTAGGCTCTGGGTAAAATAAATTTTCCTGCCAAAATGAAAGAGCTCTCTTAGGAGAAGCACGGAACTCAAAAAGACAAAGGGAGCTGGCGAGGGCCTAGTTCACCACCAAAATGTGACACTAAGAGGAAAAATCCAGACTTATATCAGGCCAGACCCCTGCATGTGCTCACAATAACCTGGGATCCCGAGAGGGAATGGGAGAGAGCACTGAGCAGGGCAGCACCAGCACGATGGAGCTCAGCTGGCATCCTACTTCAGTCCCTTTTCTAACAATTCCTGAATCTCCTTCTCCCTCCCTCTTATTTCACAAAATTGTCATTATTCTCAACATTTTAATAGGCAGAGGGCTAAACTGGCAAGCAAGGAGAAAAAGGTGTGAGCAGCAAAATTATTCAGAGAAAAATACTTACAAACAAGCTTTCCCTAGCAAAGGCTGCAGAGAGAAAAAGTTGAGAGAGAAGTAAGCAGAGACACAGGGTACAGGACCCAAGTCACCTGAAACCAGGACATCCTGTGGGGATAAAGCCCCGCGAGCCTCCCAGCCTGGCCCCGACTTCCTGAGGATTTGGTTCAGCAGCCCCCCAAGGACTGTCCTGTCAAAGTCGGGGGAGCCCTGGGCCTGGCAGCCCTACACACGACTCCACCCTGGCCCTGGTCCAGCCCCCCAAGCGTCTGTGACAGCGGCCTATGAATTCCCACACGGTCACACAAGGTTGAGAACCACCTCAGTTCTCAGTTTTACTCAACAAAAACCACCTCTGGCTTTAGGCCTAAAAGGAGTGTTAATTAGTTATTTCCTACTCCTATCCTCTCACTTTAAAAGATAAGAGGAGTGAAGGCCAGGGAGGTGACAATAAAATCCTGCTGGCGCCAGTGTCAGGCACCACTGAAGTAGACACTTGGCACAAATGACCTTATTGACCAGCCTTTGGCCATAGGTGCTATTCCCCTATTCCACAGATAAGAAAACTGAGGCCTGAACAGGTTCAGGACCTGCCAGAGGCTGCACAGCACTCTCCCCACATCCATTTCCAGACACCACCAGATATAATGGGCTTGGGGGAAATGCAGGAAGGATCTGCAGGCCACAGTGCAAGGCTCTTAAATCCAACACAAAATATAGCCCGTGATTTATTTCTAAGAGACCAGGCACAGCTGAGGGGGAGTTGAGGGGTGCCTGGGTATGACTCAATTTTGTGGGTGGGGATTTCTGCATCTCATATACTGGCAAAGGTTCTTGGCTGTTGCTGAGGAAAAGACTGGTTTTCTGGGACCAATACTGCCCAGTAGCCAATATCTTTCAGTCTTTAATCTTCACAGTGTATGAAGTGAAATCTAGTTGTTTTTCTGCTTTCCAGTTTTTCACTACCTCAAGTAGCTATGTTGTGTAAGAAAGTGGCTATTTCCAGGTCACCTGACCCTGGGAGTCGGTCTGCCTGGAGCCTGACCCAGCAGTGCTAGCTGCAGAGGACATGCTCTAAGGACTGTCTGATACAGCTGTCCTGTAACAGAGTGATAGCACAGGACGAAGCGGATAATATGAGCAGTGGGCCTGGGACACAGAAGATATCCTCCAACCACAGCCCAGAGCCAAATGGAGCCTCTGGCACTGGTGTTTTGCCTTTAACTGTTTTAGAAAAACTATTCACTAATGTAAATGGGACAGAAACTTGGCCATTTCCTGTGCTGGGAAGAGAGGCATGCATACTCAGCCATGCTCAGCACACAGGGACCTCCCAGCATCACAAGCCGGAAGGCTTCCCTGAGTTCTCTCCCCACACTGCGCCCCCACTGGGCGATCCCCACCCTTCCATACTCCAGACTCGCTCACAAGGGAGGACTGGGCGAACGCACTTGTCCGGGCAGCGGCGCGGGCACCTCCGGGGGCAGGCAGTCAGGCAGGGCAGTGGAGGTGGGAGCCACATGCTCCTCAAAGCTGCTGATGCGAGGCTTTTTGGTGGGCTCGGGGCTGGCTAGTGGGGTGACACTATTGCGTCTCATGAGCGGGGTAGGGCCCTTCTTGGCATCCTAAGCGAGACAAAGACAAAAGAGAGAAGGCGACAGTTACGAGGAGGGAAGGTAAACAAGCTGCAAAACCAAAACCTAACAAGCCCTGCTTCCCTGCTCCCGGATTTTACTGACAAGACCGATCCCATTCCACAGGACATGGGGTCGCTGTTCTGTCCTGAGTTTGGGCGAGAACAAGGGGTGACCTCCCTGGGCCCCATTCCTGAATCATTCCAAGATACCCATGGGGACAATCACAATGTTCCTGAAGCAGCAGCAGAGGCAGGAAGAGCGTACAGAGGATGATGAGGTTGCGAGGGAGCCCAAGGAAGGAGGCAGAGGGGCCTGAGACTCAGGCAACTCCACAGGGACAGCAGAATGGAAGGGAAGGGCTGGGCCATGCCAACCCCCTCCACTGGCACCAGCCAGGATCTGCAGCACTGTCGGGAGCAGCTGCTGCTCCCATAACTACCCCCAGCTCAAGACAATCAACGCGAGCTTCCACCCCAGCCAGGGGACTACAGATGCAGAAGACCCAAGGGAGGCAGGAACGGCCAAACCAGCCCTCCAACTGAGCCGTGACCGGAGCGGAGCCTGTAAAGTCCCCAAGGCCTGTCACTCTGTAACTCATGGCCCAGGAGCCTGAGCTGGGGCCTGTCTCTGCCAAGACGCTGCCCTGGTTCTGCACAGTGAAGTGTCCAGGGGGCACAGGAGCTGGGTTCGGGCCTGCACCCACTGCAGGAGTCAGGCTGGCAGCTACCACTCAGAGCCGAAGTCAGAGTGGCCTCTGCTCCCTGGGTCAGAGGGGACAGTGCAGAGCCAAGGGAGGCAGCCTTGCTTGTTTCAGTCAGTTAGCCAGGCAACTGCCAGAGGGAGCTGGGTTTTATGCCAAAGCCTTCCAAGCAACTTGGGAAAAGGTAAGTGTCCTGCACAGAGGGAATGTCACACTCGATATAAAAGAAAGGGTCAGTCTGGCGCCGGCAAAGCCCTGCAGCTGACAGTTGGTATAAAGCAAGTCTAAACTGGCTTTCACAACACACACCTGGCAGAAATCCACTCTGCTGTCGGGACATCCAATGGGGTGGACCATCAAACCTCAACCTCCCCAAGTGGCAGTCGGAAGCAACCAGGCACCGGGGGGTCCTGCCACAACTTCCCACCCACCGTCCCTCGTGCCTGTTTCCCAAATCCTGTTTGCTCTCTAGCCCACGTCCTCTGTCCCAACTTTGTCTTCCCTAGAATCCTGTACCTAGGTACACACAGGTGACGGAGCACACCTGCCACTCCTGCTTTACCCAGGAATCTAGACCATGGAAGGAGCGTCAGACACCCCAAAGTGAAAGGCAGCAGTTACGCTCAGAGCAGTGTGTATCTCCCTCTGTCATGCTCACTTCTAGGGTCAAGTAGGAATGGGGAAGAAAACATGGAAAGAAAGAAAAAGGAGGTGCCAAGAAGCCACCGGAAAGACAGGGTAGGAACACATGGATCCTGAGAAAGGTCCAGAAGGCTGGCCAATTCAACTGATTCTGGGAGAGCCAGCCACCGACACAGGCCCACTGCACTGCAACACAATCAGGGGCTTCCCGAGTGTGCAAACCACCATCCTATCACATGACAGTCCTCTGGTGGAGGACAGGATGGGGAGAACAGGTGGACGCTCCGGCTAACACCCACCTCCGACCTCTCCCGGTGCGTGTTCACTGACTCCACATTCAGGTAGATGGATTCTACCCGGCAACCTGGATGAGGGTAGGAGAGAGGTCAGCTTCAGGTTAAAGGAGAAGGCCCTGACGGCCCCATGGCCACCAGGGCAGCAGGCTGGGCAGGGGCTATGGCAGGCTCTCACCGTAGGCAACGGGCGTCAGTTTCAGAACGGTGTGGAGGGGGCACTTCAGGTAAGGCATCTCCTCTGGAGAGAAGAGAAGGGCTCCACTCTTAGATAGGAGACTGGAGGGCAGCACTCGCCCCCAGGAGAGCATCTGCCACACCGGCCCCCACAGGTCCCAGCCTTGGGGCCTCCTGCTCAAGGCAGGTGGCCCTAGAAAAGAGGCCCAGCCTATAGGATAAAACCAAAACCGACCCAAGCCCACCCTCCTACAATGACCTAAATTAAACAGACGACTCATTCCCCAAGCAGCACAGGTGTGTCAAGGTTCAGCTGATCCTTGGGCCAGCACAGATGAACTCTATAAAGAGTTTCATTAGTTCTCTGGGCTGGCTGTTCCTGAGAGGAGGCTGCCCTTCCCCACACAACCCAAAGCCCCTGAGCTGTGAGTAGATGGGGACTTTTGGAGGCTGTTTCAAGAAGCAGGGAGGCCCATAGTGCATCAAACTGCTCTGGCGAGTTTCCCAAGGGAAGGCCAGAGGCCTTCCCTAACACTCAGCTGCCCAGCAGACCATCTGTGAAGGCTGGGTGAGGAAGATGGGTCTTCAGCACCCCAAACTCAAAGGCTCCTTTCCCTCCCTCCCTTTGGGGGCCGCAACCAGACCCCAGTGCCCCAGGAGAAGCAGCTTCGGGGCCAGGGGCACCTGCACTCTTGTCCAGGAAGTAGGCCAGGAGACAGCGCAGGACAGCCTGGTGGCAGATGACCAGCACATTCTCCTGCCGCTCCAGCTCCATGATCACCGGCTCCAGGCGCTGGACCAGGTCCTGGTAGGACTGAAAGACAGAGGGACAGGGTGCTGTAGGGGGGGCAGGGATGCCAGCAGAATGGGAGCTTTGCCTCCCATCCTTATAAACCACACACAACCAATCAATCAACTGATCGCCTGTGTGGTTTTGGTGCTGCACCCCTTATGGCACTGGGGGCCCCAACGTAACCAGCTTCCTAGAAAAGGGAAGTCACCTGCATGTGGGAAGGGTGTGAGGAGTAATGCTCCAAGAGGAACATAAGCCTGTCACCCTCTCTCACTCCTTCCCTTCCCGAGTCCTCTACACAGGGGAGGGCACAACCCTACACAATCCTGACACCCGCTATGGTGTAGATGGGCCTTGAAAACACTATACCGTGATGGACGCTAGACACAAAAGACCACACACTGCACAATTATTTCCCCTGATAGGAAGCATCCAGCACAGGCAACTCCAGAGACAGGAAGTAGACCCATGGTTGTCAGGGGCTAGATGGGAGGGACTGGGACTGACCCGCAAAGGATGGGGTTTCTTCTTGGAGTTATGGAATATTCTAGAGTTAGTGGTGATGACCTGAACGCATGGCACTGTAAATATACTAAAAGCCACTGAACTGTACACTTAAAAAATGGTTAAAATGGTGAATTTTGCATTATGTGAATTTTCTCTCAATAGAAAGAAATTGAAAAACAAGGGGCAAGCCTGTGACTTTTGAGACCACCTGGACTCCCACTCACACAATTGTCTCTGAATGCCCTTCCTCTTCCTAAGCAGATTCCAGGGCATGAGGGCATTCTGCCTGAGACAAGAGGGCAACACCCAGGCATGAGGGAACTGAGATAATATGACAAAGGCTGAGCTGGCTGGCTGTGGACAGGCAGGACCCCCATGGGGTGTCCCCATACTGAGACCTGCAGCTGACCCAAGACCACCTCATGCTGGACTCTCCATCTGGTGCTCCAAGCAGCTGCTCACTCAGCCAAAGTGGGCTGGCTACACAGGCCCTTGGGGGTGCCTCCATCACTGTCAGCATAGTCCACACGAGACATGTCCACCAGCGCCATCCCACCCGCAGGCCAGGAGAGCCCTCGTGCCGAGAGAACCATCACGCATGATGTCACTCTTCCCTGCATGCTTATTGGAGATGCACCTCTCACTGCTGCTCACAGGAAAATACAAGCTTCTCTTGGAGCTGTTCACAGGGCTCAAATCAGAAGACCCAATTCAAAGGTGAACTGCCTGGACGAGCATGGGACAGCTCCAGGCTTGGATGTCAGAACCTGCCCGAGCACATGGCTCACAGTACTGTCATCAGTAATGGGTCCATCAGACCCCACACCCTCTCCTGGCCTTGGAAGGACTGTGAGGAGCCCCTCCATGCATAGCACACACCTGGTCATCATCCCACGTGAACCAACGAGTTGGGATGGAGGGAGAGCAGGTGTGGACCTGCCAGCTCACTTACCTCCCCGGTGGGGTAGCGGTAGTAATATTTGTCCTGCTCTCGCAGGACGTACTCCTCAGGGTAGGTGTCCTTGATCTCCTCGTAGGTCATCTCCTCACAAACGCCCTAGCAGAAACACCCAGGTCACTCAAGGAGAATGCCCCAAATGGCCTCCTAGAGGTGGTTGATGCAGCACGTGTGGGTCTGAAAGCACTTTCGGGACCTCAGGCACACTTGGTGGGAAGAGGCCACCCATCTGGCTCCCACCCCCAGGTTAGAGCCACAGCCAGACTCACAGCATCGATTTCGTTGAGTGCCTTCCACTGCTCATAGGGAAGCTGAAGGGCTTCTGCCGTCTGGATGGTACTTTTCAGCTGGCTGGTCCACACCCTGAGATCCTTTAGGTTCTGCTCCTCCAAAAACGTGCTCAGAGCGTTGGCAAACTGAGAGAGCACATACTGGACTCAGGTACCTGCTCCTCTTGGAGAGGCAGTGTGGGACTCCTTCCCACTGCACGTCAGGGGCGTGCCACTGTGATGTCATTGCAATGTGAGGAGGACTAAGAA